>NC_052087.1:57849450-58168200 GCF_015852505.1 Tachyglossus aculeatus | reverse complement strand
GTGTGCAGAGCACTGTACTAAGCGCTTGGGAAGCACAAGTCGGCAACAGATAGAGACCAACAACGGGCTCACAGCCCAGAAGGGACAGCGGGGCCTAAATTCATTCATTCCATCCTATTTATTGAGCGCTTACTGTGTGCAGAGCACTGTACTAAGCGCTTGGGAAGTACAAGTCGGCAACAGATAGAGACCAACAACAGGCTCACAGCCCAGAAGGGCGAGCGGGGCCTAAATTCATTCATTCCATCCTATTTACTGAGCGCTTACTGTGTGCGGAGCACTGTTCTAAGCGCTTGGGAAGGACAAATCGGCAACAGAGACCAACAACGGGCTCACAGCCTCGAAGGGGGAGCGGGGCCTTAAATCCAGTGTTTAGGACAGTGTTTCGCACATAGTAAGCACTTAGCGCTTAGAACAGTGCTTTGCACATAGTAAGCGCTTAATAAATGCCATTATTATTATTATTATTATTAACAAATGCCATCATTCTTATTATTATTAAATCCATCCCTTCAATCGTATTTATTGAGCACTTACTGTGTGCGGAGCACTGGACTAAGCGCTTGGGAAGTACAAATCGGCAACATATAGAGGCCAACAACAGGCTCACAGCCTAGAAGGGGGAGAGGGGCCTAAATTCAGTAATTCCATCGTATTTATTGGGCGCTTACTGTGTGCGGAGCACTGCTCTAAGCGCTTGGGAAGCCCAAATTGGCACCAGAGACCAACAACGGGCTCCCACCCTAGAAAGGGAAGCGGGGCCTAAATCCACCCCTTCCACCCTACTTACTGGGCGCTTACTATGTGCGGAGCACTGTCCTAAGCGCTAGGGAAGCCCAAATCGGCACCAGATAGAGACCAACAACGGTCTCACAATCTAGAAGGGGGAGCGGGACGTACTGAGCGCTGCCTGTGTGCGGAGCACTGTTCTAAGCGCTTGGGAAGTACAAATCGGCACCAGGTAGAGACCAACAGCGGGCTAACAATCTAGAAGAGGGAGTGAGATTTTACTGAGCGCTTACTGTGTGCGGAGCACTGTTCTAAGCGCCTGGGGAGCCCAAACCCGCACCACATAGAGACGAACAACGGGCTCACAAGCTAAAAGAAGGAGTGGGATTTACTGAGCGCTGCCTATGTGCGGAGCACTGTCCTAAGCGCTTGGGGAGCCCAAATCGGCACCAGATAGAGACCAACAACGGGCTCACAATCTAGAAGGAGGTGCGGGGCCTAAATCCATCCCTTCCACCCTACTTATTGAGCGCTTACTGTGTGCGGAGCACTGTCCTAAGCGCTTGGGAAGCCCAAATCGGCACCAGCTAGAGACCACCAACGGGCTCACAATCTAGAAGGGGGAGCGGGACGTACTGAGCGCTGCCTGTGTGCGGAGCACTGTTCTAAGCGCTTGGGAAGTACAAATCGGCACCAGATAGAGACCAACAACGGGCTAACAATCTAGAAGAGGGAGTGGGATTTTACTGAGCGCTTACTGTGTGCGGAGCACTGTTCTAAGCGCTTGGGGAGTCCAAACCAGCACCAGATAGAGACCAACAACGGGCTCACACTCTAGGAGTGGGATTTACTGAGCGCTGCCTGTGCGCGGAGCACTGTCCTAAGCGCTTGGGGAGCCCAAATCGGCACCAGACAGAACTAACAACGGGCTCACAATCTAGAAAGGGGAGGGGGCCTAAATCCATCCCTTCCACCCTACTTACTGAGCGCGGACCACTGTCCTAATCGCTTGGGGAGCCCAAACCGGCACCAGATAGAGACCAACAACGGGCTCACACTCTAGAAGGGGGAGCGGGATGTACTGAGCGCTGCCTGTGTGCAAAGCACTGTTCTAAGCGCTTGGGAAGTACAAATCGGCACCAGGTAGAGACCAACAACGGGCTAACAATCTAGAAGAGGGAGTGGGATTTTACTGAGCGCTTACTGTGTGCGGAGCACTGTTCTAAGCGCCTGGGGAGCCCAAACCGGCACCAGATAGTGACCAACAACGGGCTCACAAGCTAAAAGGAGGAGTGGGATTTACTAAACGCTGCCTGTGCGCGGAGCACTGTCCTAAGCGCTTGGGGAGCCCAAATCGGCACCAGATAGAGACCAACAACGGGCTCACAATCTAGAAGTGGGAGAGAGGCCTAAATCCATCCCTTCCACCCTACTTATTGAGCGCTTACTGTGTGCGGACCACTGTCCTAATCGCTTGGGGAGCCCAAACCGGCACCAGATAGATACCAACAACGGCCTCACAATCTAGAAGGGGGAGCGGGGCCTATGAGCCCACTGTTGGGTAGGGACTGTCTCTATATGTTGCCAATTTGTATCATCATCATCATCAATCGTATTTATTGAGCGCTTACTATGTGCAGAGCACTGTACTAAGCGCTTGGGAAGTACAAATTGGCAACATATAGAAACAGTCCCTACCCAACAGTGGGCTCACAGTCTAAAAGGGGGAGAAGCGCTTAGTACAGTGCTCTGCACATAGTAAGCGCTCAATAAATACGATTGATGATGATCCATCCCTTCCACCCTACTTATTGAGCGCTTACTGTGTGCGGACCACTGTCCTAATCGCTTGGGGAGCCCAAACCGGCACCAGATAGAGACCAACAAGGGGCTCACAAGCTAAAAGGAGTGGGACTTACTGAGCGCTGCCTGTGTGCGGAGCACTGTCCTAGGCGCTTGGGGAGCCCAAACCGGCACCAGATAGAGACCAACAACGGGCTCACAATCTAGAAGGGGGAGCGGGGCCTAAATCCATCCCTTCCACCCTACTTATTGAGCGCTTACTGTGTGCGCGGACCACTGTCCTAATCGCTTGGGGAGCTTAAACCAGCACCGGATAGAGACCAACAACGGGCTCACAATCTAGAATTGGGGGGTGGGGGGGGGGGGCTAAATCCATCCCTTCCACCCTACTTACTGAGCGCTTACTGTGTGCGGACCACTGTCCTAATCGCTTGGGGAGCCCAAACCGGCACCTGATAGGAGACCAACAACGGGCTCACAATCTAGAATTGGGGGGGGGGCCTAAATCCATCCCTTCCACCCTACTTATTGAGCGCTTACTGTGTGCGGACCACCGTCCTAATCGCTTGGGGAGCCCAAACCGGCACCAGATAGAGACCAACAACGGGCTCACAAGCTAAAAGAAGGAGTGGGATTTACTGAGCGCTGCCTGTGTGCGGAGCACTGTCCTAAGCGCCTGGGGAGCCCAAATCGGCACCAGATAGAGACCAACAACGGGCTCACAATCTAGAAGGGGGAGCGGGGCCTAAATCCATCCCTTCCACCCTACTTACTGAGCGCTTACTGTGTGCGGACCACTGTCCTAATCGCTTGGGGAGCTTAAACCAGCACCGGATAGAGACCAACAACGGGCTCACAATCTAGAAAAGGGGGGGAGGGGGAGCTAAATCCATTCACTCCCTCCTACTTACTGAGCGCTGCCTGCGTCCTAAGCGCTTTGGGAACCCAAGCCGGCCACCCCAAAGGGGGCCTAAATCGGGGCGGGGGTCTCCTCATTCATTCAATCGTATTTACGGAGCGCTTCCTGCGTGCAGAGCACTGTGCTAAGCGCTTGGGAAGTCCAAGTTGGCGGGGGGTGGGGGTCCCCTCATTCATTCGTATTTATGGAGCGCTTCCTGCGTGCAGAGCACTGTGCTAGGCGCTTGGGAAGTCCAAGTGGGCAACATATAGAGATGGTCCCTACCCCCAACAGCGGGCTCACAGTCGAGAAGGGGGAGATGGACGACAAAACTTATTAAAGAAATAGAATCGATATGTACCGTCAGACAACGAAACACAACATATTAAAGAAATAGAATAAATATGTACCGTCAGACAACAAAACAACATATTAAACAGAATATGTACCGTCAGACAACAAAACAGAAACAGCCCGCTGTTGGGTAGGGACCGTCTCTATCTGTTGCCAACTTGGACTTCCCAAGCGCTTAGTACAGTGCTCTGCACACAGTAAGCGCTCAATAAATACGACTGAATGAATGAATCGATGAATGAAATAGAATAAGTACCGTCAGACAACAAAACAGAACATCTTAAAGAACTAGAATAAATAAGTACCGTCAGGCAACAGAACATATTAAAGAAACAGAATATGTACCGTCAGACAACAAAACAGAACATCTTAAAGAAATAGACTAAATAAGTACTAGAATAGGTAGAGAAGCAGCGTGGCTCAGTGGAAAGAGCCCGGGCTTTGGAGTCAGAGGTTCTGGGTTCAAATCTCGGCTCCGCCAACTGTCAGCTGTGTGACTTTGGGCAAGTCACTTAACTTCTCTGGGTCTCAGTTCCCTCATCTGTAAAATGGGGATGAAGACTGTGAGCCCCCCGTGGGACAACCTGATCACCTTGTAACCCCCAGCGCTTAGAACAGTGCTTTGTACATAGTAAGCGCTTAATAAATGCTTAAAAATGCTTAATAAATGCCATCATTGCTATTATTATTATTACCGTCAGACAACAAAACAGAACATATTAAAGAAGCAGAATATGTGCCGTCAGACAAAACAAAACATATTAAAGAAACAGAATATGTACCGTCAGACAAAACAGAACATCTTAAAGAAATAGAATAAATAAGTACCGTCAGACAACAAAACAGGACATATTAAAGACACAGAATATGTACCGTCAGATAACAAAACAGAACATCTTAAAGAAATAGAATAAATAACGTCAGACAACAAAACAGAACCTATTAAAGAACTACAATTAATAAGTACCGTCAGACAGCAAAACAGAACATATTAAAGAAACAGAATATGTACCGTCAGACAACAAAACAAAACATCTTAAAGAAATAAAGTACCGTCAGACAACAAAACAGAACATCTTAAAGAAATAGAGTAAGTACCGTCAGACAAAACAGAACATATTAAAGAAATAGAGTAAATACCGCCAGACAACAAAACAGAACATATTAAAGAAACAGAGTATGTACCGTCAGACAACTAAACAGAACATCTTAAAGAAACAGAATAAATAAGTACCGTCAGACAACAAAACAGAACATATTAAAGGACTAGAATAACTACAGCCAGAGAACAAAACAGAACATATTAAAGAACTAGAATAAATAAGTAGTCAGACAACAAAACAGAACATATTAAAAAACTAGAATAAATAAGTACCGTCAGACAACAAAACAGAACATATTAAAGAACTAGAATAAATAAGTTCAGTCAGACAACAAAACAGAACATATTACAGAACTAGAATAAATAAGTACCGTCAAACAAAACAGAACATATTAAAGAACTAGAATAAATAAGTTCAGTCAGACAGCAAAACAGAACATACTAAAGAAACAGAATACGTACCGTCAGACAACAAAACAGAACGTCTTAAAGAACTAGGATAAATGAGTACAGTCAGACAGCAAAACAGAACATCTTAAAGAACTAGAATGAGTACCGTCAAACAAAACAGAACATATTAAAGAACTAGAATCAATAAGTACAGTCAGACAACAAAACAGAACATATTAAAGAAGTAGAATAAATAAGTACCGTCAGACAACAAAACAGAACATATTAAAGAAACAGACTATGTACCGTCAGACAACAAAACAGAACGTCTTAAAGAAATAGAATCAATATGTACCGTCAGGCAACAAAACAGAACATATTAAAGAACTAGAATCAATAAGTACCGTCAGACAACAAAACAGAACATATTAAAGAGGTAGAATAAATAAGTACAGTCAGGCAGCAAAACAGAACATCTTAAAGAAACAGACTATGTACCGTCAGACAACAAAACAGAACGTCTTAAAGAACTAGGATCGATAAGTACCATCAGACAACAAAACAGAACGTCTTAAAGAACTAGAATGAGTACCGTCAGACAACAAAACAGAACATCTTAAAGAACTAAAATAAGTACCGTCAGACAGCAAAACAGAACATCTTAAAGAAACAGACTATGTACCGTCAGACAGCAAAACAGAACATCTTCAAGAACTAGAATCAGTAAGTACCGTCAGACAACAAAACAGAAGATATTAAAGAAAAAGACTGTGTACCGTCAGACAACAAAACAGAACATATTAAAGAAACAGACTATGTACCGTCAGACAACAAAACAGAACGTCTTAAAGAAACAGAATAAGTAGCCACACAAAACAGAACATATTAAAGACCTAGAATCAATAAGTATCGACAGACAACAAAACAGAACACATTAAAGAACTAGAATAAGTACAGCCAGACAACAAAACAGAACATCTTAAAGAAACAGAATAAGTAGCCACACAAAACAGAACATATTAAAGAACTAGAATCAATAAGTACCGTCAGACCACAAAACAGAACATCTTAAAGAAACAGACTATGTACCGTCAGACAACAAAACAGAACATCTTAAAGAAATAGAATAAGTACAGTCAGACAAAACAGAACGTATTAAAGAACTAGAATCAATAAGTACCGTCAGATAACAAAACAGAACATCTTAAAGAAACAGACTATGTACCGTCAAACAAAACAGAACATCTTAAAGAAATAGAATAAGTACAGTCAGACAAAACAGAACGTATTAAAGAACTAGAATAAATAAATACCGTCAGATAACAAAACAGAATATCTTAAAGAAACAGACTATGTACCGTCAAACAGAACATCTTAAAGAAATAGAATAAGTACAGTCAGACAAAACAGAACGTATTAAAGAACTAGAATCAATAAGTACCGTCAGATAACAAAACAGAACACATTAAAGAAACAGACTATGTACCGTCAAACAAAACAGAACATCTTAAAGAAACAGAATAAGTGGTCAGACAAAACAGAACGTATTAAAGAACTAGAATCAATAAGTACCGTCAGACAGCAAAACAGAACATATTAAAGAAACAGAACAGAACACCTTAAAGAAATAGAGTAAGTAGCCACACAAAACAGAACATATTAAAGAACTAGAATCAATAAGTACCGTCAGACAACAAAACAGAACATCTTAAAGAAACAGACTATCTACCGTCAAACAAAACAGAACGTCTTAAAGAAATGGAATCAATAAGTACCGTCAGACAACAAAACAGAACCTATTAAAGAGACTATGTACCGTCAGACAACAAAACAGAACGTCTTCAAGAACTAGAATCACTAAGTACCGTCAGACAACAAAACAGAACATATTAAAGAAACAGACTGTGTACCGTCAGACAACAAAACAGAACGTCTTAAAGAAATAGAATAAGTAACCACACAAAACAGAACATATTAAAGAAATAGAATCAATAAGTACCGTCAGACCACAAAACAGAAGCTAAAAGTGTGGCGCCCCCCGCCCGGGGCCCGACCCCTTCTCTTCCCACGAGGCGGGAGGCGCGGGGAAGGGTCTCGTCGTCGTTGTGTCGTCCCGTCCCCTCCACGACCGAATATATATATATATATATTTAATCAAATATATATATATATGTTTAATCAAATGCATATATATATACTGAATCAAAGGGGACGGAAACAAAGTTCCCGCTGAGGCCAACTTCGCGAGGGAAAGCCGGGGCTCACCGGTCGGCGCGGGGCGGAGCCGCCCCCCCCCCGTCCCCACCACCGGCGGCGGCGTCGTCGTCCTCGCCGCCCCCCCTCACAACGGGGACCGGCCCCCCGGGAAACGGAGAAGATGGAGGACGTTGGCGGCGGCGGCGGCGGAAGCCGCTCGGGCCTCCTCTTCTTCGTCGTCGTCGTCCTCCTCCTCCGTCGAGGGGTGTTGTTTCCCTCACGCAGGGCCGACCGGCGCCATTTTGAACCCGTCAGACGCTCGCAGCCACACAGCCCCCTCGGCGCGCAGGCGCCGCGCTCCACGGGCGCGCGCGCGCGCGCGAGCTGTTGAGGGGACGGCGGGAGGGCGCGCGCCGCCTCCTTAGAGCCCTGGAGCCCGCCTGCCCTCCTCTGCGCCTGCGCGGAACGTGCCACCGCCCCCTTAGGGCCCTGGAGCCCGCCTGCCCTCTGCGCCTGCGCGGAACGTGCCCCCGCCCCGTTAGAGCCCTGGAGCCCGCCTGCCCTCTGCGCCTGCGCGGAACGTACCCCCGCCCCGTTAGAGTCCTGGAGCCCGCCTGCCCTCTGCGCCTGCGCGGAACGTGCCCGCGTTCCCTCTGCGTCTGCGTCTAACGTGCCCCCGCCCCGTTAGAGCCCTGGAGCCCGCCTGCCCTCTGCGCCTGCGCGGAACGTGCCACCGCCCCCTTAGAGCCCGCCTGCCCTCTGCGCCTGCGCGGAACGTGCCCCCGCCCCCTTAGAGCCCTGGAGCCCGCCAGCCCTCTGCGCCTGCGCGGAACGTGCCACCGCCCCCTTAGAGCCCTGGAGACCGCCTGCCCTCTGCGCCTGCGCGGAACGTGCCCGCGTTCCCTCTGCGTCTGCGCGGAACGTGCCACCGCCCCCTTAGAGCCCTGGAGCCCGCCTGCGCCTGCGCGGAACGTACCCCCGCCCCCTTAGAGCCCTGGAGCCCGCCTGACCTCTGCGCCTGCGCGGAACGTGCCGCCGCCGCCGTTTCTCCCCTCCCCCCCTTCCTTCACGCCCCGCGCGCGCATGCGCGCCTCCCCTCAGCGCCCGTTCATTCATTCATTCAATCGTATTTATTGAGCGCTTACTCTGTGAAGAGCACTGTACTAAGCGCTTGGGAAGAAGTTGGCAACATAGAGAGGCGGTCTCTACGCAACAGCGGGCTCACAGTCTAGTCATTCATTCATTCATTCATTCATTCAATCGTATTTATTGAGCGCTTACTGTGTGCAGAGCACTGGACTAAGGGCTTGGGAAGTACAATCAATCAATCAATCAATCAATCAATCGTATTTATTGAGCGCTTACTATGTGCAGAGCACTGTACTAAGCGCTTGGGAAGTACAAGTTGGCAACCTATAGAGACAGTCCCTACCCAACAGTGGGCTCACAGTCTAAAAGGGGGAGACAGAGAACAAAACCAAACATACTAATCAATCAATCAATCAATCAATCAATCGCATTTATTGAGCGCTTACTATGTGCAGAGCACTGTACTAAGCGCTTGGGAAGTACAAATTGGCATCACATTATACTAACAAAATAAAATAAATAGAATAGATATGTACATACATCGAAGAGCCCCCTTCCCTCCAGGGCGCATGCGCGCTGCTAAATAGAGTATTAAATATGTACAAACATATATACAGGTGCTGTGGGGAAGGTAAGATGGGGGGCTGGAGAGGGGGACGAGGGGCAGAGAGTCACGTGCTCCAAAAAACCGTCGCCCCAACGCATCACCCAAGTCCAAGTCGGCAACATATAGAGACGGTCCCTACCCAACAACGGGCTCACAGTTTAGAAGGGGGAGACTGACAACGAAACAAAACAAATTAACAAAATAAAGTAAATAGAATGGTAAATATGTACAAGTAAAATAAATAGAGTAATAAATCTGTACAAACATATATACAGGTGCTGTAGGGAGGGGAAGGAGGTGGGGCGGGGGGGGATGAGGAGGGGGAGAGGAAGGAGGGGGCTCAGTCTGGGAAGGCCTCCTGGAGGAGGGGAGCTCTCAGTAGGGCTTTGAAGGGAGGAAGAGAGCTAGTTTGGCAGATATGTGGAGGGATTGGGCATTCCAGGCCAGGGGGAGGACGTGGGCAGACCTCCCTGCCTCCAGCTTCTCCTGCCCCTATTCCCCATGAAACAGAAACTCCTTACTGTCAGCTGTAGGATACTCACACTCTCTCAACTTCCAATACAACTTCATTCCTCTCCTACTTCCTACTAGATCCCAAATTGCACACTTTTCCCCCGTAATGCCAACCTACTCATTGGGCCTCCCTCCCCCTTCCCCTCTTTCAATTCATTCAGTCGTATTTATTGAGCGCTTACTGTGTGCAGAGCACTGGACTAAGCCCACAGTGAGCTCACAGTCTAGAGGGAGAGACAGACATTAAAATAAATGAATAAATTACGGGATGTACAAAAAGTGCTGAGGGGCATAAATGGATAAATGGAGCAAATCAGCGTGATGCAGAAGGAGTTCTAGACTGTGAGCCTATTGTTGGGTGGGGACCGTCTCTATATGTTGCCGATTTGTGCTTCCCAAGTGCTTAGTACAGTGCTCTGCACACAGCAAGCGCTCAACAAATACGATTGAATGAACGAGTGAGAGAAAAGGAGATGAGGGCTTAGGTGGGCTTACAGGAGACTGTAAGCCCGTTGTGGGGAAGGTACCGTCTCTATATGTTGCCAATTTGTACTTCCCAAGCACTTAGTACAGTGCTCTGCACACAGTAAGCGCTCAATAAATATGACTATATGAATGAATGTGCCTTCGATAAGGCTCGATACGATTCATTCGATCGTATTTATTGAGCACTTACTGTGTGCAGAGCACTGTACTAAGCGCTTGGGAAGGACAAGTTGGCAACATAGAGAGGCGGTCCCTACCCAACAGTGGGCTCACAGGCTAGAATTCAATCGTATTTATTATCATAATGGCATTTATTAAGCGCTTACTACGTGCAAAGCACCGTTTTGAGCTCTGGGGAGGTTACAAGGCGATCAGGTTGTCCCACGGGGGGCTCACCGTCTTCATCCCCATTTTACAGATGAGGGAACTGAGGCACAGAGAAGTTAAGTTCATTCATTCATTCAATCGTATTTATTGAGCGCTTACTGTGTTCAGAGCACTGGACTAAGCGCTTGGGAAGGACAAGTTGGCAACATAGAGAGGCCGTGCCTACCCAACAGTGGGCTCACAGGCTAGAATTCAATCGTATTTATTATAATGATGGCATTTATTAAGCGCTTACTACGTGCCAAGAAAGCACCGTTCTAAGCGCTGGGGAGGTTACAGGGCGATCAGGTTGTCCCACGGAGGGCTCACAGTCTTCATTTATTATAATGATGGCATTTATTAAGCGCTTACTACGTGCAAAGCACCGTTTTAAGCTCTGGGGACGTTACAAGGCGATCAGGTTGTCTTCATTTATTATAATGGCATTTATTAAGCGCTTACTACGTGCAAAGCACCGTTTTAAGCTCTGGGGAGGTCACAGGGCGATCAGGTTGTCCCATGGGGGGCTCACAGTCTTCATTTATTATAATAATGGCATTTATTAAGTGCTCACTACGTGCAAAGCACCGTTCTAAGCGCTGGGGAGGTTGCAAGGCGATCAGGTTGTCCCACGGGGGGCTCACCATCTTCATCCCCATTTTACAGATGAGGGAACTGAGGCCCAGAGAAGTTAAGTTCATTCATTCATTCAATCGTATTTATTGAGCGCTTACTGTGTGCAGAGCACTGGACTAAGCGCTTGGGAAGGACAAGTTGGCAACATAGACAGGCTGTGCCTACCCAACAGTGGGCTCACAGGCTAGAATTCAATCGTATTTATTATAATAATGGCATTTATTAAGCGCTTACTACGTGCCAAGAAAGCACCGTTCTAAGTGCTGGGGAGGTTACAGGGCAATCAGGTTGTCCCACGGGGGGCTAACAATCTTCATCCCCATTTTACAGATGAGGGAACTGAGGCACAGAGAAATTAAGTTCATTCATTCATTCAATCGTATTTATTGAGCGCTTACTATGTGCAGAGCACTGGACTAAGCGCTTGGGAAGGACAAGTTGGCAACATAGGGAGGCGGTCCCTACCCAACAGGGCGCTCACAGTCTAGTCATTCATTCATTCAGTCTTATTTATTGAGCGCTTACTATGTACAGAGCACTAGACTAAGCGCTTGGGAAGGACAAGTTGGCAACATAGAGAGACGGTCCCTACCCAACAGTGGGCTCACAGGCTAGAATTCAATCGTATTTATTATAATAATGGCATTTATTAAGCTCTTACTACGTGCAAAGCACCGTTCTAAGCACTGGGGAGGTCACAAGGCGATCAGGTTGTCCCACGGGGGGCTCACAGTCTTCATTTATTATAATAATGGCATTTATTAAGCGCTTACTACGTGCAAAGCACTGTTCTAAGCGCTGGGGAGGTTACAAGGCGATCAGGTTGTCCCACGGGGGGCTCACAGTCTTCATCCCCATTTTACAGATGAGGGAACTGAGGCACAGAGAAGTTAAGTTCATTCAATCATATTTCTTGAGCACTTACTGTGTGCAGAGCACTGTACTAAGCGCTTGGGAAGTCCAAGTTGGCAACATAGAGAGACGGTCCCTACCCAACAGTGGGCTCACAGTCTAGAAGGGAACCCCTTCCCTCCAGCCCCGCGTGCGAGCACCACTCCTTCAGAGCCTCCCCTCAGCTCCCGTTCATTCATCCATTCATTCAATCGTATTTATTGAGCGCTTACTGTGTGCGGAGCACTGGACTAAGCGCTTGGGAAGTCCAAGTTGGCAACATAGAGAGACGGCCCCTACCCAACAGTGAGCTCACAGTCTAGAAGGTTCAATCGTATTTATTATAATAATGGCATTTATTAAGCGCTTACTATGTGCAAGGCACTGTTCTAAGCGCTGCGGGGATACAAGGTGATCAGGTTGCCCCACGTGGGGCTGTCTTCACCCCCATTTGACAGATGAGGGAACTGAGGCCCAGAGAAGTGAAGTGACTTGCCCAAAGTCACATAGCTGATGAGTGGGGGAGCCGAGATTTGAACCCATGACCTCTGACTCCAAAGCCCGGGCTCTTTCCAAACAGTCCAGACAGTCCAGCCCTACTGAGAGCTCACCTCCTCCAGGAGGCCTTCCCAGACTGAGCCCCGTCCTTCCTCTCCCCCTCCTCCCCCTCTCCATCCCCCCCCATCTTACCTCCTTCCCTTCCCCACAGCACCTGGATAGATGGATAGATGTTTGTACATATTTATTACTCTATTTATTTATTTCTTTATTTATTTTGCTTGTGCATATCTATTCTATTTATTTTATTATGTTAATATGTTTGGTTTTGTTCTCTGTCTCCCCCTTTTAGACTGTGAGCCCACTGTCGGGTAGGGACTGTCTCTGTAGGTTGCTAATTTGTACTTCCCAAGCGCTTAGTCCAGTGCTCTGCACACAGTAAGCGCTCAATAAATACGATTGATTGATTGATTGATTGATTACCACTGAGCCACGCTGCTTCTCTTGGCAGCTGGGTGACTTTGGGCGAGTCACTTCACTTCTCTGAGCCTCAGTGCCCTCATCTGTCAAATGGGGATGATGACTGTGAGCCCCCCGTGGGCCAACCTGATCACCTTGTCACCTCCCTAGCGCTTAGAACAGTGCTTTGCACATAGTAAGCGCTTAATAAATGCTATCATTATCACTCTGGGCCTGTGTGGGGGAGCAGCGTGGCTCAGCGGGCTTTGGAGTCAGGGGTCGTGGGTTCAAATCCTGACTCTCCACTTAGCTGGGTGACTTTGGGTGAGTCTCTCTATGTTGCCAACTTGTACTTTCCAAGTGCTTAGTACAGTGCTCTGCACACAGGAAGCGCTCAATAAATACGATTGATTGATTGATTGATTGATTGATTACCACTGAGCCACGCTGCTTCTCTTGTCAGCTGGGTGTCTTTGGGCAAGTCACTTCACTTCTCTGAGCCTCAGTTCCCTCATCTGTCAAATGGGGATGATGACTGTGAGGCCCCCGTGGGCCAACCTGATCACCCTGTCACCTCCCCAGCACTTAGAACAGTGCTTTGCACATAGTAAGCGCTTAATAAATGCTATCATTATCACTCTGGGCCTGTGTGGGGGAGCAGCGTGGCTCAGCGGGCTTTGGAGTCAGGGGTCGTGGGTTCAAATCCTGACTCTCCGCTTAGCTGGGTGACTTTGGGCGAGTCTCTATATGTTGCCAACTTGTACTTCCCAAGCGCTTAGTACAGTGCTCTGCACGCAGTAAGCGCTCAATAAATACAATTGATTGATTGGTTGAGTCACTTCACTTTTCTGGGCCTCAGTTCCCTCATCTGGAAAATGGGGATGAAGACTGTGAGCCCCACATCGGACAACCTAATTACCTTGTATCTACCCCGGGGCCTAGAACAGTGCTTGGCACATAGTAAGTGCTTAACAAATACCAACATTATTATTATTATTATTATCATTATTATTATCATCATCATCATCATTATTATTATTATTATCATTATTATTATTAGGATGTGCGGAGGGTGGGGCCCGTGGCCACCACAGGGCCACCACCCCCTTAAGAGCCAGGCTGTAAGTAGCCCCTCGCCCGGCCGGCCCCTTGTTGTATTGGACTCTCCCAAGCGCCCAGTGAAGCGCTCTGCGCACAGTGAGCGCTCAATAAATACGACCTGAATGAATGTATCCAATCTCTTGGGATCCCAGGTGGCGCTCAATAAATACAACTTGAATGAATGGATGCAAGCGCTTGGGATCCCAGGTGGCGCTCAATAAATACGACCTGAATGAATGAATGCAATCTCTTGGGATCCCAGGTGGCGCTCAGTAAATACGACCTGAATGAATGGATGCAATCTCTTGGGATCCCAGGTGGCGCTCAATAAATATGACCTGAATGAATGGATGCAATCTCTTGGGATCCCAGGTGGCGCTCAATAAATACCACTTGAATGAATGGATGCAATCTCTTGGGATCCCAGGTGGCGCTCAATAAATATGACTTGAATGAATGGATGCAATCTCTTGGGATCCCAGGTGGCTCTCAATAAATACGACTTGAATGAATGGATGCAATCGCTTGGGATCCCTGGTGGCGCTCAATAAATACGACTTGAATGAATGGATGCAATAGCTTGGGATCCCAGGTGGCGCTCAATAAATACCACTTGAATGAATGGATGCAATCTCTTGGGATCCCAGGTGGCGCTCAATAAATATGACTTGAATGAATGGATGCAATCTCTTGGGATCCCAGGGGCGCTCAATAAATACGACTTGAATGAATGGATGCAATCGCTTGGGATCCCAGGTGGCGCTCAATAAATACGACCTGAGTGTTATGGATGCAATCGCTTGGGATCCCAGGTGGCGCTCAATAAATACGACATGAATGAATAGATGCAATCTCTCTGGATCCCAGGTGGCGCTCAATAAATATGACCTGAATGAATGGATGCAATCTCTTGGGATCCCAGGTGGCGCTCAGTAAATACGACTTGAATGAATGGATGCAATCTCTTGGGATCCCAGGTGGTGCTCAATAAATACGACCTGAATGAATGGATGCAATCGCTTGGGATCCCAGGTGGCGCTCAATAAATACGACCTGAATGTTATGGATGCAATAGCTTGGGATCCCAGGTGGCGCTCAATAAATACGACTTGAATGAATGGATGCAATCTCTTGGGATCCCAGGTGGTGCTCAATAAATACGACCTGAATGAATGGATGCAATCTCTTGGGATCCCAGGTGGCGCTCAATAAATACGACCTGAATGAATGGATGCAATCTCTCGGGATCCTAGGTGGCGCTCAATAAATACGACCTGAATGAATGGATGCAATCTCTTGGGATCCCAGGTGGCGCTCAGTACATATGACCTGAATGAATGGATGCAATCTCTTGGGATCCCAGGTGGCGCTCAGTAAATACGACCTGAATGAATGGATGCAATCGCTTGGGATCCCAGGTGGCACTCAATAAATACGACCTGAATGAATGGATGCAATCTCTTGGGATCCCAGGTGGCGCTCAGTAAATATGACCTGAATGAATGGATGCAATCGCTTGGGATCCCAGGTGGCACTCAATAAATACATCCTGAATGAATGGATGCAATCTCTTGGGATCCCAGGTGGCGCTCAATAAATACGACCTGAATGAATGGATGCAATCTCTTGGGATCCCAGGTGGTGCTCGATAAATACGACCTGAATGAATGGATGCAATCTCTTAGGATCCCAGGTGGCGCTCAGTAAATACGACCTGAATGAATGGATGCAATCTCTTGGGATCCCAGGTGGTGCTCAATAAATACGACTTGAATGGATGGATGCAATCTCTTGGGATCCCAGGGCCGCCCTCCCCCCCCGACCCCGGGCATTTCTCAATCAATCAATCAATCAATCAATCAATCAATCGTATTTATTGAGCGCTTGCTGTGTGCAGAGCACTGTACTAAGCGCTTGGGAAGTACAAGTCGGCAACATCTAGAGACAGTCCCTACCCAACAGTGGGCTCACAGTCTAAAAGGGGGAGACAGAGAACAAAACCAAACATACTAACAAAATAAAATAGAATAGATATGTACAAGTAAGATAAATAAATAAATAGAGTAATAAATATGTACAAACAATAAATATGTACAAACATGTATAAACAAATATGTACCGCCTTAACTGGAAAATGGGGATGAAGACTGGGAGCCCCCCCATGGGACAACCTGATCACCTTGTATCCCCGCCCCAGCGCTTAGAACAGTGCTTTGCACCTAGTAAGCGCTTAATAAATGCCATCATTATTATTATTATCTAATAATAATAATAATAAGGGCATTTATCTGCTACTGTAATTACTGTTCTTACAAGAGGGCGTCTCCAAGGGCCTGTAAACTCTCAGTGGATGGACATGATGGAGTTTCTGTATATATTTCTGTACCTGTATATATGTATATATGTTTGTACATATTTATTACTCTATTTATTTATTTACTTATTTTACTTGTACCTACCTATTCTATTTATTTTATTTTGTTAGTATGTTTGGTTTGGTTCTCTGTCTCCCCCTTCTAGACTGTGAGCCCGCCGCTGGGGAGGGACCGTCTCTAGATGTTGCCAACTTGGACTTCCCAAGCGCTTAGTCCAGTGCTCTGCACACAGTAAGCGCTCAATACGATTGATGATGATGGGATCCCAGGTGGCGCTCAATAAATACGACTTGAATGAATGGATGCAATCTCTTGGGATCCCAGGGCCGCCCCCCCGGGCGTTTCTGCTACTGTAATTACTGTTCATCATCATCATCATCATCATCAATCGTATTTATTGAGCGCTTACTGTGTGCAGAGCACTGTTCTAAGCGCTTGGGAAGGACAAGTACAAGAGGGAGTCTCCAAGGGCCTGTAAACTCTCAGCGGATGGACATGACGGAGTTTCTGTATATATTTCTGTACCTGTATATATGTATATATGTTTGTACATATTTATTACTCTATTTATTTATTTACTTATTTTAGTTGTACCTACCTATTCTATTTATTTTATTTTGTTAGTATGTTTGGTTTTGTTCTCTGTCTCCCCCTTTTAGACTGTGAGCCCACGGTTGGGTAGGGACCGTCTCTCTATGTTGCCGACTTGGACTTCCCAAGCGCTCAGTACAGTGCTCTGCGCACAGTAAGCGCTCAATAAATACGATTGATGAGGATGGGATCCCAGGTGGCGCTCAGTAAATACGACTTGAATGAATGGATGCAATCTCTTGGGATCCCAGGGCCGCCCACCCGGGCGTTTCTGCTACTGTAATTACTGTTCTTACAAGAGGGCGTCTCCAAGGGCCTGTAAACTCTCAGCGGATGGACATCATGATCGAGTTTCTGTATATATTTCTGTACCTGCATATATGTATATATGTTTGTACATATTTATTTTTATTTTATTTTATTTTATTTTTAATTTTATTTTTATTTTATTGTATCATTTTTATTTTATTTTATTTTATTTTTATTTTTATTATTTTATTTTATTTTTATTTTATTTTATTTTATTTTATTTTATTTCATTTCATTTCATTTCATTTCAATTTTATTTTATTTTATTTTATTTTATTTTATTTTATTTTATTTTATTTTTTATTTTATTTTATTTTATTTTATTTTGTTAGTATGTTTGGTTTTGTTCTCTGTCTCCCCCTTTTAGACTGTGAGCCCACTGGTGGGTAGGGACCATCTCTATATGTCGCCAACTTGGACTTCCCAAGCGCTTAGTACAGTGCTCTGCACACAGTAAGCGCTCAATAAATACGATTGATGATGACATTTATTACTCTATTTATTTACTTATTTTACTTGTACCTATCTATTCTATTTATTTTATTTTGTGAGTATGTTGGGTTTTGTTCTCTGTCTCCCCCTTCTAGACTGTGAGCCCACTGTTGGGTAGGGACCGTCTCTATATGTTGCCAACTTGTACTTCCCAAGCGCTTAGTACAGTGCTCTGCACACAGTAAGCGCTCAATAAATACGATTGATGATGATATTTATTACTCTATTTATTTATTTACTTATTTTACTTGTACCTATCTATTCTATTTATTTTATTTTGTGAGTATGTTTGGTTTTGTTCTCTGTCTCCCCCTTCGAGACTGTGAGCCCACTGTTGGGTAGGGACCGTCTCTCGATGTTGCCGACTTGGACTTCCCAAGCGCTCAGTACAGTGCTCTGCACACAGCGCTCGACAAATATGATTGAACTCATTGAGCGCTTACTGTGTACTGAGCGCTTGGAAAGTACAATTCAGCAATAGAGACGGTCCCTGCCCACAACGGGCTCACAGTCTAGAATGACTGAGCAATGGGATGGTGGACCCATCATATTTATTTTGTTAATGATGTGCATAATAGCTTTAATTCTGTTTGTACGATTGAATCATCATCATCATCATCAATCGTATTTATTGAGCGCTTACTGTGTGCAGAGCACTGTACTAAGCGCATTGAATGAATGAATGAATGAATGAATGCTTTGTTGTCTGTCTCCCCCCTCTAGACTGTGAGCCCGCTGTTGGGTAGGGACCGTCTCTCTATGTTGCCAACTTGTACTTCCCAAGCGCTTAGTACAGTGCTCTGCACACAGTAAGCACTCAATAAATGCTATTGAATGAATGAATGAATAAATACAATTGATTGATTGATTGATTTCTGCCCCTGGTCTCTGGGAGAGGCATCTGAGAAGCAGCGTGGCTCAGCGGAAAAGAGCCCGGGCTTTGGAGTCAGAGGTCATGGGTTCAAATCCTGGCTCCGCCAATTGTCAGCTGTGCAGCTTTGGGCAAGTCACTTCACTTCTCTGGGCCTCAGTTCCCTCGTCTGTCAAATGGGGATGAAGACTGTGAGCCCCACGTGGGACAACCTGGTCACCTTGTATCCTCCCCAGCGCTTAGAAAAGGGCTTTGCACATAGTAAGCGCTTAATAAATGCCGTTAAAAAAAAAGGGTAGGAGTCGTGAGGCCCATTTTCAAGATGAGAAAATTGAGGTGGTCACTGCCCATCCGGGGCAGATTCCTCCTCTGCGGCCTGGGTGAGAGGTGGGCTTCCCCTGGACGTGTCGGGGACCCCTTTTCCTAGGTTCTAGGTTCCCCCGATGCTAATTCGGGAATCCTCCGGATCAATCAATCAATCAATCGTATTTATTGATGATGATGATGATGATGATGGCATTTGTTAAGCGCTTACTATGGACAAAGCACTGTTCTAAGCGCTGGGGGATACAAGGGGATCAAGTTGTCCCCCGTGGGGCTCACAGTCTTAATCCTCATTTTACAGATGAGGGAACTGAGGCTCAGAGAAGTGAAGTGACTTGCCCAGGGTCGCACAGCAGACATGTGGCAGAGCGGGATTTGAACCCATGACCTCTGACTCCAAAGCCCGGGCTCTGAGCGCTTGCTGTGAGCAGAGCACTGTACTAAGCTCTTGGGAAGTACAAGTTGGCAACATAGAGAGACAGTCCCTACCCAACAGTGGGCTCACAGTCTAAAAGTCAGTCAATCAATCAATCAATCGTATTTATTGAGCGCTTACTGTGTGCAGAGCACTGTACTAAGCGCTTGGGAAGTACAAGTTGGCAACATATAGAGACAGTCCCTAACCAACAGTGGGCTCACAGTCTAAAAGTCTAAAATAAAGTAGTATAGCTGATGTGTTCTGAAATCACATCCCCTGCGTATTCTCTCATCACCCGTCTTATTTTCCCAATCAATCAATCGTATTTATTGAGCGCTTACTGTGTGCAGAGCACTGTACTAAGCGCTTGGGAAGTCCAAGTTGGCAACATATAGAGACAGTCCCTACCCAACAGTGGGTTGACAGTCTAAAAGTCAATCAATCAATCAATCATATTTATTGAGCGCTTCCTGTGTGCAGAGCACTGTACTAAGCGCTTGGGAAGTCCAAGTTGGCAACATAGAGAGACGGTCCCTACCCAACAGTGGGCTCACAGTCACAGATGTCCGGAGAGGAGGACAGTCGATCTGTCTCAAGTTCGAAGCCTTCTCGAAGGCCCACCTCCTCCAAGAGGCCTTCCCCTCTGAGAAAGCTGACAGTTGGCGGAGCCGGGATTCGAACCCATGACCACGGGCTCCAAAGCCCGGGCTCTTCCCACTGAGCCACGCTGCTTCTCACATCGGAGCAATAGGAAATCATCATCATCATCATCATCATCATCAATCGTATTTATTGAGCGCTTACTGTGTGCAGAGCACTGTACTAAGCGCTTGGGAAGGACAAATTGGCAACATATAGAGACAGTCCCTACCCAACAGTGGGCTCACAGTCTAAAAGGGGAAATGCAACGCCGCTTCTCACATCAGAGCGATAGGCTCCCGATCCTGGTGGAAAAATTTTCCACAGGAAATGTGTTAAATAAACTTCATTTTTAAAGATAGTATTTTTCTTTTTATTTGGAAGTCGGCCACTCGGTTCGAAGTAGGCGCTTACTGGTTTCCCCGGTCGCTGGGTAGCACCCACGCCCCGGCTGACTGGGATTGATTTTACTTGTACATATCTATTCCATTTATTTTATTTTGTTAATATGTTTTGTTTCGTCGTCCGTCTCATTCAATCAATCAATCATATTTATTGAGCGCTTACTATGTGCAGAGCACTGTACTAAGCGCTTGTCTCCCACTTCTAGACCGTGAGCCCGCTGTTGGGGAGGGACCGTCTCTATGTGTTGCCAACTTGGACTTCCCACACGCTTCGTCCAGTGCTCTGCACACAGTAAGCGCTCAATAAATATGATTGATCGATTGATTGATTGGGAAAATAAGCCGGGTGATGAGAGAATACGCAGGGGATGTGATTTCAGAACACATCGGCTATACTACTTTTATTTTAGACTTTTAGACTGTGAGCCCGCTGTTGGGTAGGGACCGTCTCTATGTGTTGCCAACTTGGACTTCCCAAGCGCTTCGTCCAGTGCTCTGCACACAGTAAGCGCTCAATAAATACGATTGATCGATTGATTGGGAAAATAAGCCGGGTGATGAGAGAATACGCAGGGGATGTGATTTCAGAACACATCGGCTATACTACTTTTATTTTAGACTTTTAGACTGTGAGCCCACTGTTGGGTAGGGACTGCCTCTATGTGTTGCCAACTTGGACTTCCCACGTGCTTAGTACAGTGCTCTGCACACAGTAAGCGCTCAATAAATATGATTGATTGATTGATTTCCCGACTAAGCCCTCCTTTCCTCTGCTCCCTCTCCCTTCCGCATCACCCTTTATTCATCGCCCCGTCCCAGCCCTGCAGCACTCACGTCTTTATCTGTCATTTATTTGTTTCTATTAACATCTGTCTCCCGCTTTAGACTGAGAGCCCACGGTGGGCAGGGAATAGATCTGTTCTACCGCACTCTCCCAAGTGCTTAGTAGAGCGCTCAGCACACAGTAAGTGCCCAATACGTACGATTAATTGACTGACTGACCGATTCCCCTCCAGGCCGGACGTCAATTTTGTCCTGCGATGACAGGCCTGCAGGGCCACAGTAATAATAATGATGGCATTTATTAAGTGCTTACTACATGCAAAGCACTGTTCTAGGCTCTGGGTAATAAATATTACTCTATTTATTTATTTATTTATTTTATTTGTACATATCTATTCTATTTATTTTATTATTATTATTATTAATAATAATAATAATAATAATAATGGCATTTATTAAGCGCTTACTATGTGCAGAGCACTGTTCTAAGCGCTGGAGAATTTACAAGGTGATCAGGTTGTCCCACGTGGGGCTCACAGTCTTCGTCCCCATTTTACAGATGAGGGAACTGAGGCCCAGAGAAGTTAAGTGACTTGCCCAAAGTCACCCAGCTGACAAGTGGTGGAGCCGGGATTTGAACCCATGACCTCTGACTTCAAAGCCCGTGCTTTTTCCACTGAGCCATGCTGCTTCTCTATTGTGTTAGTATGTTTGGTTTTGTTCTCTGTCTCCCCCTTTTAGACTGTGAGCCCGCTGTTGGGTAGGGACTGTCTCTAGATGTTGCCAATTTGGACTTCCCAAGCGCTTAGTACAGTGCTCTGCACACAGTAAGCGCTCAATAAATACGATTGATGATGATGATGATGATGATGATGATGATGTTGGGAAGGCCCCTTTGACAATCCCCATTCACTCATTCAATCAATCAATCGATCGTATTTATTGAGCACTTACTGTGTGCAGAGCACTGGACTAAGCACTTGGGAAGTACAAATTGGCAACATCTAGACACAGTCCCTACCCAACAACGGGCTCACAGTCTAAAAGGGGGAGACAAAAGCAAACATACTAACAAAATAAAATAAATAGAATAGATATGTACAAGTAAAATAAATAAAGAGAGTAATAAATATGATGTGCAAACATATATCCATATATACAGATGCTGTGGGGAAGGGAAGGAGGTCAGATGGGGGGGATGGAGAGGGGGACGAGGGGGAGAGGAAGGAAGGGGCTCAGTCTGGGAAGGCCTCCTGGAGGAGGTGAGCTCTCGGTAGGGATTCATTCATTCAATTGTATTTATTGAGCGCTTACTGTGTGCAGAGCACTGTACTAAGCACTTGGGAAGTCCAAGTTGGCAACAGAGATGGTCCCTACCCAACAGCGGGCTCACAGTCTAGAAGGGGGAGACAGAGAACAAAACATATTAACAAATAGAATAAATAGAATAAACATGTACAAATTAAATAAATAAACAAACAAACATCTCCCCAGAGATGAAGGGTGAAAATTGACCCTCCCGGATCCCACCCCTGACTTCTCCTTCCCCCTGGCTGGAACCTCCCTGGGCCCATTCACTGGATTTAAAGACTCCGTCACCGAGTTTCGGGCCAACGGGCTCCGGACGTCGCCGAGTCTCGGGCCAACGGGCCCGGAAGACTGTGTGACTTTGGGCGAGTCACTTCACTTCTCTGTGCCTCAGTCCCCTCATCTGTAAAATGGGGGTTAAGACTGCGAGCCCCACGTGGGACAACCTGATCACCTTGTAACCTCCCCGGCGCTTAGAACAGTGCTTTGCACATAGTAAGCGCTTAATAAATGCCCTAATTATTATTATTATTATTATTATTATTATTATTATTAATTATCAGCACACCCAAAAAGGTCTTTGTCAGTTTCAGGCTCAGTCACACAGCCCTGGGCTGGGCCCTGGGGGAGGTCACAGGAGAGGGACGACATCCCTGTCTTCTACACTGTGAGCCCGTTGTTGGGTCTCCGCATGTTGCCGGCTTGTACTTCCCAAGCGCTTAGTACAGTGCTCTGCACACAGTAAGTGCTCAGTAAATACGACTGAATGAATGAATGCCCTCCAGGGGCTGCCAGTCCGAGTGGGAAGACAGGACACCCCCTCAAACCCCCTTATATGTTGCCAACTTGTCCTTCCCAAGCGCTTAGTCCAGTGCTCTGCACACAGTAGGCGCTCAATAAATACGATTGATTGATTGATTGATTAAACGCAGGGCCGGAAGCAGAGAAATATAAAGACGCTCATTCTTGCAGTCGTATTTTGCGAGTGCTTACTGTGTGCAGAGCGCCGTACTAAGCGCTCGGGAGAGTACAATACAACAATAAACAGACCCATTCCCTTGCCCACCGAGGCGCAACCACAAAAGTAATAATAATAATAATAATAATAATAATAATAATAATAATGGCATTTATTAAGCGCTTACTATGTGCCAAGCACTGTTCTAAGCGCTGGGGAGGTTACAAGGTGATCAAGTTGTCCCACATGGGGCTCCCAGTCTTAATCCCCATTTTCCAGATGAGGTAACAGAGGCCCAGAGAAGTGAAGTGACTTGCCCGAAGTCACACAGCTGACAGTTGGCGGAGGCGGGATTTGAACCCATGACCTCTGACCCCAAACCCCGGGCTCTTTCCACTGAGCCACGCGGCTTCTCTCAAAGTGAATCCAGAAAAGCGTCAGGGTCCGGGCCGAGGGCGGGACGGGTCTCCGGGGAAAGACTGGGAAAAGAGGTAGTTATTAGGTTCATTCAATCGTATTTATTGAGCGCTTCCTGTGTGGGTGTAGATGTGGGTGTGAAGGAGAGAGAAGTCAGACGTAATAACTGTGGTATTTATTAGGCTCTTCTTATGCATCAAACACCTTCTTAAGCACTGGAGTAATAATAATAATGGCATTTATTAAGCACTTACCACGGGCAAAGCACTGTTCTAAGCGCTGGAGACACCAGTTAATCATCATCATCATCATCATCATCAATCGTATTTATTGAGCGCTTACTATGTGCAGAGCACTGTACTAAGCGCTTGGGAAGTACAAATTGGCAACATATAGAGACAGTCCCTACCCAACAGTGGGCTAATCAGGAGAAGCAGCGTGGCTCAGTGGAAAGGGCCCGGGCTTCGGAGTCAGAGATCATGAGTTCGAATCAGATCATGGGTTCGAATCCCGGCTCCGCCACACGTCTGCTGTGTGACCTTGGGTAAGTCACTTAACTTCCCTTCCCCACTGCACCTGTATATATGTTTGTACATATTTATTACTCTATTTATTTTACTTGTACATATCTATTCTATTTATTTTATTTTGTTAGTATGTTTGGTTTTGTTCTCTGTCTCCCCCTTTTAGACTGTGAGCCCGCTGTTGGGTAGGGACTGTCTCTAGATGTTGCCAATTTGTACTTCCCAAGCGCTTAGTACAGTGCTCTGCACATAGTAAGCGCTCAATAAATACGATTGATGATGATGATGACTGTCCATGTTGCCAACTTGGACTTCCCAAGCGCTTAGTCCAGTGCTCCGCACACAGTAAGCGCTCAATAAATACAATTGATTGATTGATTCTCTGAGCCTCAGTTCCCTCATCTGTAAAATGGGGATTAAGACTGTGAGCCCCCCGTCATCTGTAAAATGGGGATTAAGACTGTGAGCTCCCCGTGGGACAACCTCATTACCTTGTTTCCCCTCCCCAGCGCTTAGAACAGTGCTTGGCACATAGTAAGCGTTTAACAAATGCCATTATTATTATTATTATTATAGGTCAGACACAGCCCCGGCCCCACACGGGTCTCATAGTCTTAAATAGGAGGGAGAACAGATATTTAATCATCATCATCATCATCAATCGTATTTATTGAGCGCTTACTATGTGCAGAGCACTGTACTAAGCGCTTGGGAAGTACAAATTGGCAACATCTAGAGACAGTCCCTACCCAACAGTGGGCTCACGGTCTAAAAGGGGGAGACAGAGAACAAAACCAAAGATACTAACAAAATAAAATAAATAGAATAGATATGTACAAATAAAATAAATAAATAAATAAATAGAGTAAAAAATCCCCAATTTGCAGATGAGGAAACTGAGGCATGGAACTGGGGTTAGTCCTCTGATTCCCAGGCCCCTGCTCTTTCCACTGGACCAAGCTGCTCCTCAATCAATCAATCAGTCATGGCTATTTACTGAGCACCTACCGAGTGCTAAGGTCTGTACTAAGGGGCTGAGGGAGTACAGAAGTAGGAAGGCCCACCTTCCCTTCCCGCAGGGAGTTCACAGTCTTAAGAGGCAGAAATAGTTTCAATCAATCAATCAATCAATCAATCGTATTTATTGAGTGCTTACTGTGTGCAGAGCACTGTACTAAGCGCTTGGGAAGTCCAAGTTGGCAACATAGAGAGACGGTCCCTACCCAACAGTGGGCTCACAGTCTAAAAGGGAAAGTGTGAATATCTGGAATTTACCTTATTCATTCATTCAATCGTATTTATTGAGCGCTTACTGTGTGCAGAGCACTGGACTAAGCGCTTGGGAAGGACAAGTTGGCAGCATGTAGAGACGGCCCCTACCCAACAGTGGGCTCACAGTCCAGAAATGAGGGCAGTCGTGGGGGGAACCGTCAAGGGAGAAGCCCCCGGTGCCGAGAAGTCGGAGATGGGCAAGGCCCAAAAGCCTCTCCTCTTATTAGGTGCTTACTGTGTGCAGAGCACTGTACTAAGCGCTCGGGAAGTCCAAGTTGGCAACACAGAGAGACGGTCCCTACCCAACAGTGGGCTAGATGACAGGGGCGGGAGGAAGAAAGACTGTTTTGTGGTGCCAACGTGGAGGAGAGCCCGCACCCTCCGCTCCTCCACCGCTGATCTCCTCACCGTCCCTCGCTCTCGCCCGTCCCGCCATCGACCCCCGGCCCCCGTCCTCCCCCGGGCCCGGAATGCCCCCAATCCCTCTGCCCCTCCGCCAAGCTCGCTCTCTTCCTCCCTTCAAGGCCCTGCTGAGAGCTCACCTCCTCCAGGAGGCCTTCCCACACTCAGCCCCTTCCCTCCTCTCCCCCTCGTCCCCCTCTCCATCCCCCCCATCTTACCTCCTTCCCTTCCCCACAGCACCTGGATATATGCATATATGTTTGTACATATTTATTACTCTATTTATTTATTTATTTATTTATTTTACTTGTACATTTCTATCCTACTTATTTTATTTTGTTGGTATGTTTGGTTCTGTTCTCTGTCTCCCCCTTTTAGACTGTGAGCCCACTGTTGGGTAGGGACTGTCTCTATGTGATGCCAATTTGTACTTCCCAAGCGCTTAGTACAGTGCTCTGCACATAGTAAGCGCTCAATAAATACGATTGATTGATTGATTGATTGATTGATTGATTGAGGGTTCTGGGACTGTGGTGAGCTCCTCTTGCATTGCTGGCAACGACTATCCTTGGGAGGATGCGATAATCATCATCATCAATCGTATTTATTGAGCGCTTACTGAGTGCAGAGCACTGGACTAAGCGCTTGGGAAGTCCAAGTTGGCATGAGCCTGCTGGGCAACCCCAGAGGGGGCACGGCCGCAGAGGGTCGGAGTGGCCACCGTGGTGCCTCGCCCATCAATCAATCAATCGATCAATCGTATTTATTGAGCGCTTACTGTGTGCAGAGCACTGCACTAAGCGCTTGGGAAGTCCAAGTGGGCAACATATAGAGGCAGTCCCTACCCAACAGTGGGCTCACAGTCTAGAAGGGGGAGACGGAGAACAAAACCAAACATACTAACAAAATAAAATAAATAGAATAGATATGCACAAGTAAAATAAATCAATAAATAGAGTAATAAATATGTACAAACATATATACCTCCATCCCTCTCCATCCCCCCCATCTTACCTCCTTCCCTTCCCCACAGCACCTGTATATATGTATATATGTTTGTACATATTTATTACTCTATTTATTTATTTTTTTATTTTACTTGTACATACCTATTCTATTTATTTTATTTTGTTAGTATGTTTGGTTTTGTCTCCCCCTTTTAGACTGTGAGCCACTGTTGGGTAGGGACCATCTCTATATGTTGCCAACTTGGACTTCCCAAGCGCCTAGTACAGTGCTCTGCACACAGTAAGTGCTCAATAAATACGATTGATGATGATGACGATGATATATACATCTATATCCCGACTCTGCCACATGTCTGCTGTGTGACCTTGGGCAAGTCACTTCACTTCTCTGGGCCTCGGTGACCTCATCTGTAAAATGGGGATGAAGACTGTGAGCCCCACGTGGGACAACTTGATCACCTTGTATCCCCCCCAGCGCTTAGAACAGTGCTCTGCACATAGTAAGCGCTCAATAAATACAATTGATGATGATGATATCCCGACTCTGCCACATGTCTGCTGTGTGACCTGGGGCAAGTCACTTCACTTCTCTGGGCCTCGGTGACCTCATCTGTAAAATGGGGATGAAGACTGTGAGCCCCACGTGGGACAACTGGATCACCTTGTATCCCCCCCAGCGCTTAGAACAGTGCTCTGCACATAGTAAGCGCTTAATAAATGCTATTATTATTATTATTATTATTATTATTATTATCAGGGGTTCGCGCCCAGGGCAATGCCGTGGCGGTCACTCCCGGGCCCTGGCATCCGGAATAAAGGGCATCCACTCCCTTCCCGCCTCTTCCCTCTCCCCGTCCCGCTCCAAATCCTTCTCCCAGAAGAGGAAACTCCGCCATCTGTCCCCTCCTGCAGCCCGGGGTGGAGCGGGAGGATGGCACGTGGACGGAATCCATTCATTCAATCGTATTTATTGAGCGCTCACTGTGTGCAGAGCACTGGACTAAGCGCTTGGGAAGTCCAAGTTGGCAACATCTAGAGACAGTCCTACCCTACAGCGGGCTCACAAGGGGAGACAGACGACAAAACAAAACATATTAACAAAATCAACTAAATAGAATAAACATGTACAAGTAAAATAAATAAATTGAGTAGTAAATATGTACAAACATATATACATATATTCATTCAATCGTATTTATTGAGCGCTTACTGTGTGCAGAGCACTGGACTAAGCGCTTGGGATGTCCAAGTTGGCAACATCGAGAGACGGTCCCTAACCGACAGCGGGCTCACAGGGGGAGACAGACGACAAAACAAAACATATTAACAAAATAAACTAAAGAGAATAAATATGTACAAGTAAAATAAATAAATTGAGTAGTAAATAGGTACAAACATATATACATATATTCAGTCAATCGTATTTATTGAGCGCTTACTGTGTGCAGAGCACTGGACTAAGCGCTTGGGAAGTCCAAGTTGGCAACATCTAGAGACAGTCCTACCCTACAGCGGGCTCACAAGGGGAGACAGACGACAAAACAAAACATATTAACAAAATAAACTAAAGAGAATAAATATGTACAAGTAAAATAAATAAATTGAGTAGTAAATATGTACAAACATATATACATATATTCATTCAATCGTATTTATTGAGCGCTTACTGTGTGCAGAGCACTGGACTAAGCGCTTGGGAAGTACAGGTCGGCAACATCGAGAGACGGTCCCTAACCGACAGCGGGCTCACAGGGGGAGACAGACGACAAAACAAAACATATTAACAAAATAAACTAAAGAGAATAAATATGTACAAGTAAAATAAATAAATTGAGTAGTAAATATGTACAAACATATATACATATATTCATTCCTTTAATCGTATTTATTGAGCGCTTACTGCGTGCAGAGCACTGCATTAAGCGCTTGGGAAGTCCAAGTTGGCAACATCTAGAGATGTTTGGGCAAGTCACTTCTTTCATTCATTCATTCAGTCGTATTTATTGAGCACTTACTGCGTGCAGAGCACTGCATTAAGCGCTTGGGAAGTCCAAGTCAGCAACATCTAGAGATGTTTGGGCAAGTCACTTCTTTCATTCATTCATTCAATCGTATTTATTGAGCGCTTACTGTGTGCAGAGCACTGTATTAAGCGCTTGGGAAGTCCAAGTTGGCAATATCTAGAGATGTTTGGGCAAGTCACTTCTTTCATTCATTCATTCAATCGTATTTATTGAGCGCTTACTGTGTGCAGAGCACTGCATTAAGCGCTTGGGAAGTCCAAGTTGGCAATATCTAGAGATGTTTGGGCAAGTCACTTCTTTCATTCATTCATTCAATCGTATTTATTGAGCTCTTACTGTGTGCTGAGCACTGTATTGAGCACTTGGAAAGTCCAAGTTGGCAACATCTAAAGATGTTTGGGCAAGTCACTTCTTTCATTCATTCATTCAATCGTATTTATTGAGCGCTTACGGTGTGCAGAGCACTGGACTAAGCGCTTGGGACACTCTCCCAATAATAATAATAATAATGGCATTTATTAAGTGCTTACTATGTGCAAAGCACTGTACTAAGCGCTGGGGAATTTACAAGGTGATCAGGCTGTCCCACGTGGGGCTCACGGTCTTAATCCCCATTTTACAGAGGAGGTAACTGAGGCCCAGAGAAGTGAAGTGACTTGCCCAAGGTCACACAGGTGACAAGCGGTGGCTGAGAGAAGCAGCGTGGCTCAGTGGAAAAGAGCCCGGGCTTTGGAGTCAGAGGTCACGGGTTCGAATCCCGGCTCCACCAATTGGCAGCTGGGTGACATTGGGCAAGTCACTTCACTTCTCACGGCCTCAGTTCCCTCATCTGTAAAATGGGGATTAAGACTGTGAGCCCCACGTGGGACAACCTCATCACCTTGTAACCTCCCCAGCGCTTAGAACAGTGCTTTGCACATAGTAAGCGCTTAATAAATGCCATCATTTTTATTAAGCGGTGGAGCGGGATTCGAACCCCTGACGTCTGACTCGAAAGCCCGGGCTCTTGCCACTGAACCACACTGCTTCTCTATACTGTACTATACTATTGTGTAATATACTATATACTATCCTATTCCCAAGTGCTCAGCAGCGTGGCTCAGTGGAAAGAGCCCGGGCTTTGGAGTCAGGGGTCACGGGTTCGAATCCCGGCTCCGCCAATTGTCAGCTGGGTGACTTTGGGCAAGTCATTTCACTTCTCACGGCCTCAGTTACCTCATCTGTCAAATGGGGATTAAGATTGTGAGCCCCACGTGGGACAACCTGATCACCTTGTATCCCCCACAGCGCTTAGAACAGTGCTTGGCACATAGTAAGCGCTTAACAGTCTTCTAGACTGTGAGCCCACTGTTGGGTAGGGACTGTCTCTATATGTTGCCAACTTGTACTTCCCAAGCACTTAGTACAGTGCTCTGCACACAGTAAGCACTCAATAAGTATGATTGATTGATTAACAAATATCATCATTATTATCATCATCAATCGTATTTATTGAGCGCTTACTGTGTGCAGAGCACTGTACTAAGCGCTTATTATTATTATGTCTGTCACCCCCTCTAGACTGTAAGCTCATTGTGGGCAGGGAATGCGTCTGTTCTACTGTATTATACTCTCCCAAGTACTTAGCAGTGTGGATCAGTGGAAAGAGCCGGGGCTTTGGAGTCAGGGGTCATGGGTTCGAATCCTGACTCTGCCAATTGGCAGCTGGGTGACTTTGGGCAAGTCACTTCACTTCTCTGTGCCTCAGTACCTTACCTGTAAAGTGGGGATTAATAATAATGATAGCATTTATTAAGCGCTTACTATGTGCAAAGCACTGTACTAAGCGCTTATTATTATTATGTCTGTCACCCCCTCTAGACTGTAAGCTCATTGTGGGCAGGCAATGCGTCTGTTCTACTGTATTATACTCTCCCAAGTACTTAGCAGTGTGGCTCAGTGGAAAGAGCCTGGGCTTTGGAGTCAGAGGTCATGGGTTCGAATCCCAGCTCCACCAATTGTCAGCTGGGTGACTTTGGGCAAGTCACTTCACTTCTCACGGCCTCAGTTACCTCATCTGTCAAATGGGGATTAAGATTGTGAGCCCCACGTGGGACAACCTGATCACCTTGTATCCCCCACAGCGCTTAGAACAGTGCTTGGCACATAGTAAGCGCTTAACAGTCTTCTAGACTGTGAGCCCACTGTTGGGTAGGGACTGTCTCTAGATGTTGCCAACTTGTACTTCCCAAGCGCTTAGTGCTCTGCACACAGTAAACGCTCAATAAATACGATTGATTGATTAACAAATATCATCATTATTATTATTATCATCATCAATCGTATTTATTGAGCGCTTACTGTGTGCAGAGCACTGTACTAAGCGCTTATTATTATTATGTCTGCCACCCCCTCTAGACTGTAAGCTCACTGTGGGCAGGCAATGCGTCTGTTCTACTGTATTATACTCTCCCAAGTACTTAGCAGTGTGGCTCAGTGGAGAGAGCCCGGGCTTTGGAGTCAGGGGTCACGGGTTCGAATCCCGGCTCCGCCAATTGGCAGCTGGGTGACTTTGGGCAAGTCATTTCACTTCTCTGGGCCTCAGTTACCTCATCTGTAAAATGGGGATTAGGATTGTGAGCCCCGCGTGGGACAACCTGATCACCTGGTATCCCCCACAGCGCTTAGAACAGTGCTTTGCACATAGTAAGCGCTTAATAAATGCCATTATTATTATTATTATTATGTCTGTTACCCCCTCTAGACTGTAAGCTCATTGTGGGCAGGGAATGTGTCTGTTCTACTGTATTATACTCTCCCAAGTGCTTAGCAGCATGGCTCAGTGGAAAGAGCCCGGGCTTTGGAGTCAGAGGTCATGGGTTCGAATCCCTGCTCTGCCAATTGTCAGCCGCGTGACTCTGGGCAAGTCACTTCACTTCTCTGTGCCTCAGTACCTTACCTGTAAAGTGGGGATTAACAATAATGATTGCATTTATTAAGCGCTTACTATGTGCAAAGCACTGTTCTAAGCGCTGGGGAGGTTAACAAGGTGATCAGGTTGTCCCACGGGGGGCTCACAGTCTTCATCCCCGTTTTCCAGATGAGGGAACTGAGGCCCAGAGAAGTGAAGTGACTTGCCCAAAGTCACACAGCTGATGTGTGACTTTGTGATTACAGAAGCAGCGTGGCTCGGTGGAAGGAGCCCGGGCTTTGGAGTCAGAGGTCAAGGGTTCGAATCCCGGCTCCACCACGTCTGCTGTGTGACCTTGGGCTTAACTTCTCGGAGCCTCGGTTACCTCATCTGTAAAAAATGGGGATGATGACTGTGAGCCCCAAGCAGGATAACCTGATCACCTTGTATCCCCCTCCCAGCCCTTAGAACAGTGCTTTGCACATAGTAAGTGCTTAACAAATGCCATCATTATTATTATTAAGTGGCGGAGCCGGGATTTGAACCCATGACCTCCGACTCCAAAGCCCGGGCTCTTTCCACTGAGCCACGCTGCTTCTCCAGGATTAAGACTGTGACCCCCCCATGGGACGACCTGATCACCTCGCAACCTCCCCAGCGTTTAGAACAGTGCTTTGCACATAGTAAGCGCTTCATAAATGCCATCATTATTATTATTAGTAGTAGTAGTAGTAATAGTGCTCTGCATATAGTAAGCACTCACTGTACTAAGCGCTGGGGTGGATATGAGCAAAATCGAGTTGGGCACAGCCCCGTGTGGGGCTCACGGTCTCAATTCCCATTTTACAGATGAGGTAACTGAGGCACAGAGAGGTGAAGGGACTAACCCAGGGTCACACAGCAGACAAGGGGCAGAGGGGGGATTGGAGCCCATGGCCTTCTGACTCTTAGGACAGTGCTCGTTCCCCAATGCCATGCTGCTTCTCTAATCGATAATCGATCTTCTAGACTGTGAGCCCACTGTTGGGTAGGGACCGTCTCTATACGTTGCCAATTTGTCCTTCCCAAGCGCTTAGTACAGTGCTCTGCACCCCGTAGGCGCTCAATAAATACGATGGAATGAATGAATGAATGAATGGATCCATGATTTTTCCTGAGCAGTTACTATGTGCAGAGCACTCTCCTAGGAGCTTGGGAGAACACAATCCACCAGAAAAGCAACACCCCCACCAGGGAAAGAGCACGGATTTGAGTCAGAGGACCTGGATTCGAATCCTGCCTCTTCCAGTTGCTTGCTGTGTGAACTTGGGCAAGTCACTTTTCTGGGCCTCGGCTTCCTCAACTGTAAAATGGGAATTCGATACCTGTTCTTCCTCCGACTTAGACTGTAAGCCCCAAGGAACTATGCCCAGCCTGATTATCTTGTAGCTGCCCCAGCGCTTAGAACAGTGCTTGACACATAGTAACCATTTAACAAATGCCATAATAACAATAATATCATTATTAGATAATATTAATTAGCAGACAGGGTGGAGTGGCATTAGAACATAATTAGAGAAAAAGCGTAGCTCAGTGGAAACAGCCCGGGCTTTGGAGTCAGAGGTCATGGGTTCGAGTCCCGTCTCCGCCACTTGTCAGCTGTGTGACTTTGGGCAAGTCACTTCACTTCTCTGTGCCTCAGTTACCTCATCTGTGAAATGGGGATGAAAACTGTGAGCCCCACATGGGACAACCTGATCACCTTGTAACCTCCCCAGTGCTTAGAACAGTGCTTTGCACATAGTAAGCGCTTAATAAATGCCATTATTATTAGAACAGTGTTTTGCACATAGTAAGCGCCTAATAAATGCCATTATTATTATTATTATGAGTTCTAATCCCGGCTCTGCCACTTGTCAGCTGGGTGACTTTGGGCAAGTCACTTCACTTCTCCGTGCCTCAGTTACCTCATCTGGAAAATGGGGACTGTGAGCCCCACGAGGGACAACCTGATCACCTTGTATCCCCCCAGCGCTTAGAACAGTGCTTTGCACATAGTAAGTGCTTAATAAATACCATGGTTATTATTATTATCACAATGATAATAATGATAATAAATATGACCGAATAACTGACCAAGAGGGAAAGCGTGGGACTGGGAGGGCAGGTTCCCGAGTTAAAAATAACGACGGCGTTTGTTGGCGCTTATCAATCAATCAATCGCATTTATTGAGCGCTTACTGTGTGCAGAGCACTGTACTAAGCGCTTGGGAAGTCCAAGTTGGCAACATCTAGAGACGGTCCCTACCCAACAGCGGGCTCACAGTCTAACAGTGCTTACTATGTGTCCAGCACTGTTCTAAGAGATGGGGTAGAAACAAGGTAATATGTTGCCAACTTGGACTTCCCAAGCGCTTAGTCCAGTGCTCTGCACACAGTAAGCGCTCAATAAATACGACTGATTGATTGATTGAAGGTAATCATTCATTCAATCATATTTATTGACCGCTTAATCAGGGGGGACAAAGTTCCTGTCCCGCATGGGGCTCAGGGTTGTAACCTCGCCGACTCTTCTCTCCCGCTTTTAGACTGTGAGCCCGCTGTTGGGTAGGGACTGTCTCTATATGTTGCCAATTTGTACTTCCCAAGCGCTTAGTACAGTGCTCTGCACATAGTAAGCGCTCAATAAATACGATTGATTGATTGATTGATTCTCTCCCATCGCTGTGTGACCCTGTGCCCGTGTCGGTCCTTCCCTGGGTTCCATTTATTATAATAATAATAATGATGGCATTGATTAAGCACTTACTAAGTGCGAAGCACTGTTCTAAGCGCTGGGGAGGTTACAAGGTGATCAGGTTGTCCCACGGGGGGGCTCACAGTCTTCCTCCCCATTTTGCAGATGAGGTCACTGAGGCACAGAGAAGTGACTTGCCCAAAGTCACACAGCTGACACCTTGCGGAGCGGGGATTTGAACCCATGACCTCTGACTCCAAAGCCCGGGCTCTTTCCGCTGACTGCAGCGTGAGGGGACGCCCGGTTCCCTGCGGACCGTGGCGCCTACTGCGTTCTCCCCCAGCAGCTCCAGTCAGGCCCAAGCTCTCCAATCAATCAATCGTATTTATTGAGCGCTTACTGTGTGCAGAGCACTGGACTAAGCGCTTGGGAAGTACAAGTTGGCAACATAACTTGTTATGTTAAGCTGGAACTCTTGTACTTCCCAGGCGCTTAGTCCAGTGCTCTGCACACAGTAAGCGCTCAATCAATCAATTGTATTTATTGAGCGCTTACTGTGTGCAGAGCACTGGACTAAGCGCTTGGGAAGTACAAGTTGGCAACAAATACGATTGATTGATTAACATCTGTATATCATCATCATCAATCGTATTTATTGAGCGCTTACTGTGGGCAGAGCACTGTACTATGTGCTTGGGAAGTACAAGTTGGCAACATACAGAGACGATCCCTACCCAACAGTGGGCTCACAGTCTAAAAGGGGGAGACAGAGAACAAAACCAAATATACTAACAAAATAAAATAAATAGGATAGGTACAAGTATATATGTTTGTATTTATTTATTTATTTATTTATTTTACTTGTACATATCTATTCTATTGATTTTATTTTGTTAATACGTTTGGTTTTGTTCTCTGTCTCCCCCTTTTAGACTGTGAGCCCACCGTTGGGTAGGGACTGTCTCTAGATGTTGCCAACTTGGACTTCCCAAGCGCTTAGTACAGTTTTCTGCACATGGTAAGCGCTCAATAAATACGATTGAATGAATGAATGAATCTAGACTGTGAGCCCACTGTTGGGTAGGGACCATCTCGAGATGTTGCCAACTTGGACTTCCCAAGCGCTTAGTCCAGTGCTCTGCACACGGTCAGCGCTCAATAAATACGATTGAACGAATGAATCTAGACTGTGAGCCCACTGTTGGGTAGGGACCGTCTCTATATGTTGCCAACTTGGACTTCCCAAGCGCTTAGTACAGTTTTCTGCACATGGTAAGCGCTCAATAAATACGATTGAATGAATGAATGAATCTAGACCGTGAGCCCACTGTTGGGTAGGGACCGTCTCTAGATGTTGCCAACTTGGACTTCCCAAGCGCTTAGTCCAGTGCTCTGCACACGGTAAGCGCTCAATAAATACGATTGAATGAATGAATGAATCTAGACTGTGAGCCCACTGTTGGGTAGGGACCGTCTCTAGGTGTTGCCAACTTGGACTTCCCAAGCGCTTCGTCCAGTGCTCTGCACACGGTCAGCGCTCAATAAATACAACTGATTGATTGATACTTGTAAAGGTCACTTGTTAAGCAGGAACTCCAGCTTCCCGGGGTTACCGAAAATCGCTTTTTATTGCAGATTTGGGCCTGGGGGAGTGGGGCCCCCAGCCCCAGCAGGTCCGAGATGCGGGGGTGTCCCAGCCCGGGCCTGCCGGGGCCACGGACACGGCGGGGAAGGAGCGCGGTCCAGGGAGGAGGGATGGAACAGTGCCCGGCGCTTTGCACATAGTAAGCGCTTAATAAATGCCACCGTTATTATTATTATTATTAAAAGTCGGGGAAGGGGCCGACGTCCGGGCCGCGGGACGGGAGGCCCAGTCCGGTGGGCGTGCGTTTTTGCGTATTTGCACGCCGGAGGAGGACGGTCCGCGTGTCAGCCCAGTACGCAGCTCGTGCACTTCTTCTTCACGCTCCTCCAGACGTTTTTCGGGGGGCTTCTGAGCGTGGCGGCCGCGGCCCGCTGGAAGATGGTCTCGACGTTGTCCCGGAGCCGGGCCGAGCACTCCAGGTAGGCGACGGCTCCCAGGTTATTCGCCAGCGCCTGGCCCTGCGGGTGGAGGGGACTGGAGTGAGCCACGGCCCTTTCACTGGACTCATCAATCAATCAATCAATCAATCGTACTTATTGAGCGCTTACTATGTGCAGAGCACTGGACTAAGCGCTTGGGAAGTACAAATTGGCAACACATAGAGACAGTCCCTACCCAACAGTGGGCTCACAGTCGAAAAGGGGGAGACAGAGAACAGAACCGAACACACCAACAAAATAAAATAAATAGGATGGAAATGTCCAAGTAAAATAAATAAATAGAGTAATAAATACGTACAACCATATATACATCTATATAGGTGCTGTGGGGAAGGGAAGGAGGGAAGATGGGGGGATGGAGAGGGGGACGAGGGGGAGAGGAAGGAAGGGGCTCAGTCTGGGAAGGCCTCCTGGAGGAGGGGAGCTCTCAGCAGGGCCTTGAAGGGAGGAAGAGAGCGAGCTTGGCGGAGGGGCAATCGTATTGCATCAATCAATCATCATCATCAATCGTATTGATTGAGCGCTTACTGTGTGCAGAGCACTGGACTAAGCGCTTGGGAAGGACAAGTTGGCAACATGGACCCAACAGTGGGCTCCCAGTCTAACCCACCCACCGCCGCTCGCCAAGGAGCAGGGCGGTCTGGTGGTTAGCGCTCTAGCCCCTAAACTAAGGGGCTGGGGCTTGGAAAGACCCAGGTTCTATCAATCAATCAATCAATCGTATTGATTGAGCGCTTACTGTGTGCAGAGCACTGGACTAAGCGCTTGGGAAGGACAAGTTGGCAACATATACCCAACAGTGGGCTCCCAGTCTAACCCACCCAACGCCGCTCGCCAAGAAGCAGGGCAGTCTGGTGGTTAGCGCTCTGGCCCCTAAACTAAGGGGCTGGGCCTTGGAAAGACCCGGGTTCTATCGATCAATCAATCAATCGGATTTATTGAGCGCTTACTGAGTGCAGAGCACTGGACTAAGCGCTTGGGAAGTACAATAATAATAATAATGTTGGCATTTGTTAAGCGCTTACTAGGTATATATGTATATACGTTTGTACATATCTATTAATAATAAATGCCAATATTTGGGCGAAGCAGCGTGGCTCAGTGGAACAAGCACAGGCTTTGGAGTCAGAGGTCATGGGTTCAAATCCTGGATCCGACAACTGTCAGCTGTGTGACTTTGGGCAAGTCACTTAACTTCTCTGTGCCTCAGTTACCTCATCTGTAAAATGGGGATTAAAACTGTGAGGCCCCCGTGGGACAACCCGATCACCTTGTAACCTCCCCAGCGCTTAGAACAGTGCTTTGCACATAGCAAGCGCTTAACAAATACCATCATTATTATTATTATTATTACTCTTGTACACATTATTACTCTATTTATTTTACTTGTACATATCTATTCTATTCTATTTTATTTTGTAGTGTGTTTGGTTTTGTCTCCCCCTTTTAGACTGTGAGCCCACTGTTGGGTAGGGACTGTCTCTATATGTTGCCAATTTGTACTTCCCAAGCGCTTAGTCCAGTGCTCTGCACATAGTAAGCGCTCAATAAATACGATTGATGATGATGATGATTGAGCGCTTACTGTGTGCAGAGCACTGGACTAAGCTCTTGGGAAGTACAATAATAATAATAATGTTGGCATTTGTTAAGTGCTTACTATGTATATATGTATATATGTTTGTACATATCTATTACTCTTGTACACATTATTACTCTATTTATTTATTTATTTTACTTGTACATATCTATTCTATTTTATTTTGTTAGTATGTTTGGTTTTGTCTCCCCCTTTTAGACTGTGAGCCCACTGTTGGGTAGAGACTGTCTCTATATGTTGCCAATTTGTACTTCCCAAGCGCTTAGTCCAGTGCTCTGCACATAGTAAGCGCTCAATAAATACGATTGATGATGATGATGATTGAGCGCTTACTGTGTGCAGAGCACTGGACTAAGCGCTTGGGAAGTACAATAATAATAATAATGTTGGCATTTGTTAAGCGCTTACTATGTATATATGTATATATGTTTGTACATATCTATTACTCTTGTACACATTATTACTCTATTTATTTATTTATTTTACCTGTACATATCTAGTCTATTCTATTTTATTTTGTAGTATGTTTGGTTTTGTCTCCCCATTTTAGACTGTGAGCCCACTGTTGGGTAGGGACTGTCTCTAGATGTTGCCAACTTGGACTTCCCAAGCGCTTAGTATCTACCATAGTGCTTTGTGTCCGGCACATTGTAAGTGCTTAACGGACACTTTTAAAAAATAAAATCAATCAATCAATTGTATTTATTGAGCGCTTACTATGTGCAGAGCACCGTACTAAGCGCTTGGGAAGTACAAATTGGCAACACATAGAGACAGTCCCTACCCAACAGTGGGCTCACAGTCTAAAAGACCCCGACCCTTGACCCTCAAGAGTGCTGAGCCGAGAGAAGAGGGGGGCTTTAGGGGTGGGCATCATCATCATCAATCGTATTTACTGAGTGCTTACTATGTGCAGAGCACTGTACTAAGCGCTTGGGAAGTCCAAATTGGCAACATCTAGAGACAGTCCCTACCCAACAGTGGGCTCGCAGTCTAAAAGGGGGAGACGGAGAACAAAACCAAACATACTAACAAAATAAAATAAATCATCATCATCATCATCAATCGTATTTATTGAGCGCTTACTATGTGCACAGCACTGGACTAAGCGCTTGGGAAGTACAAGTTGGCAACATCTGGAGACGGTCCCTACCCAACAGTGGGCTCACAGTCTAGAAGGGGGAGACGGAGAACAAAACCAAACATATTAACAAAATAAAATAAATCATCATCATCATCAATTGTATTTATTGAGCGCTTACTACGTGCAGAGCACTGTACTAAGCGCTTGGGAAGTCCAAGTTGGCAACATCTGGAGACAGTCCCTACCCAACAGTGGGCTCACAGTCTAGAAGGGGGAGACGGAGAACAAAACCAAACATATTAACAAAATAAAATAAATCATCATCATCATCAATTGTATTTATTGAGCGCTTACTACGTGCAGAGCACTGTGCTAAGCGCTTGGGAAGTCCAAATTGGCAACATCTAGAGACAGTCCCTACCCAACAGTGGGCTCACGGTCTAAAAGGGGGAGACGGAGAACAAAACCAAACAGACTAACAAAATAAAATAAATAGAATAGATATGGACAAGTAAAATAAATAGAGTAATAAATCTGTACAAACATATATACATATATACAGGTGCTGTGGGGATGGGAAGGAGGTAAGATGGGGGGGATGGAGAGGGGGACGAGGGGGAGAGGACCTTGTGATAAGAGATTGGGTCCTGGCCGCTTTTCTTTATCCGCTGCAGCTGATCCTTGTCGTTGCGCAGGTCCGTCTTGCAGCCCACCAGAAGGATGGGCACCTTCGGGCAGAAATGGGTGACCTCCGGGTACCACTAGAAAAGCAGAGAGATTCACGATTGGAAGGCAGCGGGGCTCAGTGGAAAGAGCCCGGGCTTTGGGGTCAGAGGTCATCATCATCATCATCAATCGTATTTATTGAGCGCTTACTGGGTGCGGAGCACTGGACTAAGCACTTGGGAAGTCCAAGCTAGCAGCATCTAGAGACAGCCCCTGCCCAACAGCGGGCTCACAGTCTAAAAGAAAGCAGCGTGGCTCGGTGGAAAGAGCCCGGGCTTTGGGGTCGGAGGTCATCATCATCATCATCAATCGTATTTATTGAGCGCTTACTGGGTGCAGAGCACCGGACTAAGCGCTTGGGAAGTACAAGTTGGCAGCATCTAGAGACAGTCCCTACCCAACAGTGGGCTCACAGTCTAGAAGGGGAGACAGAGAACAAAACCAAATATGTTAACAAAATAAAATAAATAGAATAGATCAATCAATCAATCAATCGTATTTATTGAGCGCTTACTGTGTGCAGAGCACCGGACTAAGCGCTTGGGAAGTACAAGTTGGCAGCATCTAGAGACGGCCCCTGCCCAACAGTGGGCTCACAGTCTAAAAGAAAGCAGCGTGGCTCAGTGGAAAGAGCCCGGGCTTTGGGGTCAGAGGTCATCATCATCATCATCAATCGTATTTATTGAGCGCTTACTGTGTGCAGAGCACTGGACTAAGCGCTTGGGAAGTCCAAGTTGGCAACATCTAGAGACGGTCCCTACCCAACAGTGGGCTCACAGTCTAAAAGAAAGCAGCGTGGCTCGGTGGAAAGAGCCCGGGCTTTGGAGCCAGAGGTCATCATCATCATCATCAATCGTATTTATTGAGCGCTTACTGTGTGCAGAGCACTGGACTAAGTACTTGGGAAGTCCAAGTTGGCAGCATCTAGAGACAGTCCCTGCCCAACAGTGGGCTCACAGTCTAAAAGAAAGCAGCGTGGCTCAGTGGAAAGAGCCCGGGCTTGGGAGTCAGAGGTCATGGGTTCGAATCCCGGCTCTGCCACTTGTCAGCTGTGTGGCTTTGGGCAGGTCACTTAGCTTCTCTGTGCCTCAGTGACCTCATCTGGAAAACAGGGATGAAGACTTTGAGCCCCACGTAGGACAACCTGATCACCTTGTATCCCCCACCCAGCACTTAGAACAGTGCTTGGCACATAGTAAGCACTTAATAAATGCCATCTTTATTTGTTTTGTTGTCTGTCTCCCCCTTCTAGACTGTGAGCCTGTTGTTGGGTAGGGACCGTCTCTATATGCTACCAACTTGTAATAATAATAATAATGATGATGGTAAGCGCTTGTACTTCCCAAGCGCTCAGTCCAGTGCTCTGCACACAGTAAGCGCTCAATAAATACGATTGAATGAATGAATGAATGAGCCCACTGTTGGGTAGGGACCGTCTCTCTATGTTGCCGACTTGTACTTCCCAAGCGCTTAGTACAGTGCTCTGCACACAGTGAGTGCTCAATAAATTTCTAGACCGTGAGCCTGCTGTTGGGTAGGGACCGTCTCTATATGTTGCCGACTTGGACTTCCCAAACGCTTAGTCCAGTGCTCTGCACACAGTAGGCGCTCAATAAATACGATTTAAAGCAATGAATGAATGAATACGATTGAATGAATGAATCCAGCTGGCTTCGTGGAAACCTCCCCAGCGCTTCGAACAGTGCTTTGCACATAGTAAGCGCTCAATAAATACAACTGACTGACTGATTCTAGGCTGTGAGCCCGTTGTTGGGTAGGGACCGTCTCTCTATGTTGCCGACTTGGACTTCCCAAGCGCTTAGTACAGTGCTCTGCACACAGTAAGCACTCAATAAATTTCTAGACTGTGAGCCCGCTGGTGGGTAGGGACCGTCTCTCTATGTTGCCGACTTGGACTTCCCAAACGCTTAGTCCAGTGCTCTACACACAGTAGGCGCTCAATAAATACGATTGAATGCAATGAATGAATGAATGGATGAATACGATTGAATGAATGAATCCAGCTGGCTTCGTGGAAACCTCCCCAGCGCTTCGAACAGTGCTTTGCACATAGTAAGCGCTCAATAAATACAACTGACTGACTGATTCTAGGCTGTGAGCCCGTTGTTGGGTAGGGACCGTCTCTCTATGTTGCCGACTTGGACTTCCCAAGCGCTTAGTACAGTGCTCTGCACACAGTAAGTGCTCAATAAATTTCTAGACAGTGAGCCCGCTGTTGGCTAGGGACCGTCTCTCTATGTTGCTGACTTGGACTTCCCAAACGCTTAGTCCAGTGCTCTGCACACAGTAAGCGCTCAATAAATACGATTGAATGCAATGAATGAATACGATTGAATGAATGAATCCAGCTGGCTTCGTGGAAACCTCCCCAGTGCTTCGAACGGTGCTTTGCACACAGTAAGCGCTCAATAGATACGACTGACTGACTGATTCTAGACTGTGAGCCCACTGCTGGGTAGGGACCGTCTCTCTATGTTGCCGACTTGGACTTCCCAAGCGCTTAGTACAGTGCTCTGCACACGATAAGTGCTCAATAAATACGACTGATTGATTGATTGTTGGGTAGGGACTGTCTCTATATCATCATCAATCGTATTTATTGAGCGCTTACTGTGTGCAGAGCACTGTACTAAGCGCTTGGGAAGGACAAATTGGCAACATATAGAGACAGTCCCTACCCAACAGTGGACTCACAGTCTATATGTTGCCGACTTGTACTTCCCAAGCGCTTAGTACAGTGCTCTGCACACAGTAAGTGCTTTAATAAATACGATTGATTGATTGCTCTGTACACAGTAAGCACTCAATAAATAAGATTGAATGCAATGAATGAATGAATGAATGAATAAATACGACTGAATGAATGAATCCAGCTGGCTTCATGGAAACCTCCCCAGCGCTTCGAACAGTGCTTTGCAAACAGTAAGCGCTCAATAAATATGACTGACTGACTGATTCTAGACTGTGAGTCCGCTGTTGGGTAGGGACCGTCTCTCTATGTTGCCAACTTGGACTTCCCAAGCGCTTAGTACAGTGCTCTGCACACAGTAAGCGCTCAATAAATTTCTAGACTGTGAGACCGCTGTTGGGTAGGGACTGTCTCTATATGTTGCCAACTTGGACTTCCCAAACGCTTAGTACAGTGCTCTGCACACAGTAAGCGCTCAATAAATACGATTGAATGCAATGAATGAATGAATACGATTGAATGAATGAATACAGCTGGCTTCGTGGAAACCTCCGCAGCGCTTTGAACAGTGCTTTGCACATAGTAAGTGCTCAATAAATATGACTGACTGATTCTAGACTGTGAGCCCGTTGTTGGGTAGGGACCGTCTCTCTATGTTGCCGACTTGGACTTCCCAAGCGCTTAGTACAGTGCTCTGCACACGGTAAGCGCTCAATAAATACGACTGATTGATTGATTGTTGGGTGGGGCCTGTTTCTACATCATCATCAATCGTATTTATTGAGCGCTTACTGTGTGCAGAGCACTGTACTAAGCGCTTGGGAAGCACAAATTGGCAACATATAGAGACAGTCCCTACCCAACAGTGGGCTCACAGTCTATACGTTGCCGACTTCTACTTCCCAAGCGCTTAGTACAGTGCTCTGCACACAGAAAGTGCTCAATAAATACGATTGATTGATTGCTCTGCACACAGTAAGCACTCAATAAATAAGATTGAATGCAATGAATGAATGAATGAATAAATACGATTGAATGAATGAATCCAGCTGGCTTCGTGGAAACCTCCCCAGCGCTTCGAACAGTGCTTTGCACATAGTAAGCGCTTAATAAATATTATAAAAAAATAAAAATAAACACGATTGAATGAATGAGCGATTGACTGAATGAATGATTGACTGACTGAATGAATGAATGATTCTTCTTCTCCTTCCCTTCCCTCCCCGGCCCGTAGGCGGCGCTGCTTCCCCCCCGGGGGCGCTGACCTTGTTGCGGACGTTGTCGAAGCTGGTGGCGTTGGTGACATCATAGCAGAGAAGGATGACTTTGGCGTCGGCGTAGGACAGCGGCCGCAGGCGGTCGTAGTCCTCTTGTCCTGCGCATGCCCGGGCGGGGGAGGGGCGGGGTCAAGGCCGGTCCGTGGCCCCGCCCCTTTCCCCCAGCTAGGCCTCCCATTGGTTCCCCGAGGGCAGCGCGGGCGCCCCCTGCCGGCCGCCTACCTGCAGTGTCCCAGACCTCCTGCGCGCGCCCGAGGCTTGGTCACTGCCGGACCTTCACCCCGCCCCCTTTCCCCCAGCGCGGCCTCCTATTGGTTCCCCGAGGGCTGCGCGGGCGCCCCCTGCCGGCCGCATCCCTGCCCAGTCCTGCGCGCGCCCGGGGAGGGGCGGAGTCACGGCCGGACCGTGACCCCACCCCCTTTCCCTCAGCGCGGCCTCCCATTGGTTCCCCGAGGGCAGCGCGGGCGCCCCCTGCCGGCCGCCTACCTGCCCAGTCCTGCGCGCACCCAGGGAGAGGCGGGGTCACGGCCAGACAATCGTTCCGCGCCTTTTCCCCCAGCGCGGCCTCCCATTGGTTCCCCGAGGGCGGCGCGGGCGCCCCCTGTCGGCCGCCTACCTGCCCAGGCTCAGACCCCCTAAGCGTGCCAGGGAGGGGCGGGATCACAGCCGGACCATCGCCCCGCCCCCTTTTCCCCAGCGCGGCCTCCTATTGGTTCCTCGAGGGCTTTGCGGGCTCCATCGCCCCGCCCCCTTTTCCCTAGCGCGGCCTCCTATTGGTTCCCCCAGGGCGGCGCGGGCGCTCCCTGCCGGCCACCTCCCTGACCAGTCCTGCGCGCGCCCGGGGAGGGGCGGGGTCACGGCCGGACCGTCGCCCCGCCCCCTTTCCCCCAGCGCGGCCTCCCATTGGTTCCCCGAGGGCGGCGCGAGCGCCCCCTGCCGGCCGCCTACCTGCACAGGCTCAGACCCCCTAGGCGTGCCAGGGAGGGGCGGGGTCACAGCCGGACCGTCGCCCCGCCCCCTTTCCCCCAGCGCGGCCTCCCATTGGTTCCCCGAGGGCTACACGGGCGCCCCCTGCCGGCCGCCTACCTGCCCAGGCCCAGACCTCTTAAGCGCGCCCGGAGAGAGTGGGGGACTCAGGGCCGGACCGTCGCCCCGCCCCCTTTCCCCCAGCGCGGCCTCCCATTGGTTCCCCGAGGGCGGCGCGGGCGCCCCCTGCCGGCCGCCTACCTGCCCAGTCCTGCGGGCGCCCGGGGGGGGCGGGGTCACGGCCAGGCCATCGCCCCGCCTCCTTTCCCCCAGCGCGCCCTCCCATTGATTCCCCGAGGGCGGCCCGGGCGCCCCCTGCCGGCAGCCTACTTACCCAGACCTCCTGCGCGCACCCGAGGCGCGGTCACGGCCGGACCGTCGCCCCGCCCCCTTTCCCCCAGCGCGGCCTCCCATTGGTTCCTCGAGGGCAGCGCGGGCGCCCCCTGCCGGCCGCCTACCTGCAGTGTCCCAGACCTCCCGCGCGCGCCCGAGGCGCGGTCGCGGCCGGACCGTCGCCCCGCCCCTTTTCCCCAGCGCGGCCTCCTATTGGTTTCCCGAGGGCGGCCCGGGCGCCCCCTGTCAGCCGCCTACCTGCCCAGGCCCAGACCCCCTGAGCGTGCCCGGGAGGGGCGGGGTCACGGCCGGACCGTGGCCCCGCCCCCTTTCCCCCAGTGCGGCCTCCTATTGGTTCCCCGAGGGCTGCGCAGGCGCCCTCTGCCGGCCGCCTACCTGCCCAGTCCTGCGCGCACCCAGGGAGGGGCGGGGTCACGGCCAGACAATCGTCCCGCGCCTTTTCCCCCAGCGCGGCCTCCCATTGGTTCCCCGAGGGCGGCCCGGGCGCCCCCTGCCGGCCTCCTACCTGCCCAGGGTCAGACCCCCTAAGCGTGCCAGGGAGGGGCGGGGTCACAGCCGGACCGTCGCCCCGCCCCCTTTCCCCCAGCGCGGCCTACTATTGGTTCCTCGAGGGCTTTGCGGGCTCCGTCGCCCCGCCCCCTTTTCCCCAGCGCGGCCTCCCATTGGTTCCCCGAGGGCGGCGCGGGCGCCCCCTGTCGGCCGCCTACCTGCCCAGGCTCAGACCCCCTAATTGTGCCAGGGAGGGGCGGGATCACAGCCGGACCGTCGCCCCGCCCCCTTTTCCCCAGCGCGGCCTCCTATTGGTTCCTCGAGGGCTTTGCGGGCTCCATCGCCCCGCCCCCTTTTCCCTAGCGCGGCCTCCTATTGGTTCCCCCAGGGCGGAGCGGGCGCTCCCTGCCGGCCGCCTCCCTGACCAGTCCTGCGCGCGCCCGGGGAGGGGCGGGGTCACGGTCGGATCGTGGCCCCGCCCCTTTGCCCCAAAGCGGCCTCCCATTGGTTCCTCGAGGGCGCGGGCTCCGCCTGCCGGCCGCCTACCTGCCCAGTCCTGCACGCGCCCGAGGTGCGGTCACGGTCGGACCGTGGCCCCGCCCCCTTTCCCCCAGCTTGGCCTCCTATTGGTTCCCCGAGGGCTGCGCGGGCGCCCCCTGCCGGCCGCCTCCCTGCCCAGTCCTGCGCGCGCCCGGGGAGAGGCGGGGTCACGGCCGGACCGTGGCCCCGCCCCCTTTCCCCCAGCGCGGCCTCCTATTGGTTCCCCGAGGCTGGCCCGGGCGCCCCCTGTCGGACGCCTACCTGCCCAGGCCCAGACCTCCTGCTCGCGCCCGGAGAGAGAAGTGTGTGTGGGGGGGGGGGTGTCACGGTCGGACCGTGGCCCCGCCCCCTTTTCGCCAGCGCGGCCTCCCATTGGTTCCCCGAGAGCAGCGCGGGCGCCCCCTGCCGGCCGCCTACCTGCCTAGTCCTGCGCGCGCCCGAGGCGCGATCACGGCCGGACCATCGCCCCGCCCCCTTTCACCCAGCACGGCCTCCTATTGGTTCCCCGAGGGCAGCGCGGGCGCCCCCTGCCGGCCGCCTCCCTGCCCAGTCCTGCTTGCGCCCGGGGAGGGGCGGGGTCACGGCCAGACAACCGTCCCGCCCCCTTTCCCCCAGAGCGGCCTCCCATTGGTTCCCCGAGGGCAGCGCGGGCGCCCCCTGCCGGCCGCCTACCTGCCCAATCCTGCGAGCACCTGGGGAGGGGCGGGGTCACGGCCGGACCGTCGCTCCGCCCCTTTCCCCCAGCGCGGCCTCCCATTGGTTCCCCGAGGGCAGCGCGGGCGCCCCCTGCCGGCCGCCTACCTGCCGCGTCCCAGATCTCCTGCGCGTGCCCGAGGCGCGGTCACGGTCGGACCAACGCCCAGCCCCTTTCCCCCAGCGCGGCCTCCCATTGGTTCCCCGAGGGCAACGCGGGCGCCCCCTACCGACTGCCTACCTGCCCAGGCCCAGACCTCCTAAGCGCGCCCGAGGCGCGGTCACGGCCTGACCGTCGCCCCGCCCCCTTTCCCCCAGCGCGGCCTCCCATTGGTTCCCGCCCCCTTTCCCCCAGAGCGGCCTCCCATTGGTTCCCCGAGGGCAGCGCGGGCGCCCCCTGCCGGCCGCCTCCCTGCCCAGTCCTGCGCGCACCCGGGGAGGGGCGGGGTCACGTCCGGACCATCGCCCCGCCCCTTTTCCCCCAGCGCGGCCTCCTATTGGTTCCCCGAGGGCTGCGCGGGCGCCCCCTGCCGGCCGCCTACCTGCCCAGTCCTGCGCGCACCCAGGGAGGGGCGGGGTCACGGCCAGACAATCGTCCCGCGCCTTTTCCCCCAGCGCGGCCTCCCATTGGTTCCCCGAGGGCGGCCCGGGCGCCCCCTGCCGGCCTCCTACCTGCCCAGGCTCAGACCCCCTAAGCGTGCCAGGGAGGGGCGGGGTCACAGCCGGACCGTCGCCCCGCCCCCTTTTCCCCAGCGCGGCCTCCTATTGGTTCCTCGAGGGCTCTGCGGGCTCCGTCGCCCCGCCCCCTTTTCCCCAGCGCGGCCTCGCATTGGTTCCCCGAGGGCTGCGCGGGCGCCCCCTGCCGGCCGCCTCCCTGCCCAGCCCTGCGCGCGCCCGAGGCGTGGCCCCGCCCCCTTTCCCCCAGCGCGGCCTCCCATTGGTTCCCCCAGGGCGGCGCGGGCGCCCCCTGCCGGCCGCCTACCTGCAGTGTCCCAGAGCTCCAGCTGCAGCGTCCGGCCCTCCAGCTGCACTGATGTCCTGTATTTGTCGAAGGCGGTGGGAACGTATTCCTAAACACGGGACATTTATTTTATTTGGTTAGTAGGTTTGGTTTTGTTCTCTGTCTCCGCCTTCTAGACTGTGAGCCCACTGTTGGGTAGGGACTGTCTCTAGATGTTGCCAACTTGGACTTCCCAAGCGCTTAATCCAGTGCTCTGCACACAGTAAGCGCTCAATAAATATGATTGAATGATTCCTAGTCTTCCATGCATTCTTTCATTATTTTATTTTGTTAATATGTTTGGTTTTGTCCTCCGTCTCCCCCTTCTAGCCTGTGAGCCCGCTGTTGGGTAGGGACCGTCCCTAGATGTTGCCAACTTGGACTTCCCAAGCGCTTAGTACAGTCTCTGCACATAGTAAGCGCTCAATAAATACGATTGATTGATTCCTAGTCTTCCATGCATTCTTTCATTATTTTATTTTGTTAATATGTTTGGTTTTGTCCTCCGTCTCCCCCTTCTAGCCTGTGAGCCCGCTGTTGGGTAGGGACCGTCCCTAGATGTTGCCAACTTGGACTTCCCAAGCGCTTAGTACAGTCTCTGCACATAGTAAGCGCTCAATAAATACGATTGATTGATTTCATTAGTTCAATCGTATTTATTCAGAGAAGCAGCGGGGCTCAGCGCTTAGAACGGTGCTTGGCACATAGTAAGCGCTTCATAATAATAATGGCATTTATTAAGCGCTTACTATGTGCCAAGCACTGTTCTAAGCGCTGGGGAGGTTACAAGGTGATCAGGTTGTCCCATGGGGGGCTCACAGTCTTCATCCCCATTTTACAGATGAGGTCACTGAGGTACAGAGAATAATAATAATAATATTAATAATAATAATTATGGTATTTGTTAAGCACTTACTATGTGCCAAGCACTGTTCTAAGCGCTGGGGAGGTTACAAGGTGATCAGGTTGTCCCACGGGGGGCTCACAGTCTTCATCCCCATTTTACAGATGAGCTCACTGAGGCACAGAGAATAATAATAATATTAATAATAATAATTATGGTATTTGTTAAGCACTTACTATGTGCCAAGCACTGTTCTAAGCACTGGGGAGGTTACAGGGTGATCAGGTTGTCCCACGGGGGGCTCACAATCTGAATCTCCATTTTACAGATGAGGTAACTGAGGCCCAGGGAAGTGAAGTGACTTGCCCAAAGTCACACAGCTGAGAATTGGCAGAGCCGGGATTTGAACCCCTGACCTCTGACTCCAAAACTCGGGCTCTTTCCATGGAGCGCTTAGTACAGTGCCAAGCGCTTAGTACAGTGCCAAGCGCTTAGTACAGTGCTCTGCACATAGTAAGCGCTCAATAAATACGATTGATTGATGGAGCCACGCTGCTTCTCCTACTGCCCCTCTCTATCTTCCCTTGGGTCAGGTTCAGAGTTAATCCTTTTTTTTTTTTAATGGTATTTGTTAAGCGCTTAAATATGTGCCAGGCACTGTACTAAGCGCTGGGGTGGATACAAGCCAATTGGGTTGGACACAGTCCCTGGCCCACTTGGGGCTCACAGTCTCAATCCCCATTTTACAGTTGAGATAACCGAGGCACAGAGAAGTAAAGTGATTGGCCAAAGGTCACACAGCAGTCAACTGTCGGAGTCAGGATTAGAACCCATGACCTTCTGACTCTCAAGCCCGTGCTCGCTCCATTCATTCATTCAATCGTATTTATTGAGCGCTTACTGTGTGCAGAGCACTGGACTAAGCGCTTGGGAAGGACACGTCGGCAACATAGAGAGACGGTCCCTACCCGACAGCGGGTTCACAGTCTAGAAGGGGGAGACAGACAACAAAACGAAACATATTAACCAAATAAAATAATTAGAATAAATATGTACAAGTAAAATAAATAGAGTAATAAACATGTACAAACATATATACACATATACAACATTTATACATATCCACTATGCCATGCTGCTTCTCATAATAATGGCATTTCTAAATAATAATGATAGCATTTATTAAGCGCTTACTATGTGCCAAACACTGTTCTAAGCGCTGGGGGGGATACAAGGTAATCAGGTTGTCCCACGGGGTGGGCTCACAGGCTTCATCCCCATTTTCCAGAAGAGGGAACTGAGGCCCAGAGAAGTGAAGTGACTTCCCAAAGTCACACAGCTGACAATTGGCGGAGCCGGGATTTGAACCCATGACCTCTAATTCCAAGGCCTATGCTCTTTCCATGCATTCAATCATATTTATTGAGCGCTTACTGTGTGCAGAGCACTGTACTAAGCGCTTGGGAAGTACAAGTTGGCAACATAACAAGTTGACAAGTTACAAGGTGATCAGGTTTTCCCACGGGGGGCTCACAGTCTTCATCCCCATTTTACAGATGAGGGAACTGAGGCCCAGAGAAGTGAAGTGACTTGCCCAAGGTCACACAGCTGACAATTGGCGGAGCCGGGATTTGAACCCATGACCTCTGACTCCAAAGCCCGGGCTCTTTTCCACTGAGCCACACTGCTTCTCTAATTGTATTTATTGAACGCTTACTGTGTGCAGAGCACTGTACTAAGTGCTTGGGAAGTACAAGTTGGCAGTTCATTCAATCGTATTTATTGAGCGCTTACTGTGTGCAGAGCACTGTACTAAGCGCTTGGGAAGTACAAGTTGGCAACATAAGTTGACAAGAGAAGCAGCGTGGCTCAGTGGAAAAGAGCCCGGGCTTTGGAGTCAGAGGTCATGGGTTCAAATCCCGGCTCTGCCAATTGTCAGCTGTGTGACTTTGGGCAAGTCACTTCACTTCTCTGTGCCTCAGTTCCCTCATCTGTAAAATGGGGGTTAAGACTGTGAGCCCCACGTGGGACAACCTGATCACCTTGTAACCTCCCCAGCGCTTAGAACAGTGCTTTGCACATAATAAGCACTTAATAAATGCCATTGTAAAAAAAAAAGTTAGCAGTTTCCACTGACCCACGCAGCTGTTAAGCGCTAACTATGTGCCAAGCACTGTTCTAAACGCTGGGGTAGAGGCAAGATCATCAGGCTGTGACATGAGTAGTCTGAGGTCGCATAGCAGACAGGTGGTGGAGCCCGGATTAGAACCCAGGTCCTTCTGATCTTCTGATCCCAGGCCCATGTTCTATCCACTAGGCACACTGCCTCTCTGTCACTGGTAACCATGGTGACAGGAGGGCATCAATCAATCAATCAATCGTATTTATTGAGCGCTTACTGTGTGCAGAGCACTGGACTAAGCACTTGGGAAGTCCAAGTTGGCAACATCTAGAGACGGTCCCTACCCACCAGTGGGCTCACAGTCTCAAAGGGGGAGACAGAGAACAAAACCAAACAGACTAACAAAATAAAATAAATAGAATCGATACGGACAAGTAAAATAAATAAATAAATAAATAGAGTAATAATCAATCAATCAATCGTATTTGTTGAGCGCTTACTGCGTGCAGAGCGCTGTACTAAGCGCTTGGGAAGTACAAATTGGCAACATATACAGTCCCTGCCCAACAGTGGGCTCACAGTCTAAAAGGGGGGGGACAGAGAACAAAACCAAACAGACTAACAAAATAAAATAAATAGAATAGATATGGACAAGTAAAATAAATAAATAAATAAATAGAGTAATAATCAATCAATCAATCATATTTATTGAGCGCTTACTGCATGCAGAGTGCTGTACTAAGCGCTTGGGAAGTACAAATTGGCAACATCTAGAGGCAGTCCCTACCCAACAGTGGGCTCACAGTCTAAAAGGGGGAGACAGAGAACAAAACCAAACAGACTAACAAAATGAAATAAATAGAATAGATATGGACAAGTAAAATAAATAAATAAATAAATAGAGTAATAATCAATCAATCAATCGTATTTATTGAGCGCTTACTGCGTGCAGAGCGCTGTACTAAGCGCTTGGGAAGTACAAATTGGCAACATCTAGAGGCAGTCCCTACCCAACAGTGGGCTCACGGTCTAAAAGGGGGAGACAGAGAACAAAACCATATTAACATAAAATAGAATAGATATGTACAAGTAAAATAAATAAATAAATAGAGTAATAATCAATCAATCAATCGTATTTATTGAGCGCTTACTGCGTGCAGAGCGCTGTACTAAGCGCTTGGGAAGTACAAGTTGGCAACATATAGAGACAGGCCCTACCCAACAGTGGGCTCACAGTCTAGAAGGGGGCGCTTAACAAATACCATCGGTATTATTATTATTATTATTATTATTATTATTATTATTATTATTGTTAATATCTGGGGGTACAGGGAGGGGAGGGATCCTGGGAAGATGAGGGGTGAGGTGGTTTTATGGGAGGCACAGGGAGGGAAGGCCTGGGTGGAGTCTCTTCTGGGTTCAAACAATCTTTTGCATTTATTGAGCGCTCACCGCGTGCATTGCGCCATATTACGCGCTTGGGAAAGTACAATATAATGAGTCAGTGGACAGGTTCCCCACAGCACCTGTATATATGTATATATGTTTGTACAGATTTATTACTCTATTTATTTATTTATTTTATTTGTACATATCTATTCTATTTATTTTATTTTGTTAGTCTGTTTGGTTTTGTTCTCCGTCTCCCCCTTGTAGACTGTGAGCCCACTGTTGGGTAGGGACCGTCTCTAGATGTTGCCAACTTGGACTTCCCAATCACTTAGTACAGTGCTTTGCACACAGTAAGCGCTCAATAAATATGATTGATTGATTGATTACTCTATTTATTTATTTACTTATTTTACTTGTACATATCTATTCTATTTATTTTATTTTGTTAGTATGTTTGGTTTTGTTCTCCGTCTCCCCCTTGTAGACTGTGAGCCCACTGTTGGGTAGGGACTGTCTCTAGATGTTGCCAACTTGGACTTCCCAAGCACTTAGTACAGTGCTTTGCACACAGTAAGCGCTCAATAAATATGATTGATTGATTGATTGATTACTCTATTTATTTACTTATTTTACTTGTACATATCTATTCTATTTATTTTATTTTGTTAGTATGTTTGGTTTTGTTCTCCGTCTCCCCCTTTTAAACTGTGAGCCCACTGTTGGGTAGGGACTGTCTCTAGATGTTGCCAACTTGGACTTCCCAAGCGCTTAGTACAGTGCTCTGCACATAGTAAGCGCTCAATAAATACGATTGATGATGATGAGGTTCCCTGCCCATAAGGAACTCTAGTCTGTAAACTCGTGGACACGGAATGTGTCTTTTTTTTTATTACTGTAGTGTACTCTCCCAGGTGCTTAGTACAGTGCTTCGCACACGATAGCAGCATAATGCAGCAGCGTGGCTCAGCGGAAAGAGCCCGGGCTTTGGAGTCGGAGGTCATGGGTTCAAGTCAGCTGTGTGACTTTGGGCAATAATAATAATAATAATAATAATAATAATAATGGCATTTATTAAGCGCTTACAATCTCAGCTCCGCCACATAATAATAATAATAATAATAAGCGCTTAGTACAGTGCTCTGCACATAGTAAGCGCTCAATAAATACGATTGATGATAATAATAATAATGGCATTTATTAAGCGCTTACTATGAGCCCGCTGTCGGGTAGGGACCGTCTCTCTATGTTGCCGACTTGTCCTTCCCAAGCGCTTAGTCCAGTGCTCTGCGCACGGTAAGTGCTCAATCAATACAATTGAATGAATGAATGAATGTGCAAAGCCCTGTTCTAAGCGCTGGGGAGGTTACAAGGTGATCAAGTTCTCCCACGGGGGGCTCCCAGTCTTCATCCCCGTTTTCCAGATGAGGCCACTGAGGCCCAGAGAAGTGAAGTGACTTGCCCAAAGTCACACAGCTGGCAGTTGGCGGAGCCGGGATTCGAACCCATGACCTCTGACTCCAAAGCCCGGGCTCTTTCCGCTGAGCCACGCTGCCTCTCTTCACTTCTCCGGGCCTCAGTTTCCTCATCTGGAAAATGGGGATGAACCCTGTGAGCCCCCCGTGGGACAACCTGATCACCTTGTACCCCCTCCCAGCGCTTAGAACAGTGCTTTGCACATAGTAAGCGCTTAATAAATGCCATTATTAGTAGTAGTAATTATTATAATGGAGCAAAGTAGCATGGCGTAGTGATAAAGCCTGGGCCCGGGGGTCAGAAGGTCATGAGTTCTATTTCCGGCTCCTCCACTTGTCTGCCGTGTGACCTTGGGCAAGTCACTTCACTTCCTTGTGCCTCAGTTACCTCATCTGTAAAATGGGGAATGAGACTGAGAGGCCCTAGGCAGGATGGAGACTGTGTCCAACCTGAGACTATTATATGTTAATATGTTTTGTTTTGTTTGTCTCCACCTTTTAGACTGTGAGCCCACTGTTGGGTAGGGACCGTCTCTATATGTTGCCAACTTGTACTTCCCAAGCGCTTAGTACAGTGCTCTGCACACAGTAAGTGCTCAATAAATACGATTGATTGATTGATTGAGACTGTGAGCCTGTCTTCTAGACTGTGAGCCCATTGTTGGGTAGGGACCATCCCTCTATGTTGCCAACTTGGACTTCCCAAGCGCTTAGTAGAGAAGCTGCGTGGCTCAGTGGAAAGAGCCCGGGCTTTGGGGTCAGAGGTCTTGGGTTCAAATCCCGGCTCCGCCACTTGTCAGCTGGGTGACTTCGGGCAAGTCATTTAACTTCTCTGTGCCTCATTAACCTCATCTGGAAAATGGGGATTAAGACTGTGAGCCCCCCGTGGGACAACCTGATCACCTTGGAACCTCCCCAGCGCTTAGAACAGTGCTTTGCACATAGTAAGCGCTTAATAAATGCCATCATTATTATTGTTATTATTATTATTATTGTTCTCTGTGCCTCAGTTCCCTCATCTGTAAAATAGGAATTAAGACTGTGAGCCCCGCCTTGGGACAACCTGATCACCTTGTAACCTCCCCAGTGCTTAGAACAGTGCTTTGCACATAGTAAGCGCTTAATAAATGCCATTATTATTATTATTATTACAGTGCTCTGCACACAGTAAGCGCTCAATAAATACGATTGAATGAATGAATGATTTGCTTGTACCCATTCCGGGGCTTAGTACGGTGTCTGGCACAGAGTAAGTGCTTAACAAATACCACAGTTATTACAGTAAGCGCTCAGTAAATACAACTGAATGAATGAAGTGTACATTTACAATTCTATTTATTTTGTTAATGATGTGCATTTAGCTTTAATTCTATTTGTTTGGACGATTTTGACACCTGTCCACATGTTTTGTTTTGTCCTCTGTCTCCCCCTCCTAGACTGCGAGCCCGCTGTTGGGTAGGGACCGTCTCTATATGTTGCCAACTTGTCCTTCCCAAGCGCTTAGTACAGTGCTCTGCACACAGTAAGTGCTCAATAAGTACGATTGAATGAATGAATGAATGAATGAATGAATGAATGAATGGGGACTGTGTCCAATCTGATTTGCTTGTACCCATCTGGGGCTTAGTAAAGTGTCTGGCACATAGTAAGTGCTTAACAAGAAGCAGCATGGCTCAGTGGAAAGAGCCCGGGCTTTGGAGTCAGAGGTCACGGGTTCAAATCCCGGCTCTGCCAACTGTCAGCTGGGTGACTTTGGGCAAGTCACTTCACTTCTCTGGGCCTCAGTTCCCTCATCTGTAAAATGGGGATTAAGACTGTGAGCACCCACCGTGGGACAACCTGATCACCTGGTAACCTCCCCAGCGCTTAGAACAGTGCTTTGCATGTAGTAAGCGCTTAATAAATGCCATCATTAAGCCATTAAGCGCTTAGTCCAGTGCTCTGCACACAGTAAGCGCTCAATAAATACGATTGATTGATTGATCATTACTTTATTATTATTATTATTAACAAATCCCACAGTTATTACAGTAAGTTCTCAATAAATGCAACTGAATGAATGAATAAAGGGAGAGACAGACATTAATATAAAGAAATAAATTATGGTTATGTACTTTAGAGCTGTGGGGCTGAGGCCGGGGTAATAATAATAATAATAATAATAATGGCATTTATTAAGCGCTTACTCTGTGCAAAGCACGGTTCTAAGCGCTGGGGAGGTTACAAGGTGATCAGGTTGTCCCACTTGGGGCTCACAGTCTTAGTCCCCATTTTCCAGATGAGGTAACTGAGGCCCAGAGAATAATAATAGTAATGATAGCATTTTATTAAGTGCTTACTATGTGCAAAGCACTGTTCTAAGCACTGGGGAGGTTACAAGGTGATCAGGTTGTCCCACTTGGAGCTCACAGTCTTAATCCCCATTTTACAGATGAGGTAACTGAGGCCAGAGAATAATAATAATAATAATGATAGCATTTTATTACGCGCTTACTAGGTGCAAAGCACTGTTCTGAGCACTGGGGAGGTTACAAGGTGATCAGGTTGTCCCACTTGGGGCTCACAGACTTAATCCCCATTTTACAGATGAGGTAACTGAGGCCAGAGAATAATAATAATAATAATGATAGCATTTTATTCAGTGCTTACTACAGTCTTATTACAGTCTTAATCCCCATTTTACAGATAGGGTAACTGAGGCACAGAGAAGTTAAGTGAATTGTCAGCTGTGTGACTTTGGGCAAGTCACTTCACTTCTCTGTGCCTCAGTTACCCTATCTGTAAAATGGGGATTAAGACTGTGAGCCTCACGTGGGACAACCTGATCAACTTGTATCTGCCCCGGTACTTAGAACAGTGCTTTGCACATAGTAAGCGCTTAACAAATACCAACATTATTATTATTATTATTATTATTACTATGTGCAAAGCACTGTTCTAAGCACTGGGGAGGTTACAAGGTGATCAGGTTGTCCCACTTGGGGCTCACAGTCTTAGTTCCCGTTTTCCAGATGAGGTAACTGAGGCCCAGAGTATAATAATAATAATGATAGCATTTTATTAAGTGCTTACTATGTACAAAGCACTGTTCTAAGCGCTGGGGAGGTTACAAGGTGATCAGGTTGTTCCACGGGGGGCTCACAGTCTTAATCCCCATTTTACAGATGAGGTAACTGGGGCCAGAGAATAATAATAATAATAATGATAGCATTTTATTAAGCGCTTACTATGTGCAAAGCACTGTTCTAAGCGCTGGGGAGGCTACAAGGTGATCAGGTTGTCCCACGGGGGGCTCACAGTCTTAATCCCCATTTTACAGATGAGGTAACTGGGGCCAGAGAATAATAATAATAATGATAGCATTTTATTAAGCACTTACTACAGTCTTATTACAGTCTTAATCCCCATTTTACAGATAGGGTAACTGAGGCACAGAGAAGTTAAGTGAATTGTCAGCTGTGTTACTTTGGGCAAGTCACTTCACTTCTCTGTGCCTCAGTTACCCTATCTGTAAAATGGGGATTAAGACTGTGAGCCTCACGTGGGACAACCTGATCAACTTGTATCTACCCCAGTGCTTAGAACAGTGCTTTGCACATAGTAAGCGCTTAACAAATACCAACATAATTATTATTATTATTACTATGTGCAAAGCACTGTTCTAAGCACTGGGGAGGTTCCAAGGTGATCAGGTTGTCCCACTTGGGGCTCACAGTCTTAGTCCCCATTTTCCAGATGAGGGAACTGAGGCCCAGAGCATAATAATAATAATGATAGCATTTTATTAAGCGCTTACTATGTACAAAGCACCGTTCTAAGCGCTGGGGAGGTTACAAGGTGATCAGGTTGTCCCACTTGGGGCTCACAGTCTTAGTCCCCATTTTCCAGATGAGGGAACTGAGGCCCAGAGACTTGCCCAAAGTCACACAGCTGGCAGTTGGTGGAGGCAGGATTTGAACCCATGACCTCGGACTCCAAAGCCCGGGCTCTTTCCACTGAGCCACGCTGCTTCCGCCGGCGAGTAAATCCAAGTTGAAGGGCGCCGCAGAAGGGCGAGGAAATCTGCCCATTCCCCACGAGGCAGTGAGGTGGAAAGCGAAGCCGGCAATAAGGTGAGGTAATCATCATCATCATCAATCGTATTTATTGAGCGCTTACTATGTGCAGAGCACTGTACTAAGCGCTTGGGAAGTACAAATCGGCAACATACAGAGACAGTCCCTACCCAACAGTGGGCTCACAGTCTAAAAAGGGGGTGACAGAGAACAAAACCAAACACACTAACAAAATAAAATAAATAGAATAGAGGTAATCAATCAGTCGTATTTATTGAGCGCCTACTGTGTGCAGAGCACTGTACTAAGCGCTTGGGAAGTCCAAGTTGGCAACATAGAGAGACGGGCCCTACCCAACAGTGGGCTCACAGTCTAGAGGTAGCAGGGAACAGGGCGGCCTAATAATAATAATAATAATGTTGGCATTTGTTAAGCGCTTACTATGTGCAAAGCACTGTTCTAAGCGCTTAGGGGATACAAAGTGATCAGGTTGTCCCCCGTGGGGCTCACAGTCTTAATCCCCATTTTACAGATGAGGTAACTGAGGCTCAGAGAAGTGAAGTGACTTGCCCAAGGTTACACAGCAGACATGTGGCGGGGCTGGGATTCGAACCCATGACCTCTGACTCCAAAGCCCGGGCTCTTGCCACTGAACCACACTGCTTCTCTAACCACGCTGCTTAATAATAATGGCATGTATTAAGCGCCTACTATGTGCAAAGCACTGTTCTAAGCGCTGGGGAGGTTACAAGATGATCAGGTTGTCCCACGGGGGGCTCACCGTCTTCATCCCCATTTTACAGATGAGGGAACTGAGGCCCAGAGAAGAGAAGTGACTTGCCCAAAGTCACACAGCTGACAGTTGGAGGATCAGGGATTTGAACCCATGACCTCGGACTCCAAAGCCCGGGCTGTTTCCACTGAGCCACGCGCTTGGCCTAATGGGTGGGGCTGGGTGCACCCGGCTTATTATCGCTCCCGGGGCGCTCAGCACAGCCCAAGAGGGTGACTCAGTGGCCGCCCGGCCCACTGAGTCAGGGCAGTGTCCGGCCAAGGCAGGAGGAAGGATTGGGAAGGGAGGAGGCGGACAGCCAACGTGGGGAGACGGTCCTCCTGGGCCGGACAGGGCCCTCTCCATGATGGGGCGGGAGTGGGGCCTTCAATAATAATAATAATAATAATAATAATAATAATAATAATAATAATAATAATAGTAATAATAGCATTTATTAAGCGCTTACTAGAGAAGCAGCGTGGCTCAATGGAAAGAGCCCGGGCTTTGGAGTCCGAGGTCATGGGTTCGAATCCCGGCTCCACCACATGTCAGCTGTGTGACCCTGGCCAAGTCACTTCTCTGAGCCCCAGTTCCCTCCTCTGTCAAATGGGGATGAAGACTGGGAGCCCCCCGTGGGACAACCTGATCACCTTGGATCGCCCCGGCGCTTAGAACAGTGCTTGGCACATAGTAAGCGTTTAACAAATGCCATCATTATTATTATTATTATTACTACGTGCCAAGCACTGTTCTAAGCACTGGGGGGGATACAAGGTGATCAGGTTGTCCCACGGGGGGCTCCCAGTCTTCATCCCCCTTTTACAGATGAGGGAACTGAGGCTTAGAGAAGTTAGAGGTCATAGGTTCGAATCCCGACTCCACCACCTTGTGATCTTGGGCAAGCCACTTCACTTCTCTGAGCCTCAGTTGCCTCACCTGCAAAATGGGGATCGATTGTGAGCCCCACGTGGGGCAACTTGATCACCTTGTACCCCCATGCCAGCGCTTAGAACAGTGCTCTGCACATAGTAAGCGCTTAACAAATGCCATCATTACTATTAAGTGACTTGCCTAAGGTCACAGAGCAGGCATGTGGCGGAGCCGGGATTTGAACCCATGACCTCTGACTCCAAATCCCGGGCTCTTTCCACTGAGCCATGCTGCTTCTCTAGACTGGGAGCCCACTGTTGGGTAGGGACCGTCTCTATGTGTTGCCAACTTGGACTTCCCAAGCGCTTAGTACAGTGCTCTGCACGCAGTAAGCGCTCAATAAATACGATTGATTGATTGGGGTGAGGGGTCAAGGTCCCTGTAGCAGCAGCGTGGCTCAGTGGAAAGAGCCCGGGCTTTGGAGTCAGAGGTCGTGGGTTCTAATCCCGGCTCCGCCACTCGTCTGCTGTGTGACTTTGGGCAAGTCACTTCACTTCTCTGGGCCTCAGTTCCCTCATCTGGAAAATGGGGATTAAGACTGTGAAGCCCCACGTGGGGCAACCTGATTGCCTTGTATCTACCCCAGCGCTTAGAACAGTGCTTTGCACATAGTAAGCGCTTAACAAATACCATCATTATCATCATTATTATTTTGTGTGACTTTGGGCAATTCACTTCACTTCTCTGGGCCTCAGTTCCCTCATCTGGAAAATGGGGATTAAGACTGTGAAGCCCCACGTGGGGCAACCTGATTGCCTTGTATCTCCCCCAGCGCTTAGAACAGTGCTTTGCACATAGTAAGCGCTTAACAAATACCATCATTATCATCATTATTATTTTGTGTGACTTTGGGCAATTCACTTCACTTCTCTGGGCCTCAGTTCCCTCATCTGTAAAATGGGGATTAAGACTGTGAAGCCCCACATAGGGCAACCTGATTTTGCACATAGTAAGCGCTTAACAAATACCATCATTATCATCATTATTATTTTGTGTGACTTTGGGCAATTCACTTAACTTCTGTGGGCCTCAGTTCCCTCATCTGTAAAATGGGGATGAAGACTGGGAGCCCCCCGTGGGACAACCTGATCACCTTGTAACCCCCAGCGCTTAGAACAGTGCTTTGCACATAGTAAGCGCTTAACAAATACCATCATTATCATCATTATTATTTTGTGTGACTTTGGGCAATTCACTTCACTTCTCTGGGCCTCAGTTCCCTCATCTGTAAAATGGGGATGAAGACTGGGAGCCCCCCGTGGGACAACCTGATCACCTTGTAACCCCCAGCGCTTAGAACAGTGCTTTGCACATAGTAAGCGCTTAACAAATACCATCGTTATTATCATTATTATAAGTGTTTCATTCATTCATTCATTCGATCGTATTTATTGAGCGCTTCCTGTGTGCAGAGCACTGTACTAAGCGCTTGGGAAGTCCAAGTTGGCAACATAGAGAGACGGTCCCGACCCAACAGTGGGCTCACAGTCTAGAAGGGGGAGACGGACAACAAAACAAAACATATTAACAAACTTCTCTAGGCCTCAGTTACCTCATCTGGAAAATGGGGATTGACTGCGAGCCCCGTGTGGGACAACCTGATTACCTTGTATTTACCCCAGCGCTTGGAACAGTGCCTGGCACATAGTAAGCGCTTAACACATACCATCATTATATAATAATAATAATGTTATTTAATAATAATAATAATAATAATGACATTTGTTAAGCGCTTATTATGTGCAAAGCACTGTTCTAAGTGCTGAGGAGGTTACAAGGTGATCAGGTTGTCCCGGGGGGGGCTCACAGTTTTAATCCCCATTTTACAGATGAGGTAACTGAGGCACAGAGAATAATAATAATAATAATAATAATAATGATAATAATAATAATAATAATAATGATGGCATTTGTTAAGTGCTTACTATGTGCAAAGCACCATAATAAACTCTGGGGAGGTTACAAGGAGATCAGGTTGTCCCACGGGGGGCTCACAGGTTTAAGCCCCATTTTACAGATGAGGTAACTGAGGCACAGAGAATAATAATAATAATAATAGTAATAATAATAATAATAATAATGTCATTTGTTAAGCGCTTACTATGTGCAAAGCACCGTTCTAAGCTCTGGGGAGGTTACATGGAGATCAGGTTGTCCCACGGGGGGCTCACAGTTTTAAGCCCCATTTTACAGATGAGGTAACTGAGGCACAGAGAAGTTAAGTGACTTGCCCAAAATCACACAGCTGACAATGGGCAGAGCCGGGATTCGAACCCATGACCTCTGGGAAGCGCTTACTATGTGCCAGGCACTGTTCTAAGCGCTGGGGTGTTGCCAACTTGTACTTCCCAAGCGCTTAGTACAGTGCTCTGCACACAGTAAGTGCTCAATAAATACGATTGATTGATTGATTGATTGATACAAGATAATCAGGTTGGATGCTGTCCCACGAGGGGCTCACAGTTTGAATCCCCATTTTACAGAGGAGGGAACTGAGGCACAGAGAAGAGAAGTGATTTGCCCAAGGTCACACCAGCAGACAAGTGGCAGAGCCGGGATTAGAACCCATGACCTCTGACTCCCAAACCTGGCGGAGCCGGGATTAGACCCCATGACTCCTAGATCCGTGCTCCATAATAATAATAATAATAATAATAATGGCATTTATTAAGCACTTACTATGTGCAAACCACTGTTCTAAGCGCTGGGGAGGTTACAAGGTGATCAGGTGGTCCCACGAGGGGGCTCACAGTCTTCATCCCCATTTTCCAGATGAGGTAACCGAGGCACAAAGAAGTGAAGTGACTTGCCCAAAGTCACCCACCCGACTTATTAGTCTATTATTAGTATTATTAGTCTTCTAGACTGTGAGCCCACTTTTGGGTAGGGACCGTCTCTATATGTTGCCAGCTTGTACTTCCCAAGCGCTTAGCACAGTGCTCTGCACACAGTAAGCGCTCAATAAATACGATTGATTGATTGATTGATTGACAATTGGAGGAGCTGGGATTTGAACCCACGACCTCTGACTCCCAAGGCCGTGCTCTTTCCACTAAGCCACGCTCATTAATATAACCTTCTAGACTGTGAGCCCGTCGTTGGGTAGGGACCATCTCTATCTGTTGCCGACTTGTACTTCCCAAGCGCTTAGTACAGTGCTCTGCACACAATAAGCGCTCAATAAATATGATTGAATGAATGAATGAATAATAATAATAATGGCATTTATTAAGCACTTACTATGTGCGAAGCACTGTTCTAAGTGCTGGGGAGGTTACAAGGTGATCAGGTTGTCCCACGGGGGGCTCACAGTTTTAATCCCCATTTTCCAGATGAGGTCACTGAGGCCCAGAGAAGTGAAGTGACTTGCCCAAAGTCACACAGCTGACAAGTGGCGGAGCCGGAATTTGAACCCATGACCTCTGACTCCAAAGTCGTGGCTATCCCCTAGGCCATGCTGCTTGTCTAGTAAGCACCTAACAAATACCACAATTATTATTACTAGGGTCCCAGTGGATTCATTCATTCATTCATTCATTCATTCAATCGTATTGATTGAGCGCTTACTGTGTGCAGAGCACTGTACTAAGCGCTTGGGAAGTCCAAGTTGGCAACATATAGAGGTGGTTCCTACCCATTTGTAGGGATCATCTGTAAAATGAGGATGAAGACTGTGAGCCCCCCGTGGAACAACCTGATCACTTTGTAACCTCCCCAGCGCTTAGAAGAGTGCTTTGCACATAGTAAGCGCTTAAAAAATGCCATCACTATTATTATTATTATTATTATATCCATAATCGTCAGGTTGTCCCATGTGGGGCTCAGTCTTAGTAATAATAATAATGGCATTTATTAAGTGCTTACTATGCGTAAAGCACTGTTCTAGTAATAATAATACTAATAATTTTGGTATTTGTTAAGCGCTTACTACGTGCAAAGCACTGTTCTAAGCGCCAGGGAGGATACAAGGTGATCAGGTGGTCCCACGTGGGGCTCACAATCTTAATCCCCATTTTCCAGATGAGGGAACTGAGGCCCAGAGAAGTGAAGTGACTCGCCCAAAGTCACCCAGCTGACAAGCGGAAGAGCTGGGATTCGAACCCACGACCTCTGACTCCCAAGGCCGGGCCCTTTCCACTGAGCCACGCTGCTTCTAAGCGCTGGATCCCTGATCTCTTCACGTCCGTCTCCCCGTCTAGACTGGAAGCTCGCTGTGGGCAGGGAATGTGTCTGTTATATTGGTCTATTGTACTCTCCCAAGCGCTTAGTACAGTGCTCTGCATACAGGAAGCGCTCAATAAGTACGATTGACCGACACAGAGGACCTTGGGCGGGTGCTGGGAGTGGGGCACAGGTCTGGAGTGGGCGCTGAGGGCGGGTGTTGGGGTGCCCTCCCCCATCCTCCAGCTGTGGCGAGGGCAATCAATCAATCAATCGTATTTATTGAGCGCCTGCTGTGTGCAGAGCACTGTACTAAGCGCTTGGGAAGTCCAAATTGGCAACATCTAGAGACGGTCCCCACCCAACGGTGGGCTCACAGTCTAAAAGGGGGAGACGGAGAACAAAACCAAACATACTAACAAAAGAAAATAAATAGAATAAAGGGCAGGCTAAGAGACCCCCCCGCCAACCCCCTGGTGCCTCAGTGGCCTGAAATGAGGCCTGGGGAGGGGGCCTGAGCACCAGGGCAGAAGCAGCGTGGCTCGGTGGAAAGAGCCCGGGCTTGGGAGTCAGAGGTCGTGGGTTCAAATCCCGGCTCCACCAGTTGTCAGCTGTGTGACCTTGGGCAAGTCACTTCACTTCTCTGCGCCTCAGTTCCCTCATCTGGAAAATGGGGATTAAGGCTGTGAGCCCCCCATGGGACAACCTGATCACCTTGTATCCCCCTCCAGCGCTTAGAACAGTGCTTTGCACATAGTAAGCGCTTAATAAATGCCATTAGTATTATTATTATTATTATTATTCTCTGTGCCTCAGTTACCTCATCTGTAAAATGGGGATGAAGACTGTGAGCCCCCCGTGGGACAACCTGATCACCTTGTATCCCCCTCCAGCGCTTTGAACAGTGCTTTGCATATAGTAAGCGCTTAAAAAATGCCATTATTATTATTATTATTATTCTCTGTGCCTCAGTTACCTCATCTGTAAAATGGGGATGAAGACTGTGAGCCCCCCGTGGGACAACCTGATCACCTAGTATCCCCCTCCAGCGCTTAGAACAGTTCTTTGCACATAGTAAGCACTTAAAAAATGCCATTATTATTATTATTATTCTCTGCTTCTCAGTTACCTCATCTGTAAAATGGGGATGAAGAGTGTGAGCCCCACGTGGGACAACCTGGTCGCCTTGTATCCCCCTCCAGCGCTTAGAACAGTGCTTTGCACATAGTAAGCGCTTAAAAAATGCCATCATCATTATTATTATTATTATTCTCTGCGCCTCAGTTCCTCATCTGTAAAATGGGGGTGAAGACTGTGAGCCCCCCGTGGGACAACCTGATCACCTTGTATCCCCCTCCAGCGCTTAGAACAGTGCTTTGCACATAGTAAGCGCTTAAAAAATGCCATTATTATTATTATTATTATTCTCTGCGCCTCAGTTACCTCATCTGTAAAATGGGGATGAAGACTGTGAGCCCCCCGTGGGACAACCTGATCACCTTGTATCCCCCTCCAGCGCTTAGCACAGTGCTTTGCACATAGTAAGCGCTTAAAAAATGCCATTATTATTATTATTATTCTCTGCTTCTCAGTTACCTCATCTGTAAAATGGGGATGAAGACTGTGAGCCCCCCGTGGGACAGCCTGATCACCTTGTATCCCCCTCCAGCGCTTAGAACAGTGCTTTGCACATAGTAAGCGCTTAAAAAATGCCATTATTATTATTATTATTATTCTCTGCGCCTGTTACCTCATCTGTAAAATGGGGGTGAAGACCGTGAGCCCCCCGTGGGACAACCTCATCACCTTGTATCCCCCTCCAGCGCTTAGAACAGTGCTTTGCACATAGTAAGCGCTTAAAAAATGCCATTATTATTATTATAATTATTCTCTGCGCCTCAGTTACCTCATCTGTAAAATGATGATGAAGATGGCATTTATTGAGCGCTTAATATGTGCAAAGCACTGTTCTAAGCGCTGAAGCTTTTAGAGTGCCATTATTATTATTATTATTATTATTATTAATATTATTATTATTATTATTATTACCAGGGCAGGGTACCAGCTTCTAGACTGTGAGCCCATTGTTGGGTAGGGTCCGTCTCTATATGTTGCCAACTTGGACTTCCCAAGCGCTTAGTACAGTGCTCTGCACACAGTAAGCGCTCAATAAATACGACTGAATGAATGAATGAATAAGCTCACAGTGGGCAGGGAAAGTGTCTACCAACTCTCCTGAGCGTTTAGCCCAGGGCCCTGCATACAGTAATAATAATAATGATGGCATTTATTAAGCGCTTACTATGTGCCAAGCACTGTTCTAAGCGCTGGGGAGGTTACAAGGTGATCAGGTTGTCCCACTGGGGGGCTCACAGTCTTCATCCCCATTTTACAGATGAGGCCACTGAGGCACAGAGAAGTTAAGCGACTTGCCCAGTCACACAGTAGGCATTCAATAAATACCACCGATTGATTGATTGGCAGGAGGGGTGGGTGATCAGCTCTTGGACACTATTCATTCATTCGGTCTTATTTATTCATTCATTCAATCGTATTTATTGAGCGCTTACTGTGTGCAGAGCACTGGACAATAGAGAAGCAGCGTGGCTCAGTGGAAAGAGCCCGGGTTTAGGAGTCAAAGGTCATGGGTTCTAATCCCTGCTCCGCATATAATGATAATAATGATAGCATTTTATTAAGCGCCTACTACAGTCTTATTACAGTCTTAATCCCCATTGTACAGATAGGGTAACTGAGGCACAGAGAAGTTAAGTGAACTGTCAGCTGTGTGACTTTGGGCAAGTCACTTCTCTGCGCCTCAGTGACCTCATCTGGAAAATGGGGATGAAGCCTGTGAGCCCCACGTGGGACAACCCGATCGCCTTGTATCCCCCCCAGCGCTTAGAACAGTGCTTGGCACATAGTAAGCGCTTAACTGTGAGCCCATTGTTGGGTAGGGACCGTCTTTCTATGTTGCCGACTTGTAATAATGATAATATAATAATAGCATTTATTAAGCGCTTACTATGCGCAAAGCACTGTACTAAGCGCTGGGGAGGTTACAAGGTGATCAGGTTGTCCCACGGGGGGCTCACAATCTTCATCCCCATTTTACAGATGAGGGAACTGAGGCCCAGAGAAGTGAAGTGACTTGCCCACAATCACACAGCTGACAATTGGCGGAGGCGGGATTTGAACCCATGACCTCTGACTCCAAAGCCTGTGCTCTTTTCCACTGAGCCACGCTGCTTCTCTGTACTTCCCGAGCGCTTAGTGCAGTGCTCTGCACACAGTAAGCGCTCAATAAATACGATTGAGTGAATGAATGAATGAACAAATGCCAACATTATTATTATTACTATTATTATTGTTATTATTATTATTACAATATAACAATAAACAGACATTCCCTGCTCACAATGAGCTTACAGTCTAGAGGGGGAGACAGTTATTAATAAAAATAAATAAATAGCAGAGCAAGAGCCTGTGGGAAGCAAGGGGGAAAGAGGTGGGATGGGGGTGAGAAGCAGCGTGGCTCAGTGGAAAGAGCCCGGGCTTTGGAGTCCGAGGTCATGGGTTCGAATCCCACCTCTGCCACTTGTCAGCTGGGTGACTTTGGGCCAGTCACTTCACTGCTCTGGGCCTCAGTTCCCTCACCTGGAAAATGGGGATGAAGACTGTGAGCCCCCCCCCGTGGGACAACCTGATCACCTTGTATCTTGTACCTATCTATTCTATTTATTTAGAGGAGCAGCGTGGCTCAGTGGAAAGAGCCCGGGCTTTGGAGTCCGAGGTCATGGGTTCGAATCCCGGCTCTGCCACATGTCTGCTGTGTGACCTGGGGCAAGTCACTTCACTTCTCAGAGCCTCAGTTCCCTCATTTGTAAAATGGGGATGAAGACTGTGAGCCCCCCGTGGGACAACCTGATCACCTTGTAACCTCCCCACCGCTTAAAACAGTGCTTTGCACATAGTAAGTGCTTAATAAATGCCATTATCATCATCATCATCATTAATTATATTTATTGAGCGCCTACTATGTGCAGAGCACTGTACTAAGCGCTTGGGAAGTACAAATTGGCAACATATAGAGACATTATTATTATTATTATTATTATTATTATTATTGGGTTGGGACACCCCTCCACCCCCAAATCATCTCCAGTGTGGCTGTGGTCCCAATCCATCTTCCCCCAGCACAGCCCCTGGAGCAGGTGGGGTGTGAGAAGCAGCGTGGCTCAGTGGAAAGAGCCCGGGCTTTGGAGTCAGAGGTCATGGGTTCAAATCCTGCCTCTGCCACTTGTCAGTTGTGTGACTTCGGGCCAGTCACTTCTCTGGGCCTCAGTTACCTCATCTGGAAAATGGGGATGAAGACTGTGAGCCCCCCCGTGGGACAACCTGATCACCTTGTATCTCCCCCAGCGCTTAGAGCGGTGCTTTGCACATAGTAAGTGCTTAATAAATGCCATTATTATTATTATTATTATTATTATTATTATTATTATTAGGTTGGTACACCCCTCCACCCCCAAATCATCTCCAGTGTGGCTGTGGTCCCAATCCATCTTCCCCCAGCACAGCCCTGGAGCAGCTTGGGTGTGAGAAGCAGCGTGGCTCAGTGGAAAGAGCCTGGGCTTTGGAGTTAGAGGTCATGGGTTCAAATCCCGGCTCTGCCACTTGTCAGTTGTGTGACTGCGGGCAAGTCACTTCTCTGGGCCTCAGTTACCTCATCTGGAAAATGGGGATTAAAACTGTGAGCCCCCCGTGGGACAACCTGATCCCCTTGTAACCTTGTTACAGAAGCAGCGTGGCTCGGTGGAAAGAGCCCGGGCTTTGGAGTCAGAGGTCATGGGTTCAAATCCCAGCTCCGCCAATTGACAGCTGGGTGACTTTGGGCAAGTCACTTCACTGCTCTGGGCCTCAGTTCCCTCATCTGGAAAATGGGGATGAAGACTGTGAGCCCCCCGTGGGACAACCTGATTGCCTTGTAACCTCCCCAGCGCTTAGAACAGTGCTTTGCACAGAGTAAGCGCTTAATAAATGCCATCATTATTATTATTATTAACATCCCTAGGGCTTAGAACAGTGCTTTGCATGTAGTAAGTGCTTAATAAATGCCATCATTATTATTATTATTAACATCCCCAGGGCTTAGAACAGTGCTTTGCACATAGTAAGCGCTTAATAAATGCCATCATTATTATTATTATTAACATCCCTAGGGCTTAGAACAGTGCTTTGCATGTAGTAAGCGCTTAATAAATGCCATCATTATTATTATTATTAACATCCACAGGGCTTAGAACAGTGCTTTGCATGTAGTAAGCGCTTAATAAATGCTATTATTATTATTATTATTATTATTATTATTATTCTTATTATTATGTGGCTACCTCTCATTCTCTCCCAGGAAATGTGGGGGCCTGGGCCCAGAGATGGGGAGGGGACCCCAAAGTTGAGGTAGGGAAACTGAGGTTCGAGGGGGAAGGATTCTGGCAGGGGGATGATTTATCCTAGATTCTTCCCACCCCCAATTCCATTCTTTGGGAAGTGCAGAAGGGCTATAAGAAGCAGCGTGGCTCAGAGGAAATCAATCAATCAATCAATCGTATTTATTGAGCGCTTACTGTGTGCAGAGCACTGGACTAAGCGCTTGGGAAGTCCAAGTTGGCAACAGATAGAGACAGTCCCTACCCAACAGTGGGCTCACAGTCTAAAAGGGGGAGACAGAGAACAAAACCAAACATAACAAAATAAAATAAATAGAATAGATATGGACAAGTAAAATAAATAAATAAAAAGAGTAATAAATATGTACAAACATATATACATATATACAGGTGCTGTGGGGAAGGGAAGGAGGTAAGATGGGGGGATGGAGAGGGGGAAAGAGCCCGGTTGTGGGTTCTAATCCCGCCTCTGCCACTTGTCAGCTGGGTGACTCTGGCCAAGTCACTTCACTTCTCCGGGCCTCAGTTCCCTCATCTGGAAAATGGGGATGAAGACCGTGAGCCCCCCCGTGGGACAACCTGATCACCTTGTAACCTCTCCAGCGCTTAGAACAGTGCTTTGCACATAGTAAGCGCTTAATAAATGCTATCATTACTATTATTATTATTAACTTCTCTGTGCCTCAGTTCCCTCATCTGGAAAATGGGGATTAAGACTATGAGCCCCATGTGGGACAACCTGATTACCTTGTATCCCCCCCAGTGCTTAGAACAGTGCTTGGCACATAGTAAGCACTTAATAAATGCCACTATTATTCATTAATCCATTCAATCGTATTTATTGAGCGCTTACTGTGTGCAGAGTACTGTACCAAGCAAGTCACTTCACTTCTCTGGGCCTCAGTTACCTCATCTGGAAAATGGGGATTAAGACTATGAGCCCCATGTGGGACAACCTGATTACCTTGTATCCCCCCAGTGCTTAGAACAGTGCTTGGCACAGAGTAAGCACTTAATAAATGCCATTATTATTCATTAATCCATTCAATCGTATTTATTGAGCGCTTACTGTGTGCAGATCACTGTACCAAGCAACTCACTTCACTTCTCTGGGCCTCAATTACCTCATCTGGAAAATGGGGATTGAGACTGAGCCCCCTGTGGGACAACCTGATTACCTTGTATCCCCCCAGTGCTTAGAACAGTGCTTGGCACATAGTAAACGCTTAATAAATGCCATTATTATTCATTAATTCATTCAACTGTATTTACTGAGCGCTTATTGTGTGCAGAGCACCGTACTAAGCGCTTGGGAAGTACAAGTTGGCAACATATAGAGACGGTCCCTACTCAACAGTGGGCTCACAGTCTAGAAGGCTAATAATACTAATAATAGACTAATAATAATAGACTGATAATAATAGATTATTAATAATAGACTAATAATAATAGATTAATAATAATAGACTAATAATAATAGACTAATAATAATATATTAATAATAGACTAATAATAATACATTATTATATCATTATAGCATATATAATATTATATAATATATAATATTATATGATATATAATATTATAATTATTATATTTCTTAGTGTGTGTGTGTACATGCGTGCATGTGTCCCCCCCCACACCCATGTACACGCACAAATGTCCAAGGAATTAAAGCAGCGTGGTGGAGTGGTAGCACATCAGCCAGAGAGTCTTAAGGTCATGGGTTCTAATCCCAGCTCCACCACTTGTCTGCCTGTGTGACCTCGGGCAAGTCACTTCACTTCCCTGTGCCTCAGTTATCTCATCTGTAAAATGGGGATTAAGACTGTGAGCCCCGTTGTGGGACTTTTAGACTGTGAGCCCACTGTTGGGTAGGGACTGTCTCTCTATGTTGCCAATTTGTACTTCCCAAGCGCTTAGTACAGTGCTCTGCACATAGTAAGCGCTCAATAAATACGATTGATGATGATGATGATGATGACAGGGACTGTGTCCAACCCAATTCGCTTGTATCCACCTCGTCATCATCATCCTCAATCGTATTTATTGAGCGCTTACTGTGTGCAGAGCACTGTACTAAGCGCTTGGGAAGTACAAGTTGGCAACACATAGAGACAGTCCCTACCCAACAGTGGGCTCACAGCGCTGATTAATAATAATAATAATAATAATAATGATAGCATTTATTAAGCGCTTACTATGTGCAAAGCACTGTTCTAGGTGCTGGGGAGGTTACAAGGTGATGAGGTTGTCCCACGGGGGGCTCACAGTCTTCATCCCCATTTTCCAGATGAGGTAACTAAGGCCCAGAGAAGTGAAGTGACTTGCCCAAAATCACCCAGCTGACAAGTGGCGGAGCCGAGATTTGAACCCGTGACCTCTGACTCCAAAGCCCGGGCTCTTTCCACTGAGCCATGCTGCTTCTCCAGTGCCTGGTGCATAGTAAGCGCTTAACAAATACCATTATTATTATTATTATTATTATTATTGTTAACTGGGAGTCCCAGGCTTGGGAGTCAGAGGTCGTGGGTTCTAATCCCAGCTTCGCCACATGTCTGCTGTGTGACCTTGGGCGAGTCACTTCATTCAATCGTATTTATTGAGCGCTTACTGTGTGCAGAGCACTGTACTAAGCGCTTGGGAAGTAGAAGTTGGCAACATATAGAGACGGTCCCTACCCAACAGCAGGCTCAATCAATCAATCAATCAATCAATCCTATTTATTGAGTGCTTACTTTGTGCAGAGCACTGTACTAAGCGCTTGGGAAGTAGAAGTTGGCAACATATAGAGACGGTCCCTACCCAACAGCAGGCTCAATCAGTCAATCAATCAATCGTATTTATTGAGCGCTTACTGTGTGCAGAGCACTGTACGAAGCGCTTGGGAAGTACAAGTTGGCAACATATAGAGACGGTCCCTACCCAACAGCAGGCTCAATAAATCAATCAATCAATCGTATATTTTTGAGCGCTTACTTTGTACAGAGCACTGTACTAAGCGCTTGGGAAGTAGAAGTTGGCAACATATAGAGACAGTCCCTACCCAACAGCAGGCTCAATCAGTCAATCAATCAATCGTATTTATTGAGCGCTTACTGTGTGCAGAGCACTGTACTAAGCGCTTGGGAAGTACAAGTTGGCAACATCTAGAGACGGTCCCTACGCAACAGCAGGCTCAATCAATCAATCAATCGTATTTATTGAGCGCTTACTGTGTGCAGAGCACTGTACTAAGCGCTTGGGAAGTAATAATAATAATAATAATAATAATAATAATGATGGCATTTATTAAGTACAAGTTGGCAACATAGAGAGACGGTCCCTACCCAACAGTGGGCTCACAGTCCAGAAGGGAGAGACAGACAACAAAACAAAACATATTAACAAAATAAAATAAATAGAATAGTAAATATGTACAAGTAAAATAAATAGAGTAATAAATATGTACAAACACTGAAGCAGCATGGCTCAGTGGAAAGAGCCCGGGCTTTGGAGTCAGAGGTCATGGGTTCGAATCCCGGCTCCGCCACATGTCTGCTGTGTGACCTCGGGCAAGTCACTTCACTTCTCTGAGCCTCAGTTACCTCATCTGTAAAATGGGGATTACGACTGCGAGCCCCACGTGGGACAGCCTGCACACCTTGTATCTACCCCAGCGCTTAGAACAGTGCTTTGCACATAGTAAGCGCTTAACAAATGCTATTATTATTATTATTATTATTATTATTATTATTATTATATATACAGGTGCTGTCACAGTCTTCTAGACCGTGAGCCCGCTGTTGGGTAGGGATCGTCTCTAGATGTTGCCAACTTGTACTTCCTAAGCGCTTAGTACAGTGCTCTGCCCACAGTAAGCGCTCAATAAAGAAGCGCTCAATCAAGAAGCAACGTGGCTCAGTGGAAAGAGCCCGGGCTTTGGAGTCAGAGGTTATGGGTTCGAATCCCGACTCCGCCACGTGTCTGCTGTGTGACCTTGGGCAAGTCACTTCACTTCTCAGAGCCTCAGTCCCCCCATCTGTAAAATGGGGATGAAGACTGGGAGCCCCACGTGGGACAACTTGATCACCTTGTATCCCCCCAGCGCTTAGAACAGTGCTTTGCTCATAGTAAGCGCTTAAGAAATACCATATAAAAGAAATACGATTGAATGAATGAATGAATGGGGAGGGGAAGGAGGGGGGGAGGAAGGAAGGGGCTCAGTCTGGGCCTCAGTTCCCTCATCTGTAAAATGGGAATGAAGACTGTGAGCCCCCCGTGGGACATATGTATGTATGTACATATGTATGTATATACATATTTATTACTCTATTTATTTATTTATTTATTTTACTTGTACATATCTATCCTATTTATTTTATTTTGTTAGTATGTTTGGTTCCCTTCTCTGTCTCCCCCTTTTAGACTGGGAGCCCACTGGTGGGTAGGGACCGTCTCTAGATGTTGCCAACTTGTACTTCCCAAGCGCTTAGTCCAGTGCTCTGCACACAGTAAGCGCTCAATAAATACGATTGATTGATTGATTGATTCTCAGAGCCTCAGTTCCCCCATCCGTAAAATGGGGATGAAGACTGGGAGCCCCACGTGGGCCAACCTGATCACCTTGTATCCCCCCAGCGCTTAGAGCAGTGCTTGGCACATAGCAAGCGCTTAATAAATACCATATTAAAAAAAATACGATTGAATGAATGAATGAATGGGGAGGGGAAGGAGGGGGAGAGGAAGGAAGGGGCTCAGTCTGGGCCTCAGTTCCCTCATCTGTAAAATGGGGATGAAGACTGTGAGCCCCCCGTGGGACGTATGTATGTATGTACATATGTATGTACATACATATTTATTACTCTATTTATTTATTTATTTATTTTACTTGTACATATCTATCCTATTTATTTTATTTTGTTGGTATGTTTGATTCTGTTCTCTGTCTCCCCCTTTTAGACCGTGAGCCCACTGTTGGGCAGGGACCGTCTCTATGTGTTGCCAATTTGTACTTCCCAAGCGCTTAGTCCAGTGCTCTGCACACAGTAAGCGCTCAATAAATACGATTGATTGATTGATTCATTGATTCATTCGTTCACTCAGTCGTATTTATTGAGCGCTTACGGCGTGCAGAGCACTGGACTAAGCGCTGCGGAAGTACAAATGGGCAATAATCCTCCCTGGGGCCAACTGCTCCAGTGATTCACCTATGGACAAGGAATCAGAAGGCTTGTGGGCAGGGCAATGAGACACTGTTTGGGCGTTTCTGCGTCTAAACCAGTCCTGTCCGGGTTGTTGCGTGAGACTGTCAGGGCCTCTGTGGGTGTGTTTATGGAAGGATGTATTCATGCTCTTGGTATTTCCTGGTGTGTACAACGTGTCTGATAAGTTTGTTGCACAGTCCAGTGCTCTGTACACAGTAGGCGCTCAATAAATACGATTGATTGATTATTGCACTCGCCCAAGCGCTTAGTACAGCGTTCTGCGCGTAGTAAGCACTGAATAGATACTGTCGATTGATTAGTGATCTCTATAAGGTGCCAACTTGTCCTTCCCAAGCGCTTAGTCCAGTGCTCTGCACACAGTAAGCGCTCAATAAATACGACTGATCGATTGATTGCACTCGCCCAATAATAATAATAATAATAATGGCACTTATTAAGCACTTACTCTGTGCAAAGCACTGTTCTAAGCGCTGGGGAGGTTACAAAGTGATCAGGTTGTCCCACGGGGGGGGGCTCACAGTCTTAATCCCCATTTTAAAGATGAGGTAACTGAGGCATAGAGAAGTGAAGTGACTTGCCCAAAGTCACACAGCGGACAGTTGGCGGAGCCGGGATTTGAACCCGTGACCTCTGACTCCAAAGCCCGGGCTCTTTCCATTGAGCCACGCTGCGCATAGGTAGCACTGAATAGATACTGTTGATTGATTAGTGATCTCTATATGGTGCCAACTTGTCCTTCCCAAGCGCTTAGTCCAGTGCTCTGCACACAGTGAGCGCTCAATAAATACGATTGATCGATTGATTGCACTCGCACAAGCGCTTAGTACAGTGTTCTGCGCATAGGAAGCACTGAATAGATACTGTTGATTGATTAGTGATCTCTATAAGGTGCCAACTTGTCCTTCCCAAGCGCTTAGTCCAGTGCTCTGCACACAGTAAGCGCTCAATAAATACGATTGATTGATTGATTGCACTCGCCCAAGCGCTTAGTACAGCGTTCTGCGCATAGGAAGCACTGAATAGATACTGTTGATTGATTAGTGATCTCTATAAGGTGCCAACTTGTCCTTCCCAAGCGCTTAGTCCAGTGCTCTGCACACAGTAAGCGCTCAATAAATACGATTGATCGATTGATTGCACTCGCCCAAGCGCTTAGTACAGCGTTCTGCGCATAGGAAGCACTGAATAGATACTGTTGATTGATTAGTAATCCCTATATGGTGCCAACTTGTCCTTCCCAAGCGCTTAGTCCAGTGCTCTGCACACAGTAAGCGCTCAATAAATACGATTGATTAATTGAGTGCACTCGCCCAAGCGCTTAGTACAGCGTTCTGCGCATAGGAAGCACTGAATAGATACTGTTGATTGATTAGTGATCTCTATATGGTGCCAACTTGTCCTTCCCAAGCGCTTAGTCCAGTGCTCTGCACACAGTAAGCGCTCAATAAATACGATTGATCGATTGATTGATTGCACTTGCCCAAGCGCTTAGTACAGCGTTCTGCGCATAGGAAGCACTGAATAGATACTGTTGCTTGATTAGTGATCTCTATATGGTGCCAACTTGTCCTTCCCAAGCGCTTAGTCCAGTGCTCTGCACACAGTAAGCGCTCAATAAATACGACTGATTGATTGATTGCACTCGCCCAAGCGCTTAGTACAGCGTTCTGCGCATAGTAAGCACTGAATAGATACTGTTGATTGATTAGTGATCTCTATATGGTGCCAACTTGTCCTTCCCAAGCGCTTAGTCCAGTGCTCTGCACACAGTAAGCACTCAATAAATACGACTGATTGATTGATTGCACTCGCCCAAGCGCTTAGTACAGCGTTCTGCGCATAGGAAGCACTGAATCGATACTGTTGATTGATTAGTGATCTCTATATGGTGCCAACTTGTCCTTCCCAAGCGCTTAGTCCAGTGCTCTGCACACAGTAAGCGCTCAATAAATACGATTGATCGATTGATTGCACTCGCCCAAGCGCTTAGTACAGCGTTCTGCACATAGGAAGCACTGAATAGATACTGTTGATTGATTAGTGATCTCTATAAGGTGCCAACTTGTCCTTCCCAAGCGCTTAGTCCAGTGCTCTGCACACAGTAAGCGCTCAATAAATACGATTGAATGAATGAATGTGGCTCAGTGGAAAGAGCACGGGCTTGGCAGTCAGAGGTCATGGGTTCTAATCCTGTGCTCTGCTGCTTGTCAGCTGTATCACTTAACTTCTCTGGGCCTCAGTTCCCTCATCTGGAAAATGGGGATTAAGACTGTGAGCCCCACGGGGGACAAGCTGATCACCTTGTATCCCCCCCAGCGCTTAGAACAGTGCTTTGCACATAGTAAGCGCTTAACTGTGAGCCCATTGTTGGGTAGGGACTGTCTCTATATGTTGCCAACTTGTACTTCCCAAGCGCTTAGTACAGTGCTCTGCACACAGTAAGCGCTCAATAAATACAATTGAATGAATGAATGAATGCATGGGGCCCCTCACTGGCACTTAATCAGTGGTATTTATTGAGCGCTTACTATGTGCAGACCACTGTATTAAGAGTCAGAGAGAAGCACCAACCACATTAATTGGATTCTGACTCAGAGCACTCATCAGTGTGCATAGACCCTCATCAATAATAATAATAATAATAATAATAATAATAATAATAATGATGGTATTTGTTAAGCGCTTACTATGTGCAAAACACTGTTCTAAGCGCTGGGGAGGATACGAAGTGATCAGGTTGTCCCACATGGGGCTCACAGTCTTAACCCCCATTTTACAGATGAGGGAACCGAGGTCCAGAGAAGTGAGGTGACTTGCCCAAAGTCACACAGCTGACAAGTGGCAGAGCCGGGATTAGAACCCACGACCGGGCTCTTTCCTCTGAGCCACGCTGCTTCCCCAATAATAATAATGATGGTATTTGTTAAGCGCTTACTATGTGCCAAGCCCTGTTCTAACCGCTGATGCCAGTGAGTGTGCACCATATCCCCCAAGCGTATCATCAATCGTATTTATTGAGCGCTTACTGTGTGCAGAGCACTGTACTAAGCGCTTGGGAAGTACAAGTTGGCAACATATACAAAGCGTATACCATTTAAGCATATCCCGGTGACTGTGATCCAATGCTTCAGTCCTGCTGACAGTCTGCTATGGATGATGCTATTTACTGGGCGCTTACTGAGTGCCGTGAACCGTACTGAGCGCTTAACAAATACCATTATTATTATTATTATTCTCTGTGCCTCAGTTCCCTCATCTGTCAAATGGGGATGAAGGCTGTGAGCCCCCCGTGGGACAACCTGATCACCTTGTCACCTTCCCAGCGCTTAGAACAGTGCTTTGCACAGAGTAAGCGCTTAACAAATACCATTATTATTATTATTATTCTCTGTGCCTCAGTTCCCTCATCTGTCAAATGGGAATGAAGACTGTGAGCCCCCCGTGGGACAACCCGATCACCTTGTCACCTCCCCAGTGCTTAGAATAGTGCTTTGCACATAGTAAGCGCTGAACAAATACCATTATTATTATTATTATTCTCTGTGCCTCAGTTCCCTCATCTGTCAAATGGGGATGAAGGCTGTGAGCCCCCCGTGGGACAACCTGATCACCTTGTCACTTCCCCAGCGCTTAGAACAGTGCTTTGCACATAGTAAGCGCTTAACAAAAACCATTATTATTATTATTATTCTCTGTGCCTCAGTTCCCTCATCTGTCAAATGGGGATGAAGACTGTGAGCCCCCCGTGGGACAACCTGATCACCTTGTCACCTCCCCAGCGCTCAGAACAGTGCTTTGCACATAGTAAGCGCTTAACAAATACCATTATTATTATTATTATTCTCTGTGCCTCAGTTCCCTCATCTGTCAAATGGGGATGAAGACTGTGAACCCCTGGGGGACAACCTGATCACCTTGTCACCTCCCCAGCGCTTAGAACAGTGCTTTGCACATAGTAAGCACTTAACAAGGCGCTTCTAGACTGTGAGCCCACTGTTGGGCAGGGACCGTCTCTCTAGGTTGCCAACTTGGACTTCCCAAGCGCTCAGTCCAGTGCTCTGCACACAGTAAGTGCTCAATAAATACGATTGATTGATTGATTGATTGACCGTCTCTCTAGGTTGCCAACTTGTACTTCCCAAGCGCTCAGTCCAGTGCTCTGCACACAGTAAGCGCTCAATAAATACGATTGAATGAATGAATGAGCCCACTGTTGGGCAGGGACCGTCTCTCTAGGTTGCCAACTTGGACTTCCCAAGCGCTTAGTCCAGTGCTCTGCACACAGGAAGCGCTCAATCAATACGATTGAATGAATGAATGAATGAATGAATGCCATCATTATTATTATTATTATCTGTACAATGGGGATGAAGCCTGTGAGCCCCCCGGGGGGCAACCTGCTGGCCTTGTATCCTCCCCAGCGCTTAGCACAGTGCTCGGCATCATCATCAATCATATTTATCGAGCGCCTACTGTGTGCAGAGCACTGGACTAAGCACTTCGGAAGTACAAGTTGGCAACATATACAGATGGTCCCTACAGTAAGCGCTTAACAATCAATCAATCAATCAATTGTATTTATTGAGCGCTTCCTGTGTGCAGAGCACTGGACTAAGCGCTTGGGAAATCCAAGTTGACAACATCTAGGGACAGTCCCTACCCCACAGTGGGCTCACAATCTAAAAAAATCGTATTTATGGAGCACTTACTGTGTGCAGAGCACTGGACTAAGCGCTTGGGAAGTAACAATACTAATAACGGCATTTATTAAGCGCTTACTATGTGCAAAGCACTGTTCTAAGCGCTGGGGGATACAGGGTGATCAGGTTGTCCCACGTGGGGCTCACAGTCAATCCCCATTTTACAGATGAGGTGACTGAGGCCCGGAGAAGTGAAGTGGCTTGCCCAGGGCCCCACAGCTGACAAGTGGCGGAGCCGGGATTCGAACCCCTGACCTCTGACTCCGAAGCCCGTGCTCTTTCTCAAATTACAAATTCTCAAAGTACAAATGCCACTCTTATTATTGTTATTCTTCTGATTATTTATCTGCTGGTAGCGTGGCCGAGCGGTCTAAGGCGCTGGATTTAGGCTCCAGTCTCTCCGGGGGCGTGGGTTCGAATCCCACCGCCGCCACATAGTCTTTCCTCACTGTACCTCGTTCTCGCCTGTCCCGCCGTCGACCCCCGGCCCACGTCCTCCCCCGGGCCCGGAATGCCCCCAATCCCGCTGCCCCTCCGCCAAGCCAGCTCTCTTCCTCCCTTCAATCAATCAATCAATCAATCAATCGTATTTATTGAGCGCTTACTATGTGCAGAGCACTGTACTAAGCGCTTGGGAAGTACAAATTGGCATCACATAGAGACAGTCCCTACCCAACAGTGGGCTCACAGTCTAAAAGGGGGAGACAGAGAACAGAACCAAACATACCAACAAAATAAAATAAGTAGGATAGAAATGTACAAGTAAAATAAATAAATAAATAGAGTAATAAATATGTACAACCATATATACATATATACAGGGCCTTCAAGGCCCTGCTGCGAGCTCACCTCCTCCAGGAGGCCTTCCCAGACTGAGCCCCTTCCTTCCTCTCCCCCTCGTCCCCCTCTCCATCCCCCCCCATCTTACCTCCCTCCCTTCCCCACAGCACCTGTATATATGTATATATGGTTGTACATATTTATCACTCTGTTTATTTATTTATTTTACTTGTACATTTCTATCCTATTTATTTTATTTTGTTGGTATGTTTGGTTCTGTTCTCTGTCTCCCCCTCTTAGACTGTGAGCCCACTGTTGGGTAGGGACTGTCTCTATGTGTTGCCAATTTGTACTTCCCAAGCGCTTAGTCCAGTGCTCTGAACACAGTAAGCGCTCAATAAATACGATTGATTGATTGATTGATTATTATTACCTGGGGGAATTTTCCCTGGGCCATGACCATGAGCAGGGAGGTCTTTCCGCAGGCCCCGTCTCCGACGATGACAGCTTTGATGGGTTGGTGCCGGGCGTCCTCACCGCTCCCCTCCCGGCTTGGGGGGTCCCGGCCTCCTCTTCCTCTCTCCCCCTCCTCCTCCTCTTCCTCCTCCTCCTCTTTTGCCCTCATGGCCCACGGCTTCGACGACGTCCCCGGACCGGGGATTCATTCATTCAGTCCTACTTACTGAGCGCTCACCGGGGGCAGAGCACTTGGGAAGGACTAGTCGGGAGTCCCCGCCCCGGGGCGGGCACCTGTGTGTCGGCTGGGGGCGGGCCGGCCGGGCAGGTCATCATCATCATCATCATCATGATGGCATTTATTAAGCGCTTACTATGTGCCAAGCACTGTTCTAAGCGCTGGGGAGGATACAAGGTGATCAGGTTGTCCCATGGGGGGCTCACAGTCTTCATCCCCCTTTGACAGACGAGGCCCGGAGAAGTTAAGTGACTTGCCCAAAGTCACACAGCGGACAAGTGGTGGATCTGGGATAATCATCATCATAATGATTGTATTTGTTAAGCGCCTACTATGTGCCAAGCACTGTTCTAAGCGCTGGGGAGGATACAAGGTGATCAGCTTGTCCCACGGGGGGCTCACAGTCTTCATCCCCCTTCCTCTCCCCCTCTTCCCCCTCTCTATCCCTCACGCCTTACCTCCTTCCCTTCCCCACAGCACCTGGATATATGTATATATGTTTGTATGGATTTATTACTCTATTTATTTATTATACTTGTACATATCTATTCTTTTTATTTTGTTTTGTTAATATGTTTTGTTTTGTTCTCTGTCTCCCCCTTCTAGACTGTGAGCCCACTGTTGGGTACGGACCATCTCTATGTGTTGCCAACTTGTACTTCCCAAGCGCTTAGTACAGTGCGCTGCACACAGTAAGCACTCAATAAATACGATTGATTGATTTGACAGATGAGGCCCAGAGAAGTTAAGTGATTTGCCCCAAGTCACACAGCAGACAAGTGGTGGATCTGGGATAATCATAATAATAATGATTGTATTTGTTAAGCGCCTACTATGTGCCAAGCACTGTTCTAAGCACTGGGGAGGATACAAGGTGATCAGGTTGTCCCACGGGGGGCTCCCAGTCTTCATCCCCCTTTGACAGATGAGGTAACTGAGGCCCAGAGAAGTTAAGTGATTTGCCCAAAGTCACACAGCAGACAAGTGGTGGATCTGGGATAAACATAATAATAATGATTGTATTTGTTAAGCGCCTACTATGTGCCCAGCACTGTTCTGGGGGCAGCACAGGCTCTGCCCCCATATATACCTGTATATATGTTTGTACATATTTATTACTCTATTTATTTTACTTGTACGTATCTATTCTATTTATTTTATTTTGTTAGTATGTTTGGTTTTGTTCTCTGTCTCCCCCTTTTAGACTGTGAGCCCGCTGTTGGGTAGGGACTGTCTCTATATGTTGCCAACTTGTACTTCCCAAGTGCTTAGTACAGTGCTCTGCACACAGTAAGTGCTCAATAAATACGATTGATTGATTGATTGATTGTTCTAAGCGCTGGGGAGGATACAAGGTGATCAGGTTGTCCCATGGGGGGCTCACAGTCTTCATCCCCCTTTGACAGATGAGGTAACTGAGGCCCAGAGAAGTTAACTGATTTGCTGAAAGTCACACAGCAGAGAAGTGGTGGATCTGGGGTAATCATAATAATAATGATTGCATTTGTTAAGCACCTACTATGTGCCAAGCACTGTTCTAAGCGCTGGGGAGGATACAAGGTGATCAGGTTGTCCCGTATGGGGCTTACAGTCTTCATCCCCCTTTGACAGATAATAATAATGGCATTTGTTAAGTGCTTACTATGTGCAAAGCACTGCTCTAAGCACTGGGGGGATACAAGGTGATCAGGTTGTGCCATGTGGGGCTCCCAGTCTTCATCCCCATTTGACAGTTGAGGTAACTGAGGCCCAGAGACATGAAGTGACTCGCCCAAAGTCACACAGCTGACAAGTGGTGGATCTGGGATAACAATAATAGTAATGATGGCATTTGTTAAGCGCTTACTATGTGCCGAGCACTGTTCTAAGCGCTGGGGAGGATACAAGGTGATCAGGTTGTCCCACGTGGGGCTTACAGTTTTAATCCCCATTTTACAGATGATGTAACTGAGTCCCAGAGAAGTGAAGTGACTTGCCCAGAGTCACACAGCTGACAATTGGCAGAGCCGGGATTTGAGCCCATGACCTCTGACTCCCAATCCTGGGCTCTTTCTGCTGAGCCATGCTGCTTCTCTAATGATGGTATTTAATAATAGTAATAATAATGATGGCATTCATTAAGCGCTTACTGATGCCGGCCAAAACACCGGAGTCGTGTTGGGGAGTAAAGAATTACTCAGAGGATCACCTTCCCGAGGAAGCTTTTATTATCCCGTCCAATTTCCCTCCCAGGACTGTTCTGGACTTAGGTCCTTTTGGGTGTAGCACACGGAGCGGACTCCGCTCCTTAGGGGTGGCGAGAGCCCTGAGCATTCAGCGGGAGTTCATTCATTCATTCATTCAATTGTATTTATTGAGTGCTTACTGTGTGCAGAGCACTGTACTAAGTGCTTGGGAAGTACAATCAATCAATTGTATTTATTGAGTGCTTACTGTGTGCAGAGCACTGGACTAAGTGCTTGGGAAGTACAGGTTGGCAACATATAGAGACAGTCCCTACCCAACAGTGGGCTCACAGTCTAGAAGGAGGAGACAGACAACGAAACAAAACATATGAACAGAATAAAATAAACAGAATAAATATGTACAAGTAAAATAAATAGAGTAATAAATATGTACAAACATATATACATATATACAGGTGCTGTGGGGAGGGGAAGGAGGTAAGGCGGGGGGGGGGGGGGGGGGGGGGGGGGGGGGGCCGAGGAAGGAGGGGGCTCAGTCTGGGAAGGCCTTCTGGAGGAGGTGAGCTCTCAGTAGGGCTTGGAAGGGAGGAAGAGAGCGAGCTTGGCGGAGGGGCAGAGGGATTGGGGGCATTCCAGGCCAGGGGGAGGACGTGGGCCGGGGGTTGACGGCGGGATGGGAGAGAACGAGGCCCAGTGAGGAGGTGAGTGGCAGCAGAGGAGCGGAGGGTGCTTATAAGCTGTATCTGGGGTTCGTGGCAGAGGCCTTCCCAGACTGAGCCCCTTCCTTCTTCCCCCCCTCGTCCCCCTCTCCATCCCCCCCATCTTACATCCTTCCCTTCCCCACAGCACCTGTATATATGTATATATGTTTGTACATATTTTTTTTACTCTATTTATTTATTTATTTTATTTGTACATATCTATTCTATTTATTTTATTTTGTTAGTATGTTTGGTTTTGTTCTCTGTCTCCCCCTTTTGGACTGTGAGCCCACTGTTGGGTAGGGACTGTCTCTATATGTTGCCAATTTGTACTTCCCAAGCGCTTAGTACAGTGCTCTGCACATAGTAAGCGCTCAATAAATGCGATTGATGATGATGATGATGATGGATTGGCTCTGTCCTCCCTCGTGAGGCTAGTATCACTTGTTGCCGGACAGAATGGTGGTGGTGCTCATCCGCTCACTCCTTCATTCTGGACTTCGCCAGCTTAGCGCCTTCATTGCCCCGTCTGCAGTTCTTGTCCGCTCACCCGCGTGCCGGCCTCATTCCCCCCCTGAACCACAGTGTACCCTTATTCCTAAGGGGATGGGGTGGAGAACTGGATGCTGACTGCTTCCAGCTGGGAAGGGGCGGTGAGTCACCTAAGGGTGCTTTGGTTTCGGGTAAATGAAGGCCATACGGGTGGCATCCAGGGGATGGAGGGGTAGGGGTGCATAGCCAGCCCGCGTTGGGAGGATGCGAGCTGCCGCTCTCTCACAGCACCTAGAAACAACACGGCGCAAACAGAGCAATATGTATATGAGCAACTGGACAGGGAGCAGGAGGCTCAGGAACCCCTTAGTGAGGGTTCCCAGCCAGCCAGACCATGAAGAAAAATCCAACCAGGACCACCAGGAAGAGTCCCCGGCTGGTCCTGCGGGGTGGAAGATCTCGAAGATCAGTTCTCGGAGTCGCCTTATGTCTCTGAGGACCTGTCATTGTTTGACCTCGAGCTTGAATTGTTCTTCTTGAAGGAGTCACAGTGGAGGGGGTGTAGTGAAACCTCACCTCGCCCCCTCCTACCTCACCTCCCTTCTCTCCTTCCACAGCCCAGCCCGCACCCTCCGCTCTTCCACCGCTGATCTCCTCACCGTACCTCGTTCTCGCCTGTCCCGCCATCGACCCCCAGCCCACGTCATCCCCCGGGCCTGGCATGCCCTCCCTCTGCCCATCCACCAAGCTAGCTCTCTTCCTCCCTTCAAGGCCCTGCTGAGAGCTCACCTCCTCCAGGAGGCCTTCCCAGACTGAGCCCCTTCCTTCCTCTCCCCCTCGTCCCCCTCTCCATCCCCCCATCTTACCTCCCTCCCTTCTCCACAGCACCTGTATATATGTATATATGTTTGTACATATTTTTTTTACTCTTTTTATTTATTTATTTAATTTATTTGTACATATCTATTCTATTTTATTTTGTTAGTATGTTTGGTTTTGTTCTCTGTCTCCCCCTTTTAGACTGTGAGCCCACTGTTGGGTAGGGACTGTCTCTAGATGTTGCCAATTTGTACTTCCCAAGCGCTTAGTACAGTGCTCTGCACATAGTAAGCGCTCAATAAATACGATTGATGATGATGATGATGATGAAAGGGAGTCACGGGTGCCTTGGAAACCAATAACACGAAAAGGAGCCAAGGGTACAGCGGGCACAGCGAAAGCCGATAACACGAGAGGGAGTCGTGGGTACAGCAGAAGGTGATAAACCAAAATACCAGGTGGTGTTGCAGTAAAGGGGGACCGTGGTCTTGTTAGAGAATGAGAAACACGTGGGGAATTGGAAGCGGGGTGCCAAAGGGACTGGAGGTGATGTGATGGTACTGGAGGTGGAGTTAGCGAATGGTGCGGTTCGGAGAAGTTGGGACTAAGGTCATAAGGAATACCCACAAAGGGGAAGGAGTTGGAACCTCCATGGCCGGGAAAATGAAGACAAACCCAGCAAGATTTGTTGAGGTGTCCCGTCAAATTGCCAAATCCAGCAGCGTGGACCGCCAAGTTAAAGGAATAATTCATTCATTTCATTCGTTCAATTGTATTTATTGAGCGCTTACTGTGTGTAGAGCACTGGACTAAGCGCTTGGGAAGTACAAGTTGGCAACATATAGAGACGGTCCCTACCTGACAGTGGGCTCACAGTCTAGAAGGGGGAGACAGAGAACAAAACAAAACCTATTAACAGAATAAAATAAATAGAATAAATATGTGCAAGTAAAATAAATAAATAAATAGAGTAATAAATACGTACAAACATATAGGCATACACTTGGCAGGCCGCTTACCAAACCTAGAACCATAATCCGAAGGGGAATCCAAGAATGGGGGTCCTGTAAGGGCCTCATCTTGGGGTTATTTAGAAAGGAGTACTTCACACAGGGGTCTCGACTGGTGGGGCAGTCTCAGGTCCTGGGGTGTTCATGCTGCTCCTGTGGATTTTGGCGAAGGGTCGGACAAAGAAGGTTGTCTCCTGGAATAACAGAAAGAGAATCGGGGTCTCCGGGGTAACACCTGAGGCATTTGAGTCCATTGGGGAAGTCCTCAGGGGTTCGGTGGTCTTCTCGGAGAGCGAGGAAGGTGTGGCCTCTTCCTGAGGCTGGAGTAGCGAGTCATCGACTTGAAATAAATAATAAATACGATAAATAAATCAATAAATACGATTATTGATGATGATGATGAAACTCCTCCCGTGGTTTAACTCGCGAAATGTGGACCCAACTCTTGAAGCCTGAAAGCTTCACAGCTAAAGGGGTGCTGAGGATAACCCGGTGAGGACCCCCCCATCGGGTTCCAAGTCCCATGCGGCTAGTGGGGGACCAGTTGCGGAGGAGGACTAGGGTTCCTGGGGGGATGGATGGCCATTTCCCGGGCTCTGGTTTGGGGAGGCGATTGTTAACGTAATCACGAATGGCATCCTGGGTTGGTCCTACCTAGTGAGCCCATGTGGCCAACCCACTTTGGGGTGCATCAGTGCTTTGCACATAGTAAGCGCTTAATAAATGCCATTATTATTATTATCAGGAAATCAGAAGTAAGGAATGAGCGTCCATAAAGTAGCTCAAAAGGGCTCAGCCCTAACTTGGCCCAAGGGCGAGTGCGATGCCGAAGGAGGCCAACGGAGAGCATTTTTAAGCAGCTTTCCCGTGTTTCTTGACAAAGTTTGGACAGGGTTCGCTTGAGGGTATGGTTGGCCTTTTCCACCTTCCCGGAGGACTGGGGGTGCCAGGCAATATGCAGGTAGTATGTGATCCCAAATGCTCCGGCAGTACTTTGGGTAACTTGGGAAGTAAAGGCGGGGCCATTGTCACTGTTAAGTGACTGGGGGAGTCCGAATTTGGGGATTATTTCACGGAGCAGCCATTTGGCCACCTCACAGGCCTTCTTTGTCCCGCAAGGAAAGGCCTCGACCCATCCTGTGAAGGTGTCTACCATAACCAAGAGATACTTGTATCCCGAGCACTGAGGCATGTGAGTAAAATCTATCCGCCAGGCCTCCCCAGGCATGAGCCCTCGCCTCTGGATGGGGGTCATTAATAATAATAATGATGGCATTTATTAAGCACTTACTATGTGCAAAGCACTGTTCTAAGCACCGGGGATGTTACAAGGTGATCAGGTTGTCCCACGGGGGGCTCACAGTCTTAATCCCCATTTTACAGATGAGGTAACAGGCCCAGAGAAGTTAAGTGACTTGCCCAAAGTCACACAGCAGACAACTGGCGGAGCCGGGATTTGAACCCCTGACCTCTGACTCCAAAGCCCGGGCTCTTTCCACTGAGCTACGCTGCTTCTCTAATGCACTTAGAGCAAGGCCCCCCAAGGCCATTAATGGGGGTTTTCGACAGCCGCCCTCCGGGTTGACTTGCCAACATGTCGCGCAGGACTCGCAGACCCCGCGGACGACTCGGTAGAGGTGCGAGCCGGCGAACGTATCGCTTAGTAGGGTGTATAAGGCATCTCTGCCGAGATGGGTGGATTGGTGGAGGGCATTAATCATTGCCCAACTAGAAGCTGCAGGCAAGGCCCTACTGAGAGCTCAAGGCCCTACTGAGAGCTCACCTCCTCCAGGAGGCCTTCCCAGACTGAGCCCCTTCCTTCCTCTCCCCCTCGTCCCCCTCTCCACCCCCCCATCTTACCTCCTTCCCTTCCCCACAGCACCTGTACATATGTTTGTACATATTTGTTACTCTATTTATTTATTTATTTTACTTGTACATATCTATTCTATTTATTTTATTTTCTTAGTATGTTCGGTTTTGTTCTCTGTCTCCCCCTTTTAGACGGTGAGCCCACTGTTGGGTAGGGACTGTCTCTATATGTTGCCAACTTGTACTTCCCAAGCGCTTAGTCCAGTGCTCTGCACACAGTAAGCGCTCAATAAATGCGATTGATGATGATGAAGAATATTAGCCCACCTGGGAGTTCAATCCAGCCATCAGGCCGGGGTGTCCCGCCCTGTGCGGCTGCACGTTGGCGTTCTGATGGGGAGTACATAGGTTCTGGGAGGCAGCGAGGGGAGCGCTTGGCTCGCCTCTGGAGCTTCCCTTGAGCCTCCTAGGGCTGCCGCCTTGGCGGTCCTATCCATGAAACGATTTCCTTCCGCTCCTCTGGAATCCCCCTTCTGATGGCTGCGACAGCGTATAACTGCCACATCCTTCGGGGCCCATACTGCCTCTAAAAGAGCCAGGATCACTGGGGCATGCTTAACGGGGGTGCTCTGTGCGCGGTAAGTAGGCCCCGTTCTTTCCAGATTGCCCCATGGGCGTGTAGGACATGGAAAGCATATTTTGAATCCGTACAGACGTTGTGTTTTTCCCTCCCCCAAGGCCAGGGCCCTAGTGAGAGCTACCAATTCTGCCTTCTGGGTGCCTTCTGGGTGTGGAAGCGGTAGCTTCCACAATTTATGCAATTGTGTTGCCAATTTGTACGTCCCAAGCGCTTAGTACAGTGCTCTGCACATAGTAAGCGCTCAATAAATACGATTGATGATGATGATGATGATGATGCAAGATGACAACTGCGTATCCTGCATGCCGGATCCCTCCCACTACTGTGCTTGACCCGTCAACAAACCACTCCTCCTCCGGGTTCATTAAAGGGTGGTCCAGTAACCGGCTGGAGCAGGTCTCATCAATTTGATCTTCTAGACTGTGAGCCCACTGTCGGGAAGGGACCGTCTCTATATGTTGCCAACTTGTACGTCCCAAGCGCTTAGTACAGTGCTCTGCACACAGTAAGCGCTCAATAAATACGATTGAATGAATGAATGAATTTGGTCAATACAGTAATGCATGGGCTCCCCTTCATTTGAGGTGGGGAGGAGGGTTGCAGGATTCAAGGTACTACATCATCATCATCATCATCATCAATCGTATTTATTGAGCGCTTACTATGTGCAGAGCACTGTACTAAGCGCTTGGGAAGTACAAATTGGCAACATATAGAGACAGACCTTGAGGGTAATCTCGGGAGAGTCTAAGAGGAGGGCCTGGTACTGTAATAGACTTCCTCCCGTAAGCCATCTCTCTCCTCGGCTATTGAGGACTGTCAGGACTCAGTGTGGAGTTAAGACCGTGACAGGTCTATCTCGGGTTAGTTTTTGGCTTTCTTGGATGGCCATGGCAGTTGCTGCCACTGCCCTGAGGCATGATGGCCACCCCATTACAGTGGGATCCATCCGCTTAGAGAAATAGGCCACCGGTTGGAAGTCCAGGCCTAGGTGCTGCCCTGAGACAGCTGAGCAGTAGGATTTTTTCTCGTCCACATACAGAACAAACGGCTTGGTCGTGTCCAGTAAGACCAGAGCAGGAGCCCTTGTCAAGGCTTGTTGCAACTCTCTGAAGGCCGTACATTGATCCGGTCCCCACTCTACCACCTTACCAGGGGAATCTTTAAGTGTCTCATGGAGTCCCATAATTGGGGATCCAAATTCGGCAGAACCCTGTCATCCCCAAGAAAGCCCGCAGCTGTCTCTTAGTTTTGGGGGAAGGGATCTGTAGGATAGCCTCCTTTCTATTGGGACAGATGGTTCGTTTCCCCGGGGTAAGGATATGTCTCAGGTTCTGCACTCATTGGCTACACGCTTGCAGCTTCGAGGGGGACACTCGATATCCACGTGCAGCTAAGTGATTGAGGGTTTGGACCATCATCATCATCATCAATCGTATTTATTGAGCGCTTACTATGTGCAGAGCACTGTACTAAGCACTTGGGAAGTACAAATTGGCAACATATAGAGACAGTCCCTACCCAACAGTGGGCTCACAGTCTAAAAGACTGGACCAAATCTTTCTGGGCCATCTTGTAGGTTGCACTGCAGATGAGGAGGTCGTCCACGTACTGGATGAGAGTGCTGCCCCTTAATGGGACATTCCTAAGATCTGGGCTGAGGCACTCTCCAAAAAGGTGTGGACTATCCCTAAACCCCTGGGGTAGGACCGTCCATGTGTATTGGCGTGCTTGGAGGTCTCCCGTGTTGTGCCATTCAAAAGCAAATATATACTGTGAGTTCTTATGCAGGGGGATACAAAAGAAGGCATCCTTAAGGTCAATTACTGAGAACCATTCAGTGTCCCCAGGTATCTGGGATAGAAGGGTGTACGGATTTGGGACTGTGGGGTGCACCGGAAAGTGCTTTCATTGACTTTCCGCAGATCCCGTACAAATCGGTACGTGCCATCGGGCTTCCTGACTGGGAGTATGGGGGTGTTGCAAGGGGAACTGTAGGGGACTAGGAGTCCGCGTGTCAAAAACCGTTCAATGATCGGTTGTATCCCTTCTCTCGCTGCCGGGGGAAGGGGATACCGATGCCGGTGAGGAAAGGGAGCCCCTGGCCTAAGTTGTACTTGCACCGGGGGGGCTTGCAATGCCTGCCTGGGGAGTCCAGTGTCCCGTACTTGAGGATTCACTTGACCTTTAAGGCTCGCTATCCCTTCAGGGAAGCTCGGCTGCCTTACCACCAAAATTCCCTGGGGTTGGGGGGCGGGCACCAAGGCGAAGGTGGACCCCAACTTTACCATGAGGTCCCGTCCTACTAACGGGGTAGGGGAGGATGGTAGAACCATGAAGGACTGTGCAAACAGTTCCCCCATGTAAGAACAAGGTAGAGGAGGAGTTTCCCAACATGGGGGAGACTTGCCATCTGTCCCCACTACTGGGGTGTGGGAAAGAGAGGTGGGGCCCGAGTGGGATAAAAGGACCGAAAGGTAGCCCCCGTATTGATTAGAAAGTCGATCACCTTACCGGCCACTTCCATGGATACCCTGGGTTCGGCGAGCATGATGGTGGTGAGGGCTGCGCCGGCTCCAGAGCCTCCTCATTCCCGGGCGGGTCGCACTGGGAACCTTCCCGCCGTAGCGGCCGTACACTCCCGGGCCCAATGTCCCGGCTTATGACATCTTTAGCAAGTCTCCAGCGTGGCTCAGTGGAAAGAGCCCAGGCTTTGGAGTCAGAGGTCATGGGTTTGAATCCCAGATCCATCACAAGTCTGCTGTGTGACCTTGGGCAAGTCACTTCACTTCTCTGAGCCTCAGTTACCTCATCTGTAAAAATGGGGATTAAGACTGTGAGCCCCACGTGGGACAACTTGATCACATTGTATCCCCCCCAGCGCTTAGAACAGGGCTTGGCACATAGTAAGCACTTAACAAATGCCATTATTATTATTAAGTCTCACCCGAGGGAGTCCCAGGTGTGGGTGCCCCGAGGGGTGATGCAAAGAGAGAAGGGGTTTAAGCAGCGGCTAGGATCTGCGCCTGGACCTTACTCCTACCATCTTTCCTCTTTTCCTTTTCCTCCTCGCGGCTGTTACAAACCCTAAAAGCACATGACATAAGCTCGCTTATTGGCATTTGGGGCCCAAGCTGGAGCTTCTTTAATTTCCGCCTGATATCCTCAGCAGATTGTGTAATAAAATGCATATTCAATACCATTTCTCCTTCTGGGGAGTTTAGATCCAAATTCGTAAATTGCCGGAGCCCCTCAGATAATCGTGCTCGGAAAGTAGCAGGGTTCTCCTCCTTTCCCTGGGTAATCTAACCTTTTCATAGTTGACCTGTTTCTTAATTCCTTTTTCCATTCCTGAGAGGAGGAGTCCTATCATAATATTTCACCGTTCTCTATCCCGGCTCCCGTCCTGGTAGTCCCAATTCGGATTCTCTCTCGGGCATGCCCGCCTTCCAGTGGGATGTTCCCCTCCTGACTCTATAGCCCGTTTATCCCCTCCTTGAATCGCCAAATCCCAGATAACGTGGTTGTCCGCCACAGTCAAGCAAGTAGACAGGAGGAGGTTAATATCTTCCCGGGACAAATCGTATTGGAGTGTTAGACGCTGAAACTCGTCCCGGAACCTGGTAGGGTCCTGGGTGTAGGATCCCATTTGGGACCAAGCCTGCGCTAGCTCTGTCAGACTAAAAGGGGCTTGGACGTGAAAGGATCGATTGCCCTCGCCTGCCAATTCCCTGAAGGGAAGTAGGTGGGGAGGGGGTTTTCCAGGACCAAACTTTGTTCCTTGCCTAGTGTGGGGAGGGCTCAGGATGGGATTGCCCTCCTTGTGAGCATAAGCAGGTGGCGATGGGGGGTGAAGGAGTGGATTTGGGAGGGGTGGATAAAGGGTAAGGACAGGAGTCCTCACCCTGGGCTTCAAGGCTGTCCATCACCTCGCCCCCTCCTACCTCACCTCCCTTCTCTCCTTCTAGAGCCCAGCCCGCACCCTCCGCTCCTCCGCCACTAATCTCCTCACCATACCTCGTTCTCGCCCGTCCCGCCATCGACCCCCGGCCCACGTCATCCCCCGGGCCTGGAATGCCCTCCCTCTGCCCATCCGCCAAGCTAGCTCTCTTCCTCCCTTCAAGGCCCTGCTGAGAGCTCACCTCCTCCAGGAGGCCTTCCCAGACTGAGCCCCTTCCTTCCTCTCCCCCTCGTCCCCCTCTCCATCCCCCCCATCTTACCTCCTTCCCTTCCCCACAGCACCTGTATATATGTATATATGTTTGTACATATTTATTACTCTATTTATTTATTTATTTATTTTATTTGTACATATCTATTCTATTTATTTTATTTTGTTAGTATGTTTGGTTTTGTTCTCTGTCTCCCCCCTTTAGACTGTGAGCCCACTGTTGGGTAGGGACTGTCTCTATATGTTGCCAATTTGTACTTCCCAAGCGCTGTGCACATAGTAAGCGCTCAATAAATACGATTGATGATGATGATGATGGAATGGTTAAGGGGCGAGATGGGAGGGGGGACTCAAACCTTTTGATTAGGAAGGAAATCCTCCTCCTCTTCCTTCGAGGGGGGAGGCTTTGGGGCTGAAAGGTTAGTTTTCGGGCCCGTAGGGCGGGCAAAGCAGATGCGGACTTTTCCCTTCGGGTGCTAGGCTGAGGGCCATAAAGGCCTGGACATAGGGCACCTCAGACCACTTCCCTAATCGCCTACAGAAAAGGCCAAGCTGTAAAATGGTCTTATAATTCAGTGAGCCACGTTCAGGCCACACCTCCTGAAGCAGCGTGGCTCGGTGGAAAGAGCCCGGGCTTTGGAGTCAGAGGTCAGGGGTTCGAATCCCAGCTCCGCCACATGTCTGCTGTGTGATCTTGGGCAAGTCACTTAACTTCTCTGAGCCTCAGTTACCCCATCTGTAAAATGGGGATTAAGACTGTGAGCCCCACGTGGGACAACCTACATCAGCCTGTATCCTCCCCAGCGCTTAGAACAATGCTGTGCACATAGTAAGCGCTTAACAAATGCCAATTATTATTATTATTATTACCTCCTGGTCCTCCAGTTTGTACTGAGGCCGCTGGGTTGTACACAAAAAGATAAGATGGTCACTTCTCAAGGATTCTAGGCCGAATTTATCCTTGTTCTTTGGATCTAATAAGCACCCCAAGGGGGAATCGGAGGGGATAGAGGAGCCGCTCTGGCCCATCTTTCCTTACCTGCACCGACGTTACCTCGTTCTCCTCTTCTGGAGTTGAATCGGGCAACTGCTGTCTTGGGTCTCTCCCTTGGGATCAGCCCGACGCTCCTAGTCCTCACGGTCCTAGGTCAGGCATCCAGTGTCCGGTGGCATCCCACCAGTCGTCAGTCTCCCCGACCAACTATGCTCAGTCCTTTCCGGACTAGCCAGCCACCCCCGCAAGGGTGCCTGTATATGTGTTTGTACATATTTGTATATATGTTTGTACATATTTATTACTCTATTTATTTATTTTATTTGTACATATCTATTCTATTCATTTTATTTTGTTACTATGTTTGGTTTTGTTCTCTGTCTCCCCCTTTTAGACTGTAAGCCCACTGTTGGGTAGGGACTGCCTCTATATGTTGCCAATTTGTACTTCCCAAGCGCTTAGTCCAGTGCTCTGCACACAGTAAGCACTCAATAAATACGATTGATGATGATGACGATGCCTTTGCTGGCCCCCTGAGCCAACCCGTCAGTGGAAATAAGAGAGATGGGTACCGATCCTCGGGGCCCCACGTCGGGCGCCAAAAATTGATGCCGGCCAAAACGCCGGAGTCGCGTGGGGGAGTAAAGAATTACTCAGAGGATCGCCTTCCCAAGCAAGCTTTTATTATCCCATCCAATTTCTCTCTCAGAGGGAATTTAGGTCTTTTGGGTGTAAACGCACACGGCGGACTCCGCTCCTTAGGGGAGGCGAGAGCCCTGAGCACTCAGCGGGAGTTGCTTATAAGGGAGTTCGTGGCATTTGTGGATTGGCTTCGTCCTCCCTCGTGAGACTAGCATCGCTTGTTGCCGGACAGAATGGTGGTGGTGCTCGTCCGCTCATTCCCTCTTTCTGGACTTCGCCAGCTCAGCGCCTTTTAGACTGTGAGCCCACTGTTGGGTAGGGACTGTCTCTATATGTTGCCAATTTGGACTTCCCAAGCGCTTAGTACAGTGCTCTGCACATAGCAAGCGCTCAATAAATACGATTGATGATGATTGCCCTGTCTGCAGTTCTTCTCCGCTCACCTTCGCGCCGGCCTCACTTACTATGTGCCAAGCACTGTTCTAAGCGCTGGGGAGGTTACAAGGTGATCAGGTTGTCCCATGGGGGGCTCACAGTCTTAATCCCCATTTTACAGACGAGGATACTGAGGTACAGAGATGTTAAGTGACGTGCCCAAAGTCACACAGCCGACAATTGGCGGAGCTGGGATTTGAACCCATGACCATGGGTTAAGGGCTTACTCTATGCCAAGCGCTGGAGTAGATACAGCGCTTAGGACAGTGCTCAGCACTGAGAACAGTGCTTGGCACAGAGTAAGCGCTTAAATACCATCATCATTATTGTGATGATTATTACTATTACAAGGTAATCAGGTTAATAATAATAATAATAATAATAATAATGGCATTTGTTAGGCACTTACTATGTGCAGAGCACTCTTCTAAGTGCTGGGATATACAAGGTGATCAGATTGTCCCATGTGGGGCTCACAGTCTTAATCCCCATTTTACAGATGAAGTAACTGAGGCCCAGAGAAGTGAAGTGACTTGCCCAAAGTCACACAGCTGACAGTTGGCAGAGCCGAGATTTGAACCCATGACCTCTGACTCCCAAGCCTGGGCTCTTTCCACCGAGCCACGCTGCTTCTCTAAGGATGGTATTTGTTCAGGGCTTACTCTATTCCAAGCGTTGGGGTAGATACAGCTTCTAGACTGTGAGCCTACTGTTGGGTAGGGACCGTCTCTATATGTTGCCAACTTGTACTTCCCAAGCGCTTAGTACAGTACTCTGCACACAGTAAGTGCTCAATAAATATGATTGATTGATTGACTGATTGATACAGCGCTTAGGACAGTGCTCAGTGCTGAGAAAAGTGCTTGGCACATAGTACAGTAAGCGCTTAACGAATACTATCATCATTGAGAAGCAGCGTGGCTCAGTGGAAAAGAGCACAAGCTTTGGAGTTAGAGGTCATGGGTTCAAATCCCAGCTCCCCCAATTGTCAGCTGTGTGACTTTGGGCAAGTCACTTAACTTCTCTGTGCCTCAGTTACCTCATCTGTAAAATGGGGATTAAGATTGTGAGCCCTCCCTGGGACAACCTGATCACCTTGTAACCTCCCCAGCGCTTAGAACAGTGCTTTGCACACAGTAAGCGCTTAATAAATGCCATCATTATTATTATAATGATTATTACTATTACAAGGTAATCAGGTTAATAATAATAATAATAATAATAATAATAATGGCATTTGTTAAGCGCTTACTATGTGCCAAGCACTGTTCTAAGCACTGGGGGGGATACAAGGTGCTCAGGTTGTCCCACCGGGGGGCTCACAGTCTTCACCCCCATTTGACAGATGAGGCAACTGAGGCACAGAGAAGTAAAGTGACTTGCCCAAAGTCACACAGCTAATAGACAAGCAGCGTGGCTCAATGGAAAGAGCCCGGATTTGGGAGTCAGAGGTCGTGGGTTCGAATCCCGGCTCTGCCACTTGTGTGTGGGGTGACTTTTTCTGCCCTAGCTGTTCACTCTGTTCCCTGCCTTGGAACTCCCTTTGGGGCTAGTGTGGGGTGTGTCTGTGATGGGGTGGGGCTAATAATAATAATAATAATGACATTTATTAAGCGCTTACTATGTGCAAAGCACTGTTCTAAGCTCTGGGGAGGTTACAAGGTGATCAGGTTGTCCCACGGGGGGGCTCGCAGTCAATCCCCACTTTACAGATGGGGGAACTGAGGCACAGAGAAGTTAAGTGACTTGCCCAAAGTCACACAGCTGACAGCCGGGATTTGAACCCATGATCTCTGACTCCAAAGCCCAGGCTCTTTCCACTGAGCACTTACCGTGTGCAGAGCACTGTACTAAGCGCTTAAGGGACCTGTCCTTGAGTGGACAGGGCAAGTAGTGGCACAGGCTTGGGAGTCAAAGGTCATGGGTTCTAATTCCACCTCCACCTCTTGTCTGCTGTGACCTTGGGCAAGTCACTCCACTTCTCTGTGCCTCAGTTGCCTCATCTGTAAAATGGGGATTAAGACTTTGAGCCCCACGTGGGACAATCCGATTACCTTGAATCTACCCCAGCGCTTAGAACAATGCTTCAGCGTGGCTCAGTGGAAAGAGCCCGGGCTTTGGAGTCAGAGGTCACGGGTTCAAATCCCAGCTCCACCAACGGTCAACTGTGTGATTTTGGGCAAGTCACTTCACTTCTCTGGGCCTCAGTTAACTCATCTGTAAAATGGGGATTAAAACTGTGAGCCCCCCGTGGGACAACCTGATCATCTCGTAACCTCCCCAGCGCTTCGAACAGTGTTTTCTTCTAGACTGTGAGCCCGCTGTTGGGTAGGGACTGTCTCTAGATGTTGCCAACTTGTACTTCCCAAGCGCTTAGTACAGCGCTCTGCACACAGTAAACGCTCAATAAATACGATTGATATTGATTGATTGATTGCTTGGTGCATAGAAAGCGCTTAACAAATGCCAGCCTCATTATTACTATCATCGTCATCATCATCATCATCAATCGTATTTATTGAGCGCTTACTGTGTGCAGAGCACTGGACTAAGCGCTTGGGAAGTACAAATTGGCAACATATAGAGACAGTCCCTACCCAACAGTGGGCTCACAGTCTAAAAGATAATATAATAATTGTATAATAATACAATAATACTGTACCTAAGGCTTGGGAGAATACAGTATAACAATAAACAGACACAGTCCCTGCCCGCAATGAGCTTACTGTTTAGAATACGAGCTTATCATCAATCGTATTTATTGAGCACTTACTGTGTGCAGAGCACTGTACTAAGCGCTTGGGAAGTACAAGTTGGCAACATCTAGAGACAGCCCCTACCCAACAGTGGGCTCACAGTCTAAAAGGGGGAGACAGAGAACGAAACCAAGCATACTAACGAAATAAAATAAGTAGAATAGATATGTCCAAGTAAGATAAATAAATAGAGTAATAAATATGTACAAACAGCTTATAATAATAATATTATGGTATTTGTTAAGCACTGTTCTAAGCGCCGCGCTAGTCTATAAACACTAACTCACACTCCCACTTTATGCAATGACCACCTTTGCGGAAACTCAGGCACACTACGTACACACACAACCGCATAAATCAAGCGCTTAGCACAGTGCTCCGCACACAGGAAGCGCTCAGTAAATACGATTGGATGAATAAATATTACAGTGGCATAGGCAGACGCGTATATTCTCTCGTTTCCCTGTTCTCATCTGCAGCCTCCAGTGCATTTCGGATGGAGTTGTCCTTTTCCCCTGCTCCCATCCCTTCCATGTTTCTGGATCTGGAGTCCTTCTTCCCTCCCCTCATCCCGTACTCAACTCCAGTCAGCGAGGACTTACTGCCATTATTATGCCATTATTATTATTATTATTATTACTGTATTGTGTCGCTGCAGTGTACTAACTGGAGAAACTTGCTTCTGCGGGCCTGGGTTCTAAAATCCCAGATCTGTCCCTTGTCCACTGTGTGACCTTGGGCGAGTCACTTAACCTCTCTGTGCCTCGGTTACCTCATCTGCAAAACGGGGACGAAGACTGCGAGCCCTATGTGGGAGAGGGATGGTATCTGACCCGAGCTCTCCAACCCCTCGCCCCCTCCTACCTCACCTCCCTTCTTTCCTTCTCCAGCCCAGCCCGCAACCTCCGCTCCTCCTCCTCCTCATCAATCGTATTTATTGAGCGCTTACTGTGTGCAGAGCACTGTACTAAGCGCTTGGGAAGTACAAGTTGGCCAATGGAGCCCCCATTTGACAGATGAAGGAACTGAGGCCCAGAGAAGTGAAGTGACCTGCCCAAAGTCACACGGCTGACAAGTGGCAGAGCTGGGATTTGAACCCGAGACCTCCGACTCCAAAGCCCGGCCTCTTTCCATTGAGCCACGCGGCTTCTTCTTAAATAAATAAATAAAAACACGCCGCTGTTTATTGTTGTACTTTCCCAAGCACTTAGTACAGTGCTCTGCACACAGTAAGTGCTTAATATGTATTTGAATGGAATGAATGAATGGAATAAATTGAATGAATGAATGGAATAAATTGAAAATTCCCAAGCTCAGGTGTGTGTCTGTGTGTAATTGAAAATTCCTAATTTCGTGTGTGTTTGTGTGTTCTTATTCATTCATTCAATCGTATTTATTCATTCATTCAATCATATTTATTGAGCGCTTACTGTGTGCAGAGCAGTGTACTAAGCCCTTGGGAAGTACATGTTTATGTATAGGAGAGAAGCAGGGTGGCTTAGTGTAAAGAGCCCGGGCTTGGGAGTCAGAGGTCATGGGTTCTAATCCCGGTTCCACCAGTCAATCAATCGTATTTATTGAGCGCTTACAGTGTGCAGAGCACTGTACTAAGCGCTTGGAAAGTACAAGTTGGCAACACATAGAGACAGTCCCTACCCAACAGTGGGCTCACAGTCTAAAAGACCACTTGTCAGCCGTGTGACTTTGGGCAAGTCACTTCACGGGCCTGGGCCTCAGTTCCCTCATCTCTAAAAGGGGGATGAAGACTGGGAGCCCCAAGTAGGGCAACCTAATAACTTTGTATCTATTTCAGTGCTCAGAACAGTGCTTGGCACATAGTAAGTGCTCACCTCCTCCAGGAGGCCTTCCCAGACTGAGCCCCTTCCTTCCTCTCCCCCTCGTCCCCCTCTCCATCCCCCCATCTTACCTCCTTCCCTTCCCCACAGGACCTGTATATATGTATAGATGTTTGTACATATTTATTACTCTATTTATTTATTTTACTTGTACCTATCTATTCTATTTATTTTATTTTGTTAGTATGTTTGGTTTTGTTCTCCGTCTCCCCCTTCTAGACTGTGAGCCCACTGTTGGGTAGGGACTGTCTCTCTATGTTTCCAATTTGTACTTCCCAAGCGCTTAGTCCGGTGCTCTGCACATAGTAAGCGCTCAATAAATACGATTGATGATGATGATATTCTATTTATTTTATTTTGTTAGTACGTTCGGTTTTGTTCTCCGTCTCCCCCTTTTAGACTGTGAGCCCACTGTTGGGTAGGGACTGTCTCTAGATGTTGCCAATTTGGACTTCCCAAGCGCTTAGTCCGGTGCTGTGCACATAGTAAGCGCTCAATAAATACGATTGACGATGATGATGATGATAGTAAGTGCTTAGCAAATACCAACATTATTATTATTATTATTCAATCAATCAATGAATCAATCAATCAATCGTATTTATTGAGCGCTTACTGTGTGCAGAGCACTGTTCTAAGCGCTTGGGAAGTACAAGTTGGCAATTATAATATGTTCTATTATTATTATTAGATGTGTGCGTGCACCTGTGCCCGGGCGGGCCTGAAGTCTGTCTGTGGATGTGTGGTTTGGTGTCTGCCCGGGGCCCATTTTTGTGGATGTAGGTCTGACGTCTCCTACATAACCCTGGTGCTTTTGTGCACTGGTGGGTGCGGTTGTCTAATTTAAGAGGTAAACTCCCCGAGGGCAGGGCTGGCTTCTCAGTTCTCAGCCCTGGGTGGAAAAACCTGCTGTGGCTCCCAGCTGGTCTGGGTGGGAAGCGGGCGGGGGAAGAGGGAAGAGACGGGAGAGAAACTGAGTCAGAGCAGCGATGGTAGCATTCAATCAATCCATCGATCGTATTTATTGAGCGCTTACTGCGTGCAGAGCACCGGACTGAGCGCTTGGGAAGTCCAAGTTGGCAACATATAGAGACAGTCCCTACATCATCATCAGTCGTATTTATTGAGCGCTTACTGCGTGCAGAGCACTGGACTGAGCGCTTGGGAAGTCCAAGTTGGCAACATATAGAGACAGTCCCTACATCATCATCAGTCGTATTTATTGAGCGCTTACTGCGTGCAGAGCACTGGACTAAGCGCTTGGGAAGTCCAAATTGGCAACATAGAGAGACAGTCCCTACCCAACAGCGGGCTCACAGTATATATGTCCTGTATATATGTATATATGTTTGTACATATTTATTACTCTATTTATTTATTTATTTTACTTGTACGTATCTATTCTATTTATTTTATTTTGTTAGTATGTTTGGTTTCGTCTCCCCCTTTTAGACTGTGAGCCCACTGTTGGGTAGGGACTGTCTCTATATGTTGCCAATTTGTACTTCTCGAGCGCTTAGTCCAGTGCTCTGCACACAGTAAGCGCTCAATAAATACAACTGATGATGATAAAAGGGGGAGACAGAGAACAAAACCAAACATACTAACAAAATAAAATAAATAGAATAGAAATGTCATAATAATAATAATTTTGGTATTTGTTAAGCGTTTACTATGTGCAAAGCACTGTTCTAAGCGCTGGGGAGGATACAAGGTGATCAGGTTGTCCCACGTGGGGCTCACAGTCTTCATCCCCATTTTACAGGTGAGGGAACTGAGGCCCAGAGAAGTGAAGTGACTTGCCCAAAGTCACCCAGCTGACAAGTGGCGGAGCCGGGATTTGAACCCATGACCCCTGACTCCAAAGCCCGGGCTCTTTCCACTGAGCCGCGCTGCTTCTGTCGATTCGATTTTCAATTCTATTCGAAACAGTCGTATTTGAGTGCTTACTGTGTGCAGTGTTCTTTACTCATTGCTTCGGAGAGTAGTACAGTGCCTGGCACATAGTAAGTGCTTTACAAATACCATTACAATTATTATTATGATTGTAATTATAATATTATAATATAATAATTATATAATAATATAATATTATAATAATATCATCAATCGTATTTATCATCAATCGTATTTACTGAGCGCTTACTATGTGCAGAGCACTGTACTAAGCGCTTGAATATGAATAATATTCATATATTGAATATATATTGAATATAATATGAAGAATATATATAATATATAATATTATAATATATTATAATAATTATTAATAATAGTATTTGTTAAGTGCTCGCTGTGTGCAAAGCACTGTTCTAAGCGCTTGGGGTGGGGATACGAGGTGATCAGGTTGTCCCACGTGGGGCTCACAGTCTTAATTCCCATTTTACAGATGAGGTAACTGAGGCCCAGAGAAGTTAAGTGACTTGCCCGAAGTCACATAGCCGATAAGTGGCGGAGCCGGGATTAGAACCTATGACCTCTGACGTCCAAGCCCGTGCTCTTTCCACTGAGCTACGCTGCTTCTATAATAATAATAATAATAATAACAACAATAATAATAATAATAATAATAATAATATTTGTTAAGCGCTTACTGTATGGCAAGCTTAGAACAGTGCTTTGCACATAGTAAATGTTTAACAAATACCATTATTATTATTATTATTATTATTAAGCACTGTTCTAGGCGCTGGTAGATACAGGGTAATCAGGTTATCCCACGTAGGCCTCACACTTTTAAACCCCATTTTACAGATGAAGTAACTGAGGCACAGAAAACTTAATAATTAAAATGACGGTATTCGTTAAGCACTTACTGTGTGCCAAGCACTGTGCTAAGCACTGGGGTAGATACAAGGTTATCAGGTTGTCCCACGTGGGGCTCACAGTCTTAATAATAATAACAATAATAATAATAGTATTTGTTAAACACTTACTATGTGCCAAGCACTGTTCTAAACGCTGGAGGAGATACAAGGTTATCAGGTTGTCCTAGGTGGGGCTCACGGTTTTAATCCCCATTTTACAGTTGAGGTAACAGGCACAGAGAATATATGATGGTATTTATTAAGCGCTTACTATGTGCAAAGCACTGTTCTAAGCGCTGGGGTAGATACAGGGTAATCAGGTTATCCCACGGGGGGGGCTCACAGTTTTAACCCCCATTTTCCAGATGAGGTAACCGAGGCCCAGAGAAGTGAAGTGGCTTGCCCAAACTCACACAGCTGACAAGCGGTGGAGCCGGGATTTGAACCCATGACCACTGACTCCAAAGCCCGGGCTCTTTCCACTGAGCCACGCTGCTTCTCTAAGTTAAGTGACTTGCCCAAAGTCACACAGGGGGCAAGTGGCAGAGCCGGGATTTGAACCTAGGACCTTCTGCCTCCCAGCCCTGTTCCTTTCATCATCATCATCATCAATCGTATTTATTGAGCGCTTACCATGTGCAGAGCACTGGACTAAGCGCTTGGGAAGTACAAATTGGCAACATCTAGAGACAGTCCCTACCCAACAGTGGGCTCACAGTCTAAAAGGGGGAGACAGAGAACAAAACCAAACATACTAACAAAATAAAATAAATAGAATAGATATGTACAAGTAAAATAAATAAATAAATAAATAAATAAATAAATAAATAAATAAATAGAGTAATAAATATGTACAAACATATATACATATATAACATATATAACATATATACATATATAACATATATATAACATATATAACATATATATATATGTATATATATATATATATAAGCGGCTTGCCCAAAGTCACACAGCTAAGTGGTGGAGTCGGGATTAGAACCCACGATCTCCGACTCCCAAGCCCCTGCTCTTTCCACTAAGCCTAGCTGTTTCTCTAATAAACAGACACATTCCCTGCCCACCGTGAGCTTACAGTCTAGAGGGGGAGACAGCATTAATAGAAATCAATAAATTACAGAAAAATATGGAACCCTTCACGTATTTTCATACAGTAATAATAATAATAATAGCATTTATTAAGCGCTTACTATGCTTTCAATAATAATAATAATAATAATAATAGCATTTGTTAAGCACTTACTATGTGCAAGCACTGTTCTAAGCGCTGTATATATGTTTGTACATATTTGTTACTCTATTTATTTATTTTACTTGTACATATCAATTCTATTTATTTTATTTTCTTAGTGTGTTTGGTTTTGTTCTCTGTCTCCCCCTTTTAGACTGTGAGCCCACTGTTGGGTAGGGACTGTCTCTATATGTAGCCAACTTGGACTTCCCAAGTGCTCAGTACAGTGCTCTGCACACAGTAAGTGCTCAATAAATACGATGGATGATGATGATGATGGGGAGGTTACAAGGTGATCAGGTTGTCCCACTGGGGGCTCACAGTCGTAATCCCCATTTCACAGATGAGGGAACTGAGGCACAGAGAAGTGGAGTGACTTGCCCATATCATCCTTACGCACAGCAGGTATGTGACAGAGTGGGGATTAGAACCCAGGACCTCCGACTTCCAGGCCTGGGAAAGAAGTGGGATTTCGGAGGCCTTCAAGGAGGGGGAGGACTGAATGTCTGATGGATTGTGAGAAGAAGCGTGGCTTGGGAGTCGGAGATCGTGGGTTCTAATCCCGACTCCACCACTTAGCTGTGTGACTTTGGGCAAGCCGCTTCCCTTCTCTGTGCCTCAGTTACCTCAACAAACGGGGATGAAGACTCTGAGCCCCACGTGGAACAACCTGATAACCTTGCATCTATCCCAGCGCTTAGAACAGTGCTTGACACATAGTAAGCGCTTAACAAATACCATTGTTATTATTATTATTGCGGTGGAGAGGAGGAAAGGGAGTTCCAACGCAGGGAACAGAGTGTGAGCAGCCAGGGCAGGAAAGTCCAGCGTGGCTCAGTGGAAAGAGCCCGGGCTTTGGAGTCAGAGGTCACGGGTTCAAATCCCGGCTCCGCCGCTGGTCAGCTGGGTGACTTGGGGCAAGTCACTCAACTTCTCTGTGCCTCAGTTACCTCATCTGGAAAATGGGGATGAAGACTGTGAGCCCACCCGTGGGACAACCTGATCACCTTGTAACCTCCCCAGCGCTTAGAACGGTACTCCGCACATGGTAAGCGCTTAATAAATGCCATTATTATTGTTATTGGGGAAGTTCTGGGAAATCTTAGACAAGAGAAGAAGAAGTGGAAGGAAATGGCAGGAGTTTCAGGCCCCCGGGGCTGGGCCCCTGAAAAGATGGAGCAATAGACCAGGAATTTGCTGAGTCTGCGGAGTTAGTCTGAAGTCTACCTTCATTCATTAATTCAATTGGATTTATTAAAGATAATGATGGTATTTGTTAAGCGCTTACTATGTGCCAAGCACTGTTCATTCATTCAATCGTATTTATCGAGCGCTTACTGTGTGCAGAGCACTGGACTAAGCGCTTACCACTGTACTAAGCAGGGAGGAGCGTGGCTCAGTGGAAGGGGCACGGGCTTTGGAGTCAGAGGTCATGGGTTCGAATCCGGGCTCCACCACATGTCTGCTGTGTGACCTTGGGCAAGTCACTTCACTTCTCTGGGCCTCAGTTGCCTCATCTGTAAAATGGGGATGAAGACTGTGAGCCCCACGTGGGACAACCTGATCACTTTGTATCCCCCCAGCGCTTAGAACGGTGCTTTGCACATAGTAAGCGCTTAACAAATGCCAAAAAAAAGCACTGTTCTAAGCACTGGGGCAGAAACAAGGAGATCAGGTTGTCCCTCGTGGGGCTCACAGTCATACATACATACATTCATTCAATCATATGTATTGAGCGCTTACTGTGTGCAGAGCACTGGACTAAGCGCTTGGGAAGTCCAAGTCGGCAACAAATGGAAATATTTTAGTCTAATATCTTTTAGACTGTGAGCCCACTGTTGGGTAGGGACTGTCTCTATATGTTGCCAACTTGTACTTCCCAAGCGCTTAGTCCAGTGCTCTGCACACAGTAAGCGCTCAATAAATACGATTGATGATGATGATGATGATGATGAAATGGTCCCTACCCAACAACGGGCTCACGGTCTAGAAGGGGAGACAGACAACAAAACAAAACATGTAGACAGGTGTCAAAACTGTCAGAATAAATAGAATTACAGCTAGATGCACTTCATGATCAAAATAGAGTAGTAAACATGTACAAGTAAAATAAAAAGAGTAATAAATCTGTACAAATATATATACAAGTGCTGTGGGGAGGGGAAGGGAGTAGGGCGGGGGGATCATAATCATCATCATCATCGTCAATCGTATTTATTGAGCGCTTATTATGTGCAGAGCACTGTACTAAGCGCTTGGGAAGTACAAGTTGGCAACATATAGAGACAGTCCCTACCCAACAGTGGGCTCTCAGTGGGATGGGGAGAAGGAGAGGAAAAAGGGCGTTCAGTGTGGGAAGGCTGCCTGGAGGAGGTGAGCGCTCAGTAGGGCTTGGAAGGGAGGAAGAGGGCGGAGGGATGAAATTCATCACATGGTGATGAAGTTGTCCCACGGGGGGCTCACAGTCTTAATCCCTATTTTACAGATGAGGGAACTGAGGCCCAGAGAGATGAAGTAGGAGGATAATAACGAGGTGAGCTAGGAGGGGGCAAGGTAATTGAGGGTTTTAAAGTTGTTGGTAAGGAGTTTCTATCTGATGCTAAAGCATGAGAAACAATGCAGTCTAGGGAAAAGAGCAGAGGATTGGAAATCAGGAGACCTGGGTTCTCATCCTGACTTTCCTGCTGTGCGATCTTGGGCAAGTCACCTAATTTCTCTAGGTCTCAGTTTCCTTATCTATAAAACAGAGATTCAGTACCTAATTACAATTGTGACACTTGTTAAGGATGTACTTTGAGCCTAGCATCGGGGCAGATATGAGGTAATCATTTCCGACGCAGTCCTTTTCCTAGTAGAGCTCCCAGTCTAATGGAGAGGGAAAATAGGGATCGAATCCTCATTTTGTAGCTGAGGAAACTGAGCCAGGTAATTATTATCCCCATTTTACAGGTGAGGAAATGGAGAGGGAAAATAGGTATCGAATCCTCATTTTGTAGCTGAGGAAACTGAGCCAGGTAATTATTATCCCCATTTTACAGGTGAGGGAATGGAGAGGGAAAATAGGTATCGAATCCCCATTTTGTAGCTGAGGAAACTGAGCCAGGTAATTATTATCCCCATTTTACAGGTGAGGAAATGGAGAGGGAAAATAGGTATCGAATCCTCATTTTGTAGCTGAGGAAACTGAGCCAGGTAATTATTATCCCCATTTTACAGGTGAGGAAATGGAGAGGGAAAATAGGTATCGAATCCTCATTTTGTAGCTGAGGAAACTGAGCCGGGTAATTATTATTCCCATTTTAGAGGTGAGGAAATGGAGAGGGAAAATAGGTATCGAATCCTCATTTTGTAGCTGAGGAAACTGAGCCAGGTAATTATTATCCCCATTTTACAGGTGAGGAAATGGAGAGGGAAAATAGGTATCGAATCCTCATTTTGTAGCTGAGGAAACTGAGGCAGGTAATTATTATCCCCATTTTACGGATGAGGGAATGGAGCAGGAAAATAGGTATCGAATCCTCATTTTGTAGCTGAGGAAACTGAGCCAGGTAATTATTACCCCCATTTTACAGGTGAGGAAATGGAGAGGGGAAAATAGGTATTGAATCCTCATTTTGTAGCTGAGGAAACTGAGCCAGGTAATTATTATCCCCATTTTACAGGTGAGGCAATGGAGAGGGAAAATAGGTATCGAATCCTCATTTTGCAGCTGGGGAAACTGAGCCAGGTAATTATTATTCCCATTTTACAGGTGAGGAAATGGAGAGGGAAAGTAGGTATCGAATCCTCATTAGCTGAGGAAACTGAGCCAGGTAATTATTATCCCCATTTTACAGGTGAGGCAATGGAGAGGGAAAATAGGTATCGAATCCCCATTTTGTAGCTGAGGAAACTGAGCCAGGTAATTATTATCCCCATTTTACAGGTGAGGAAATGGAGAGGGAAAATAGGTATCGAATCCTCATTAGCTGAGGAAACTGGGCCAGGTAATTATTATCCCCATTTTACAGATGAGGAAATGGAGAGGGAAAATAGGTATCGAATCCTCATTTTGTAGCTGAGGAAACTGAGCCAGGTAATTATTATCCCCATTTTACGGATGAGGGAATGGAGCGGGAAAATAGGTATCGAATCCTCATTTTGTAGCTGAGGAAACTGAGCCAGGTAATTATTATCTCCATTTTACAGGTGAGGGAACTGAGGCCCAGAGGGTCAGTGGCTTGGCGGAGGTCACACTGCAGGCCAGGGGTAGATTCAGGATTAGAATCTGTGCTCTGAACCACTGAAACACACTAGAGATAATAATAATAATAATAAAGATAATAATAATAATAATAATAATAATGGCATTTATTAAGCGCTTACTATGTGCAAAGCCTCCCACCCCAGAGTCAGTTTGTTAGCCCAGCCTCCCGGGATGTGGTGGGAGAGAGACCCCAGGAGATTAAAATGTTAGCCCCTTTGGCAAGCTAAATGAGGAAAAGTATTTCCCAATAACTTGTATCTGTGGGAGAAGGTGGACAGGGAGAAGGGAATGGGAGGAACAGGCCTGGGATGACTAGGAGCCTGAGAGGGAGACAGCAAGAGTGGCAGAAAATCATCATCAATCGTATTTATTGAGCGCTTCCTGTGTGCAGAGCACTGTACTAAGCGCTTGGGAAGTCCAAGTTGGCGACACATAGAGACAGTCCCTACCCAACAGTGGGCTCACAGTCTAAAAGGGGGAGACAGAGAACAAAGCCAAACAGATTAACAAAATAAAATAAATAGAATAGATATGTACAAGTAAAATAAATAAATAGAGTAATAAATACGTACAAACATATATACATATATACAGAAAATCAGGGCCTTCCTCTGTGGAGTTTGAGGGGTGAGGGTGTATTGGGGTTGGGGGCTGAGGCTGAGACTAGGGGGCTGGGAGAATTCCAGGGCTGGATGGGTTAACCAGGGCAAAGACACCCCCTTTTCCAGAATTTATGATGTCATTGATGACGGCTTTCCTGACCTTGGGCCCCAAATGTCCCCCAGACTGGTTTCAGAGTTTTCTTCCGGGCTAGGGGAGGGGAGGAATAATAATAATAATAATAATAATAATGCTGGTATTTGTTAAGCACTTACTATGTACAAAACACTGTTCTAAGCGCTGGGGGGAACACAAGGAGATGAGGTCGTCCCATGCGGGGCTCACGGTCTTAATCCCCATTTTACAGACGAGGGAACTGAGGCACAGAGAAGTGAAATGACTTACCCAAGGTCACAGAGCAGACATGTGGGGGAGAGCGGGATTCGAACCCATGACCTCTGACTCCCAAGCCCACGCTCTTTCCATTGAGCCACGCTATTTGGTCCAAAGGCTCTGGAGTGCACAGAGAAAGAGGGCGCAGAGAGAGATGGCCCAGAGAGAGATCTCACACAGAGAGCGTGCAGAGAGAGAAGGTGTAGACAGAGGGGATGAAGAAGGAAATGGCCCAGAAAATGGCCCAAAATCTGACGATTTTGACACCTGTCTATATGTTTTGTTTTGTTGTCTGTCTCCCCCTTCTAGGCTGTGAGCCCGTTCATTCATTCAGTCGTATTTATTGAGCGCCTACTGTGTGCAGAGCACTGGACTAGGCGCTTGGGAAGTCCAAGTTGGCAACGTAGAGAGGCGGTCCCTACCCGACAGCGGGCTCCCAGTCTAGAAGGGGGAGACAGACAACAAAACAAAACATATTATTCTATTTATTTCATTTTGTTTCTATTTATTTTATTTTGTTTCTGTTTATTTTATTTTGTTAGTATGTTTGGTTTTGTTCTCTGTCTCCCCCTTTTAGACTGTGAGCCCACTGTTGGGTAGGGACTGTCTCTAGATGTTGCCAATTTGTACTTCCCAAGCGCGTAGTACAGTGCTCTGCACACAGTAAGCGCTCAATAAATACGATTGATGATTGATGATATTCACAAATAAAATAGAATAGTAAATATGTCCAAGGAAAATAGAGTAGTAAATCTGTACAAACATATATCCAGGTGCTGTGGGGAGGGGAGGGAGGTAAGGTGGGGGGGCGGATAGGGAGGGGGAAGAGGAGGCCTCCTGGGAAGGACCGTCTCTATATATTTATTGAGCGCTTATTGTGTGCAGAGCACTGTACTAAGCGCTTGGGATGTACAAGTTGGCAACATAGAGAAGCAGCGTGGCTCAGTGGAAGGAGCCCGGGCTTTGGAGTCGGAGGTCAGGGGTTCAAATCCCGGCTCTGCCAATTGTCAGCTGGGTGATTTTGGGCAAGTCACTTAACTTCTCTGGGCCTCAGTTCCCTCATCTGTAAAATGGGGATTAAGACTGTGAGCCCCTTGGGACAACCTGATCACTTTGTAACTTCCCCGGCGCTTAGAACAGTGCTTTGTACATAGTAAGCGCTTCATAAATGCCATTATTATATAGAGAGCCAACAGTGGGCTCCCAGTCTAGAAGATATGTTACCGACCTGTCCTTCCCAAGCGCTTAGTCCAGTGCTCTGCACGCAGTAAGCGCTCAATAAATACGACTGACTGAATGAATCCCGTTCCCAGTTGTCGGACTGGTGCGGCCTAAAGTCCAAAGCTGGGCAGGGCCAGGGTGAGCCTGACTCAGTCTTCCCGGTTGCCTCTGGCCTCTCCCTCTCCGCTCCACCCTTGACTGACAGAGCAGGAAGAAGCCAAATCCAGGGAAAGATGGGGGGCCTGGGCCCGGGAGCGGGATGCAGGGTAGGGACCGTCTCTATATGTTGCCAACTTGTACTTCCCAAGCGCTTAGTCCAGTGCTCTGCACACAGTAAGCGCTCAATAAATACAATTGATTGATTGATTGAGGAAAAGATGGGAAGGGGGCTGCTCCGACTGTGGGCCGGGACTTTCAGTTGCGGGGAGGTGGTGGCTCTGCGTAAGACTGTGGGAGAGATTTAGTATTATTATTAATAATAATAATAATGGCATTTATTAAGCCCTTACTATGTGCAAAGCACTGTTCTAAGCGCTGGGGAGGTTACAAGGTGCTCAGGTTGTCCCACGGGGGGCACACAGTCTTCATCCCCATTTGACGGATGAGGGAACCGAGGCACAGAGAAGTGAAGTGACTTGCCCAAAGTCACACACAGCTGATAAGTGGCGGAGCTGGGCTTTGAACCCATGACCTCTGACTCCAAAGCCTGGGCTCTTTCCACTGAGCCACGCTGCTATATTATTACATAATATATTATACATCAATATATACAATATATAATATAATAAAAACAATCATAATTATATAATTATTATAATGTAATACAATATAATACAACATAACACAACATAACATAACATAACATAACATAACATAATATCATATCATATCATATCATATCATATCATATCATATATCATAATATAATATAATATAATATAACATAATATAACATAATATAATATAAAATATAATATAATACAACACAATATAATAATACAATGCAATATAATATAATATAAAACATAATATAACATAATATAATATAACACAATATAACATAACATAACATAATATAATATAATAATATAATGTGATAATATAATATAATATAATATCTAATATAATATAACATAATATAACATAACATAATATAATATAATATAATACAATATAATATAATATAATACAATATAATATGATATAATACTATTCACAATTGCATAATAACAATCATAATTATATAATTATTACATGTTATACGATACAACAATATTCACAATTATATAATAGCAATCACAGTCATTATATTAGATAATATAATAATATTCATAATTATATAGTAACAATCATAATTATATAATTATTATACAGTTATATATAATATAATAATACATTTTGCAGATGAGGTAACTGAGGCACAGAAAAGTGAAGTGACTTGCCCAAGGTCACACAGCAGACAAGTGGCAGAACTGGGATCAGGTCCTCTGACTCTCAGGCATTTGGTTTTTCCTCTAGGCCTCACTGCTTCTCCACTATGACCTTTGGCTCTCCTTTTGTGCTTGGCAGGGCACAAATCCTACTTCATAATTAAGCCATAGTGATCTTTTGCATTTATTTATTACTCTATTTATTTTTCTTGTACATATTCTATTTATTTTATTTTGTTAATATGTTTGGTTTTGTTCTCCGTCTCCCCCTTCTAGACCGTGAGCCCGCTGTTGGGTAGGGACCGTCTCTAGATGTTGCCAATTTGTACTTCCCAAGCGCTTAGTCCAGTGCTCTGCACACAGTAAGCGCTCAATAAATGCGATTGAATGAATGAATGAAAGGGGGAAGGGGCTAATTCATTCATTCAAAGCCCTTCTAGACCGTGAACCCACGGTTGGGTAGGGACGGTCTCTAGATGTTGCCGACTTGGACTTCCCAAGCGCTTAGTCCAGTGCTCTACACACAGTAGGTGCTCAATAAATACGACTGAATGAATGAATGAATGAAAGGGGGAAGGGGCTAATTCATTCATTCATAGCCTTACTAGACTGAGCCCGCTGTTGGGTAGGGACCGTCTCTAGATGTTGCCAACTTGGACTTCCCAAGTGCTTAGTCCAGTGCTCTGCACACAGTAGGCGCTCAATAAATACGATTGATTGTACTTCCCAAGCGCTTAGTCCAGTGCTCTGCACACAGTAAGCGCTCAGTAAATACGATTGAATGAATGAATGATCCTTGTGGCTAGCTGAGAAGCAGTGTGGCTCAGTGGAAAAGAGCATGGGCTCTGGAGTCAGAGGTTATGGGTTCAAATCCCTCTTGTCAGCTGTGTGACTTTGGGCAAGTCACTTCACTTCTCTGTACCTCAGTGACCTCATCTGTAAAATGGGGGTAAAGACTGTGAGCCCCCCGTGGGACAACCTGATCACCTTGTAACCTCCCCAGCGCTTGGAACAATCAATCAATCGTATTTATTGAGCGCTTACTGTGTGCTTTGCACATAGTAAGTGCTTAATAAATGCCATAATTACTATTATTATAGGTGGGGGTGAGTGAGTTGAGCATCTGGTGTGAACAGAGAAGCAGCGTGGCTCAGTAGGAAAGAGCCCGGGCTTTGGAGTCAGAGGTCAGGGGTTCAAATCCCGGCTCTGCCAATTGTCAGCTGGGTGACTTTGGGCAAGTCACTTCACTTCTCTGCACCTCAGTGACCTCATCTGTAAAATGGGGGTAAAGACTGTGAGCCCCCCGTGGGACAACCTGATCACCTTGTAACCTCCCCAGCGCTTGGAACAATCAATCAATCGTATTTATTGAGCGCTTACTGTGTGCTTTGCACATAGTAAGTGCTTAATAAATGCCATAATTACTATTATTATAGGTGGGGGTGAGTGAGTTGAGCATCTGGTGTGAACAGAGAAGCAGCGTGGCTCAGTAGGAAAGAGCCCGGACTTTGGAGTCAGAGGTCAGGGGTTCAAATCCTGGCTCTGCCAATTGTCAGCTGTGTGACTTTGGGCAAGTCACTTCACTTCTCTGCACCTCAGTGACCTCATCTTTAAAATGGGGATGAAGACTGTGAGCCCCCCGTGGGACAACCTGATCACCTTGTAACCTCCCCCAGCGCTTAGAACAGTGCTTTGCACCTTGTAAGCGCTTAATAAATGCCATTATTACTGTTATTATAGGTGGGGGTGAGTGAGTTGAGCATCTGGTGTGAACCACGTGTGATCACGTACCTGCGAAAGTTCATGCTTGTGAGCTGTGTGAGTGTGCAAGTTGTGTGAACGGCCGCACCTCTCAGTTCCCTCATCTGTAGAATGGGGATGAAGACTATGAGCCCCACGTGGGACAACTTGATGGCCTTGTATCCCCCCAGCGCTTGGAACAGTGCTTTGCATATAATAAGCGCTTAATAAATGCCATTATTATTATTATTCTTGGAGGAGAGACTTTTGGGCCTCGCCAATCTCCGACTTCTTGGCACCGGGGGCTTCTCCCTTGATGGTTAGAGAAGCAGCGTGGCTCAGTGGAAAGAGCACGGGCTTAGAAGTCAGAGGTCATGGGTTCAAAGTGCTTAACAAATGCTATTATTATTATTTCAGTGCCTGGCACGTAGTAAGCGCTTAGCAAATACTATTATTATTATTATTATTGTTATTATTTCAGTGCCTGGCACATAGTAAGCACTTAACAAATATTATTATTATTATTATTATTATTATTTCAGTGCCTGGCACATAGTAAGCGCTTAATACCATCATTTTAGAGAAGCTGTAGAGAAGTAGCGTGGCTCGGTGGAAAGAGCACGGGCTTTGGAGTCAGAGGTCATGGGTTCGAATCCCGGCTCCGCCACATGTCTGCTGTGTGACCTTGGGCAAGTCACTTAACTTCTCTGAGCCTCAGTTACCTCATCTGTAAAATGGGGATTAAGACTGTGAGCCTCACATGGGACAACCTGATCACTTTGTATCCCCCCCAGCGCTTAGAACAGTGCTTTGCACATAGTAAACGCTTAACAAATGCCAACATTATTATTATTATTATTATTATTATTATTTTAAAATTTACCAGGCTCAGGTTTCTGGGTCTCTGCTGCCACCTCGTGGCCGTTCCTTTCATTTCTCCCAGCGTGGCTCATTCATTCATTCATTCATTCATTCATTCATTCATTCATTCATTCAATCGTATTTATTGAGCGCTTACTGTGTGCAGAGCACTGTACTAAGCGCTTGGGAAGTCCAAGTTGGCAACATAGAGAGACGGTCCCTACCCAACAACGGGCTCCCAGTCTAGAAGGGGGAGACAGACAACAAAACAAAACATACACAACAAAACAAAACATCTCTCAGTGGAAAGGGCCCGGGCTTGAGAGTCAGAGGTCATGGGTTCAAATCCCGCCTCCGCCACTTGTCAGCTGTGTGACTTTGGGCAAGTCACTTCACTTCTCTGGGCCTCAGTTGCCTCACCTGTAAAATGGGAATGAAGACTGTGAGCCCCACGTGGGACAACCTGATCACCTTGTATCCTCCCCAGCGCTTAGAACAGTGCTTTGCACATTGTAAGCGCTTGACTTCCCAAGCGCTTAGTACAGTGCTCTGCACACAGTAAGCGCTCAATAAATACGATTGATTGATTGATTGATTGACTAGGAGCTGGAAGATTGGGTTGGGTTGGGGGCTGGGACTAGGGGTTGGAGGACTGGGCTGAACTGGGGCTGGACTGGGGATAGATTACTGAGGGAACTAGAAATCACTTCACTTCTCTGGGCCTCAGTTCCCTCATCTGTAAAATGGGGATTGAGATTGGGAGCCCCGTGTGGGCCAGGGACTGTGTCCAACCCTATTTGCTTGTATCCACCCCAGCGCTTAGTACAGTGTCTGCCACATAATAATAATGATGGTATTTAATTTAATTTAATTTAGAGAAGCAGCGTGGCCCAGTGGAAAGAGCCTGGGCTTTGGAGTCAGAGGCTATGGGTTCAAATCATGGCCCCACCACTTGTCAGCTGTGTGACTTTGGGCAAGTCACTTCACTTCTCTGGGCCTCAGTTGCCTCACCTGTAAAATGGGAATGAAGACTGTGAGCCCCACGCGGGACAATCTGATCACCTTGTATCCTCCCCAGCGCTTAGAACAGTGCTTTGCACATAGTAAGCGCTTGACAAATGCCATTATTATTATTATTATTATTCCCCTGGAAGGCCGTGAGCCAGACCCTTCCACTGTACTTCCAAAGCGCTTAGTACAGTGCTCTGCACACAGTAAGCACTCAATAAATACGACTGAATGAGTGAATCCCCCAGCTGGACCTTTTGGTGAGGGGGCAGCGACTGGAAATGTCGAGACCTTCTTCCTCTCCACCCCAGGATGATGATTCATTCATTCAATCGTATTTATTGAGCGCTTACTGTGTGCAGAGCACTGTACTAAGCGCTGGGGAGGATACAAGGTGATCTAAGCGCTTAGGAAGTACAGGCTGGCAACATATAGTGACGGTCCCTACCCAACAACGGGCTCACAGTCTAGAGGGGGGCCCAAAATCACACAGCTGACAGTTGGCGGGGCCGGGATTTGAACCCAAGACCTCTGACTCCAAAGCCCATGCTCTTTCCACTGAGCCACGCTGCTTCTCACTGATGATGATGGTATTTGTTAAGCGCTTACTATGTGCAAAGCACTGTGGGGATACAAGGCGATCAGGTTGTCCCACGTGGGGCTCACAATCTTAATCCCCATTTTACAGATGAGGGAACTGAGGCCGGGAGAAGTGAAGTGACTTGCCCAAAGTCACATCAATCAATCAATCAATCAATCAATCGTATTTATTGAACGCTTACTGTGTGCAGAGCACTGTACTAAGCGCTTGGGAAGTACAAGTTGGCAACATATAGAGACAGTCCCTACCCAACAGTGGGCAGACAGTCTAAAAGACCTACCTGCAATTGGCGGAGCGGGATTTGAACCCATTACCTCGGCCTCCAAAGCCCGGGCTCTTTCCACTGAGCCACCAGGATGCAGATTTTCCCCTCCCCACATCCCCGCGGAGCCGCTCCTTGCCAGCATCCCAAACCCACCACCACCTCTCCGCTGCAAGGGGGAAATAATAATAATAATAATAATAATGGTATTTGTTAAGCACCTACCATGTGCCAAGCACTGCTCTAAGCGCTGGAGTAGATACAAGGTAATCAGGTTGTCCCACGAGGGGCTCACAGTCTTAATCTTAATCCCAGTTTTAACAGATATACCTGTATGTATGTTTGTACGTATTTATTACTCTATTTTATTTGTAACAACCCCTCAGCTGCAAGGAGGAAATAATAATAATGATGGTATTTGTTAAGCACCTACCATGTGCCAAGCACTGCTCTAAACGCTGGAGTAGATACAAGGTAATCAGGTTGTCCCACGAGGGGTTTACAGTCTTAATCTTAATCCCAGTCTTAATAGATATACCTGTATGTATGTTTGTACGTATTTATTACTCTATTTTATTTGTAACAACCCCTCAGCTGCAAGGGGGAAATAACAATAATAATGGTATTTGTTAAGCACCTACCATGTGCCAAGCACTGCTCTAAGCGCTGGAGTAGATACAAGGTAATCAGGTTGTCCCACAAGGGGTTTACAGTCTTAATCTTAATCCCAGTCTTAATAGATATACCTGTATGTATGTTTGTACGTATTTATTACTCTATTTTATTTGTAACAACCCCTCAGCTGCAAGGAGGAAATAATAATAATAATGGTATTTGTTAAGCACCTACCATGTGCCAAGCACTGCTCTAAGCGCTGGAGTAGATACAAGGTAATCAGGTTGTCCCACGAGGGGTTTACAGTCTTAATCTTAATCCCAGTCTTAATAGATATACCTGTATGTATGTTTGTACGTATTTATTACTCTATTTTATTTGTAACAACCCCTCAGCTGCAAGGAGGAAATAATAATAAAAATGGTATTTGTTAAGCACCTACCATGTGCCAAGCACTGCTCTAAGCTCTGGAGTAGATACAAGGTAATCAGGTTGTCCCACGAGGGGCTCACAGTCTTAATCTTAATCCCAGTCTTAATAGATATACCTGTATGTATGTTTGTACGTATTTATTACTCTATTTTATTTGTAACAACCCCTCAGCTGCAAGGAGGAAATAATAATAATAATGGTATTTGTTAAGCACCTACCATGTGCCAAGCACTGCTCTAAGCGCTGGAGTAGATACAAGGTAATCAGCTTGTCCCACGAGGGGCTCACAGTCTTAATCTTAATCCCAGTCTTAATAGATATACCTGTATATATGTTTGTACGTATTTATTACTCTATTTATTTTATTTGTAACAACCCCTCAGCTGCAAGGAGGAAATAATAATAATGATGGTATTTGTTAAGCACCTACCATGTGCCAAGCACTGCTCTAAACGCTGGAGTAGATACAAGGTAATCAGGTTGTCCCACGAGGGGCTCACAGTCTTAATCTTAATCCCAGTCTTAACAGATATACCTGTATATATGTTTGTACGTATTTATTACTCTATTTATTTTATTTGTACATATTTATTCTATTTATTTTATTTTGTTAATACGTTTTGTTTTGTTCTCTGTCTCCCCCATTTTGTTAATGATGTGCGTCTAGCTTTATTTCTGTTTGTTCTGACGACTTGACACCCGTCCACGTGTTTTTTGTTCTCTGTGTCCCCCTTCTAGACTGTGAGCCCTAGATGTCTCTAGATGTTGTCAACTTGTACTTCCCAAGCGCTTAGTACAGTGCTCTGCACACAGTAAGCGCTCAATAAATACGATTGAATGAATGAATGAAAGGGACGGTCCCTATATGTTGCCAACTTGGACTTCCCAAGCGCTTAGTCCAGTGCTCTGCACACAGTAAGCGCTCAATAAATACGATTGAATGAATGAACGAATGAAAGGGACGGTCTCTATATGTTGTCAACTTGGACTTCCCAAGCGCTTAGTCCAGTGCTCTGCACACAGTAAGCGCTCAAGAAATACGATTGAATGAATGAATGAATGAAAGGGACCGTCTCTCTATGTTGCCAACTTGGACTTCCCAACGCTTAGTCCAGTGCTCTGCACACAGTAAGCGCTCAATAAATACGATTGAATGAATGAATGAATGAAAGGGACCGTCTCTCTATGTTGCCAACTTGGACTTCCCAAGCGCTTAGTCCAGTGCTCTGCACACAGTAAGCGCTCAAGAAATACGATTGAATGAATGAATGAATGAATGAAAGGGACGGTCTCTATATGTTGCCAACTTGTACTTCCCAAGCGCTTAGTCCAGTGTTCTGCACACAGTAAGCGCTCAATAAATACGATTGAATGAATGAAAGGGACCGTCTCTATATGTTGTCAACTTGGACTTCCCAAGCACTTAGTCCAGTGCTCTGCACACAGTTAGCTCTCAATAAATACGATTGAATGAATGAATGAATGAATGCAAGGGACTGTCTCTGTATGTTGCCAACTTGGACTTCCCAAGTGCTTAGTCCAGTGCTCTGCACACAGTAAGCGCTCAATAAATACGATTGAATGAATGAAAATAAATGGACACATCTGTAAAATGGGGATGAAGACTGAGGGCCCCACATGGGACAACCTGATCACCTTGTATCTACCCCAGCGCTTAGAACAGTGCTTGGCACATAGTAAGCGCTTAACAAATACCATTTTATCATTATTAATAATAATGCCCATTTTACGGATGACTTCATTGAGGCACAGAGAATTGAAGTGACTTGGCCAAAGTCACACAGCTGACAAGTGGCGGAGCTGGGATAATTCTATTTATTTTGATGATATTGACACCTGTCTACTTGTTTTGTTTTGTTCTCTGTTTCCCCCTTCTAGACTGTGAGCCCATTGTTGGGTAGGGACTGTCTCTACACGTGGCTCACTTTGAAGAGCATGAGCTTTGGAGTCAGAGGTCATGGGTTCAAATCCCGGCTCTGCCACTTGTCAGCTGTGTGACTTCGGGCAAGTGCCAACTTGGACTTCCCAAGCGCTTAGTCCAGTGCTCTGCACACAGTAAGCGCTCAATAAATACGATTGAATGAGTGAATGAATGAATTTCACTTCTCTGTGCCTCACTTATCTCATCTGAAAAATGGGGATTAAGACTGTGAGCCCCACGTGGGACAACCTTCTTCTAGACTGTGAGCCCACTGTAGGGTAGGGACCATCTCTATATGTTGTCAACTTGTACTTCCCAAGCGCTTAGTACAGTGCTCTGCACACAGTAAGCGCTCAATAAATACGATTGATTGATTGATTGATATGTTTGTACATATTTATTACTCTATTTATTTATTTATTCTACTTGTACATATCTATTCTATCTATTTTATTTTGTTAATATGTTTGGTTTCGTTCTCTGTCTCCCCCTACTAGACTGTGAGCCCACTGTTGGGTAGGGACTGTCTCTATATGTTGCCAACTTGGACTTCCCAAGCGCTTAGTCCAGTGCTCTGCACACAGTAAGCGCTCAATAAATATGATTGATTGATTGATTGATATGTTTGTACATATTTATTACTCTATTTATTTATTTTACTTGTACATATCTATTCTATTTATTTTATTTTATTAATATGTTTGGTTTTGTTCTCTGTCTTCCCCTTCTAGACTGTGAGCCCACTGTTGGGTAGGGACTGTCTCTATATGTTGCCAACTTGGACTTCCCAAGCGCTTAGTACAGTGCTCTGCACACAGGAAGCGCTCAATAAATACGATTGATTGATTGATTGGGGGTAGATAAAAGATAATCAGGTTGGACGTGGTCTCTGTCCCATACTGGGTGCCCAGTCTTAATCTCCCTTTTAAAGACAGGGTGGCTGAGGGACAGAAAAGTGAAATGACTTTCCCAAGGTCACATAGAAGACAAATGGCAGAGCCAGGATTAGAACCCAGGCCTTTCTGACTCCCTAGCCTGTGCTCTCTCCACTAATAATAATAACAATGGCATTTATTAAGCACTTACTATGTGCAAAGCACTGTTCTAAGCGCTGGGGAGGTTACAAGGTGATCAGGTTGTCCCACAGGGGGCTCACAGTCTTCACCCCCATTTTACAGATGAGGTAACTGAGGCACAGAGAAGTGAAGTGACTTGCCCAAAGTCACACAGCTGGCAACTGAGCTCGCAGTCTTCATCCCCATTTTACAGATGAGGTCACTGAGGCACAGAGAAGTGAAGTGACTTGCCCAAAGTCACACAGCTGGCAATTGAGCTCACAGTCTTCATCCCCATTTTACAGATGAGGTCACTGAGGCACAGAGAAGTGAAGTGACTTGCCCAAAGTCACACAGCTGGCAACTGAGCTCACAGTCTTCATCTCCATTTTACAGATGAGGTCACTGAGGCACAGAGAAGTGAAGTGACTTGCCCACAGTCACACAGCTGACAATTGAGCTCACAGTCTTCATCCCCATTTTACAGATGAGGTCACTGAGGCACAGAGAAGTGAAGTGACTTGCCCAAAGTCACACAGCTGGCAACTGAGCTCGCAGTCTTCATCCCCATTTTACAGATGAGGTAACTGAGGCACAGAGAAGTGAAGTGACTTGCCCAAAGTCACACAGCTGGCAATTGAGCTCACAGTCTTCATCCCCATTTTACAGATGAGACCACTGAGGCACAGAGAAGTGAAGTGACTTGCCCAAAGTCACACAGCTGGCAACTGAGCTCACAGTCTTCATCTCCATTTTACAGATGAGGTCACTGAGGCACAGAGAAGTGAAGTGACTTGCCCACAGTCACACAGCTGGCAATTGAGCTCACAGTCTTCATCCCCATTTTACAGATGAGGTCACTGAGGCACAGAGAAGTGAAGTGACTTGCCCAAAGTCACACAGCTGGCAACTGAGCTCACAGTCTTCATCCCCATTTTACAGATGAGGCCACTGAGGCACAGAGAAGTGAAGTGACTTGCCCAAAGTCACACAGCTGGCAACTGAGCTCGCAGTCTTCATCCCCATTTTACAGATGAGGTAACTGAGGCACAGAGAAGTGAAGTGACTTGCCCAAAGTCACACAGCTGGCAATTGAGCTCACAGTCTTCATCCCCATTTTACAGATGAGACCACTGAGGCACAGAGAAGTGAAGTGACTTGCCCAAAGTCACACAGCTGGCAATTGAGCTCACAGTCTTCACCCCCATTTTACAGATGAGACCACTGAGGCACAGAGAAGTGAAGTGACTTGCCCAAAGTCACACAGCTGGCAATTGAGCTCACAGTCTTCATCCCCATTTTACAGATGAGGTCACTGAGGCACAGAGAAGTGAAGTGACATGCCCAAAGTCACACAGCTGGCAATTGAGCTCGCAGTCTTCATCCCCGTTTTACAGATGAGGTAACTGAGGCACAGAGAAGTGAAGTGACTTGCCCAAAGTCACACAGCTGGCAATTGAGCTCACAGTCTTCATCCCCATTTTACAGATGAGGTCACTGAGGCACAGAGAAGTGAAGTGACATGCCCAAAGTCACACAGCTGGCAATTGAGCTCGCAGTCTTCATCCCCGTTTTACAGATGAGGTAACTGAGGCACAGAGAAGTGAAGTGACTTGCCCAAAGTCACACAGCTGGCAATTGGCGGAGCTGGGATTTGAACCCATAACCTCTGACTCTCAAGCCCGTGCTCTTTTCCACTGAGCCACGCTACTTCTTCTGTTGTGCTCTCTTGTATCTTGCTTAATAATAATAATAACGGTGGTATTTGTTAAACACTTACTAAGTGCCAGGCACTGTACTAAGCGTTGGGGTGGATACAAGCAAATCGGGTTGGACACAGTCCCTGTCCCAAGTGGGGCTCACAGACGCAATCCTCATTTTATAGCTGAGGGGAGGCCCAGAGAAGTGAAGTAACTTGCCCAAGGTCACACAGCAGGCAAGTGGCTTTATTTTACTCATTCATATTTACTATTCTATTTATTTTGTCAATGACGCGCATCTCGCTTTATTTACTTCTATTTATTCTGATGACTTGACACCCGTCCACATGTTTTGTTTTGTTGTCTGTCTCCCCCTTCTAGACCGTGAGCCCGTTGTTGGATAGGGACCGTCTCTATCTGTTGCCAACTTGGACTTCCCAAGCGCTTAGTACAGTGCTCTGTACTCAGAAAAGCGCTCAATAAAGTCACTTCAATTCCCCATGCCTCAGTGACCTCATCCGTAAAGTGGGGATGAAGACTGTGAGCCCCACATAGGACAACCTGATCACCTTGTAACCTCCCCAGCGCTTAGAACAGTGCTTTGCACCTAGTAAGCGCTTAATAAATGCCATTATTATTATTATTATTATTAATTAATACGATTGAATAAATGAATGAAAAGTGGCAGAGCGGGGATTGTTGTGCTCTCTTGCACAGTGCTCACCATTCAGCAGTTGCTCAGGAAATAAGATTGATTGATTGATTGATTGAGGGTGATATCTTGGAGAAGGGATAGACTGTGAGCCCACTGGAAATAAGATTGATTGATTGCTTAGTACAGTGCTCTGCACACAGTAAGCGCTCAATAAATACGATGGATGATTGATTGAGGGTGAAATCTTGGAGAAGGGATAGACTGTGAGCCCACTGTTGGTTAGGGACCGTCTCTATATGTTGCCAATTTGTACTTCCCAAGCGCTTAGTACAGTGCTCTGCACACAGTAAGCGCTCAATAAATATGATTGATGATGATGATGATGAAGGGATAAAGGGCCCTGCGGGAAGAGCAGGAAGTTCGCTTGTTCTTTGTCCGTTTATGTCCATATCCGTCATTTTAAAATTTATATTAACATCTGTCTCCCTCCCAGGCTATAAGCTCCTTGGGGACAGGGAATGTGTCTATCAACTCAGTTCATCATCATCAATCGTATTTATTGAGTGCTTACTATGTGCAGAGCACTGTACTAAGCGCTTGGGAAGAACAAATTGGTAACAAATAGAGACAGTCCCTACCCGACAGTGGGCTCACAGTCTAAAAGGTTATATTAAGAATAATAATGATGGCATTTATTAAGCGCTTACTAGGTGCAAAGCACTGTTCTAAGCGCTGGGGAGGTTACAAGGTGATCAGGTTGTCATTCGCTCATTCATTCATTCAATCGTATTTATTGAGCGCTTACTGTGTGCAGAGCACTGGACTAAGCTCTTGGGAAGTCCAAATTGGCAACCTATAGCGACGGTCCCTACCCAACAGTGGGCTCACAGTCTAGTTGTCCCACGTGGGGCTCCCAGTCTTCATCCCCATTTTCCAGATGAGGTAGCTGAGGTACCGGAAATGAATCAATCGTATTTATTGAAATACGATTTCAATAAAATGAAATAAATAAATGAATACATAAATAAATAAAAATAGAAAAACAAAAAAGAAAAGTGAAGTGGCTTGCCCAAAGTCACACAGCTGGCAATTGGCGGAGCCGGGATTTGAACCCATGACCTCTGATTCCAAAGCCCATGCCCTTTCCACTCATCCACACTGCTTCTCAATATTGCTCTATTGTCCTTTCCCAAGTGCTTAGGACAGTGTTTTGCCTACAGCAAGCGCTTAATAAATACCATTGATTGATGGCTTACATATGTATATATGTTTGTACATATTTATTACTGTTTATTTATTTATTTATTTTACTTGTACATATCTATTCTATTTATTTTATTTTGTTAGTATGTTTGGTTTTGTTCTCTGTCTCCCCCTCTTAGACTGTGAGCCCACTGTTGGGTAGGGACTGTCTCCATATGTTGCCAATTTGTACTTCCCAAGCGCTTAGTACAGTGCTCTGCACATAGTAAGCACTCAATAAATACGATTGATGATGATGATGATGATGGCTTATATATGTATACATGTTTGTACATATTTATTACTCTATTTATTTATTTATTTTACTTGTACCTATCTATTCTATTTATCTTATTTTGTTAGTATGTTTGGTTTTGTTCTCTGTCTCCCCCTCTTAGACTGTGAGCCCACCGTTGGGTAGGGACCGTCTCTAGATGTTGCCAACTTGGACTTCCCAAGCGCTTAGTACGGTGCTCTGCACACAGTAAGCGCTCAATAAATACGATTGATTGATTGATTGATTGATGGCTTGATTAAATCCTGCCAGGACCAGTGTGATCCTGCAGAGCTTGAGCGGGGCCCCACGGCTCGGCCGGAGCCATTTGGACAAACGGCTAAGGGAGACGGAGCCCCACGTGGGACGGGGACTGTGTCCAACCTGATCTGCTTGTATCCACCCCAGCGCTTAGTACAGTGCCTAGCACAAGCTAAACCCCCCTTCCCCTCAGCTTCCCCTCCCTTCTGCGTCACCTTGACTCACTATCTTTTCTCTCTCCCCACCCTCCGCACTTATGTAATAATAATAATAATATTATTATTAGCAGTAGTAAGTTAAGCGCTTACTATGTGCAAAGCACTGTTCTAAGCGCTGGGGTAGATACAAGGTAATCAAGTTGTCCCACGTGGGGCTCACAGTCTTAATCCCCATTTTACAGATGGGGGCACTGAGGCTCAGAGAAGTGAAGTGACTCGCCCAGGGTCACCCAGCAGACATGTGGCGGAGCCGGGATTCGAACCCATGACCTCTGACTCCAAAGCCCGTGCTCTTTCCACTGTGCCACACTGTATGTACATATCTATAATTCTATTTATTTATGCTGATGCCTGTTTACTTGTTTTGATGTGTATATATCTATAATTCTATTTACTTATACTGATGCCTGTTTGTTTTGATGTGTATATATCTATAATTCTATTTACTTATATTGTTGCCTGTTTACTTGTTTTGATCTATAATTCTATTTATTTCTACTGATGCCTGTTTACTTGTTTTGATGTCTGTCTCCCCCCTTCTTGATTATAAGCCCTGTGTGGGCAGGGATTGCCTCTCTTTATTGCTGAATTGTACTATCCAAGAGTTTAGTACAGTGTTCTGTACACAGTAAGCGCTCAATAAATATGATTGAATGAATGAATGAACATGTCTGCCGACTCTGTTGTACTTTCCCAAGCACTTAGTACAGCAACGTGGCTCAGGGGAAAGAGCACGAGCTTTGGGGTCAGAGGTCATGGGTTCAAATCCCAGCTCCCCCAGTTATCAGCTGTACGACTTTGGCCAAGTCATTTAACTTCTCTGTGCCTCAGTTCCCTCATCTGTAAAATGGGGATTAAGACTGTGAGCCCCCGGTGGGACAACCTGATCACCTTGTAACCTCCCCAGCGCTTAGAATGGTGTTTTGCACATAGTAAGCGCTTAATAAATTTATTGAACTTGTACTTCCCAAGCGCTTCGTACAGTGCTCTGCACACAGTAAGCACTCAATAAATACGATTGAATGAATGAATGAATAAATGCCATTATCATTACTATTATTTCTGTAACCTCCCCAGCGCATAGAATGGTGCTTTGCACATAGTGAGAGCTTAATAAATACCATCATTATGGTTTATTATTATTGTTATTATTATTACAGAGCTCTGTACATAGTAAGCACTCAATGAATACCACTGGTTGATTGACTGTGACTTTAGGGTGACCTTGGGCAAGTCACTTAACTTCTCTATGCCTCAGTTTCCTCATCGGTAAAATGGGGGTTCAGTAGCCGTTCGCCCACCCCTTCGACTGTGAATCCCGGCTGGGCAAGGGACTGTTTCTGATCTGATCTGCTTATTTTCTCTAGCTCAGTGCTTGGTACGTAGTGTTTTAATGAAGACGACAGTAAAGTTGGAAGGAAGCGCGTCTGTGATCGGTAACTACATTTAGTCTTTGTCCTTTGGACACACACTGATGAAATCTGGTGTCTTCTGAGATCTCCTGGGGTTCTAATCACTGTTTCAGATTTTACACTGCTACTGCAACCGCTCTTCTAGAGTCATTCATTCATTCAATCGTATTTATTGAGCGCTGACTGTGTGCAGAGCACCGTGCTAAGCGCTTGGGAAGTACAAGTTGGCAACATAGAGAGACGGTCCCTACTCAACAACGGGCTCACAGTCACCATGTGCCCATTGCTTGTGTCCAGTTGGTCAGCCTCACTGCGGGCTCGGGCCGGGGGCTCCTGGAGAGGCCGGAGGTTGAGGAGTGGGCACATCATGAAGCAGCGTGGCTCAGTGGGAAGAGCCCGGGCTTTGGAGTCAGAGGTCAGGGGTTCAAATCCCGGCTCCACCAATTGTCAGCTGTGTGACTTTGGGCAAGTCACTTCACTTCTCTGGGCCTCAGTGACCTCATCTGTAAAATGGGGATTAAGACTGGGAGCCCCCCGTGGGACAACCTGGTCACCTTGTAACCTCCCCAGCGCTTAGAACAGTGCTTTGCACATAGTATATGTGCAATCAATAAATACGATTGAATGAACGAATGAATGGAGAGTAAGCTCTTAATAAGAGAAGCAGCGTGGTTCAATGGAAAGAGCCCGGGCTTTGGAGTCAGAGGGCCTGGGTTCAAATCCCGGCTCCGCCAACTGTCAGCTGGGTGACTTTGGGCAAGTCACGTCACTTCTCTGGGCCTCAGTTACCTCATCTGTAAAATGGGGATGAAGACTGTGAGCCCCCCGTGGGACAACCTCATCACCTTGTAACCTCTCCAGCACTTAGAACAGTGCTTTGCACATAGTAAGCGCTTAATAAATCCCATTATTATTATTATTATTATTATGATCTGGGGCAGAGGCAGGAGCTGGCTCAGGGTGACATGACCTTCAGTTCCCACCCTGCTAGCAGTCGGATGGGACAAGGGGTGCCCCAGTGGGCCCTGGGCACCCGCGGCCGGCCGGCCCACCCCAGGAAGTCACAAGCCCAGGCGGTGGCCCCCGGCGATGGCTCCGATAAGGCCGTCACAAGAGGAGGCTGCTGCCACCCCTGCCCCAGTCCAGCCCAGTGAAGAGCCGCGTCCAGAGCAACCGGTGTGAGGCCCACCCAGGGACCCCCAGCCCGGGCACAGCCGCCGGGACCCGCGACCACAGGTCAGGCCCTGCCCGCGCTCACAGTCTTCACCTCCGGAGCCCTGGGGTTCTCTCTCATTCACCCCTCACATCCAAGCCGTCACCAAAACCTGCCGGTCTCAGCTCCGCAACATTGCCAAGATCCGCCCTTTCCTCTCCATCCAAACCGCTCCCCTGCTCATTCAAGCTCTCATCCTATCCCGTCTGGACTACTGCACCAGCCTTCTCTCTGATCTCCCATCCTCGTGTCTCTCTCCACTTCAATCCATACTTCATGCTGCTGCCCGGATTATCTTTGTCCAGAAACACTCTGGACATATTACTCCCCTCCTCAAAAACCTCCAGTGGCTACCAATCAATCTGCGCATCAGGCAGAAACTCCTCACCTTGGGCTTCAAGGCTGTCCATCACCTCGCCCCCTCCTACCTCACCTCCCTTCTCTCCTTCTCCTGCCCAGCCCGCCCCCTCCGCTCCTCCACCACTAATCTCCTCACTGTACCTCGCTCTCGCCTGTCCCGCCATCGACCCCCGGCCCACGTCATCCCCCGGGCCCGGAATGCCCTCCCTCTGCCCATCCGCCAAGCTAGCTCTCTTCCTCCCTTCAAGGCCCTGCTGAGAGCTCACCTCCTCCAGGAGGCCTTCCCAGACTGAGCCCCTTCTTTCCTCTCCCCCTCGTCCCCCTCTCCATCCCCCCGTCTTACCTCCTTCCCTTCCCCACAGCACCTGTATATATGTATATATGGTTGTACATATTTATTACTCTATTTATTTATTTATTTATTTATTTTACTTGTACATTTCTATCCTACTTATTTTATTTTGTTGGTATGTTTGGTTCTGTTCTCTGTCTCCCCCTTTTAGACTGTGAGCCCACTGTTGGGTAGGGACTGTCTCTATGTGATGCCAATTTGTACTTCCCAAGCGCTTAGTACAGTGCTCTGCACATAGTAAGCGCTCAATAAATACGATTGATTGATTGATTGATTGATTGGGGCCACTTGGGGGCTGCTCCATCAGGGTCCCCGGCCCCCTCCTCTCACCCTCCTCTTCGTCCTCCTGCCTGGACACCTCTCTGCCCATTCCCTTTCCTCCCACCCTCCTCTTCTTCCTCCCACCTGGCCAGCTCTTTGCCCCCGAGACCCCCATCCTCCCCTCCTCCTACCTCCATCATCTCCTTTCCCTTCCCCTTATCATCCAGGCCCCCTCCCTGCTCCCTAATGTACTAGGAGGGGGTGTCTGGGGAGACCTGGAGAGCCCCAACCAATCAATCAGTCAGATTTATTGAGCACTCACTGTGTGCATAGCACTGTACTAAGCACTTGGGAGAGTACAACAGAGTTGGTAGACACACCCTCTGCCCACAGTGAGTACTTTTTTGGTTTTACTTTTTTCTAAGGAGCAGCGTGGCTCAGTGGAAAGAGCATTGGCTTTGGAGTCAGAGGTCTTGGGTTCAAACCCCAGCTCCGCCAATTGTCAGCTGTGACTTTGGGCCAGTCACTTCACTTCTCTGTGCCTCAGTGACCTCATCTGTAAAAATGGGGTTTAAGACTGTGAGCCCCCCGTGGGACAACCTGATCACCTTGTAACCTCCCCAGCGCTTAGAACAGTGCTTTGCACATAGTATACGTGCAATCAATAAATACGATTGAATGAATGAATGAAGAGTAAGCTCTTAATAAGAGAAGCAGCGTGGTTCAATGGAAAGAGCATGGGCTTTGTAGTCAGAGGTCATGGGTTCAAATCCCGGCTCCACCAACTGTCAGCTGGGTGACTTTGGGCAAGTCATGTCACTTCTCTGGGCCTCAGTTACCTCATCTGTAAAATGGGGATGAAGACTGTGAGCCCCCCATGGGGCAACCTGATCACCTTGTAACCTCCCCAGTGCTTAGAACAGTGCTTGGCACATAGTAAGTGCTTAATAAATGCCATTATTATTATTATTATTATTATTATTATTATTATTGAAATCACATTTCCTCCAAGAAACCTTTCAGGATTAAGCTCTCTTTTCCCTGGCTCACTTTCCCTGGCTCACTCTCCCTTCCACATCATCTCTGCACATGGATGCAATCAATCAATCTGCGCATCAGGCAGAAACTCCTCACCCTGGGCTTCAAGGCTGTCCGTCACCTCGCCCCCTCCTACCTCACCTCCCTTCTGTCCTTCTCCAGCCCAGCCCGCACCCTCCGCTCCTCCGCCACTAATCTCCTCACCGTTAGGCCTCGTTCTTGCCTGTCCCACCATCTACCCCCGGCCCACGTCATCCCCCGGGCCTGGAATGCCCCCAATCCCTCAGCCCATCCGCCAAGCTCGCTCTCTTCCTCCCTTCAAGGCCCTGCTGAGAGCTCACCTCCTCCAGGAGGCCTTCCCAGACTGAGCCCCTTCCTTCCTTTCCCCCTCGTCCCCCTCTCCATCCCCCATGTCTTATCTCCTTCCCTTCCCCACAGCACCTGTATATATGTATATATGTTTGTACATATTTATTACTCTATTTATTTATTTTACTTGTACATATCTATCCTATTTATTTCATTTTGTTGGTATGTTTGCTTTTGTTCTCTGTCTCCCCCTTTTAGACTGTGAGCCCACTGTTGGGTAGGGACTGTCTCTATATGTCGCCACCTTGTACTTCCCAAGCGCTTAGTCCAGTGCTCTGCACACAGTAAGCGCTCAATAAATACGATTGATGATGATGATGATGGATGGGACCTTTGGTCATTTGATATTTGCCCTACCCTGACCCCATAGCATTCATTCATTCAATCGTATTTATTGAGTGCTTACTGTGTGAAGAGCACTGTACTAAGCGCTTGGGAAGTACAAGCTGGCAACATATAGAGACGGAACCTACCCAACAGTGGGCTCATAGTCCTCCCCACAGCACCTGTATATATGTATATATGTTTGTACGGATTTATTACTCTATTTATTTATTTATTTTATTTGTACATATTTGTACATACGACTCGCGGGCAACTCATCCTGAACTTTGACCTTCCTCCCATTTTCCTCTCCTCTCCCCCCCTGCCAGATGGGGAACATCAGTCCCTGTTCCCATCACGACCTTTGAACCTGCCCTCCCAGGAGTCAGTTTTGCACTGGGCAATCCTAGCCATGATGGGTCAAGACCCTTGGGAATGACACTGGGCAATTCTAGTCATTGACAGTGAGCAATCCCAACCATGACGAGATCCAGCCAGGGCCATGGAGCTGCCAATTGCAGAGGTACCATGACTATGAAACTGCCAATCTCAGAGTGGCTTGGCTTATGATCTGCCAGTTGCGGAGACTCCAGGACTATGGAATTGAAAATAGCAGAATAATAATAATAATTATTATTATAATTATAATAATGGCATTTATTAAGTGCTTACTATGTGCAAAACACTGTTCTAAGCACTGGAGAGGTTACAAGGTGCTCAGGTTGTCCCACGGGGGGCTCACAGTCTTCATCCTCATTTTACAGATGAGGTCGCTGAGGCCCAGAGGAGTTAAGTGACTTGCCCAAAGTCACTCAGCTGAGAAGTGGCAGAGCCGGGATTAGAACCCACGACCCCTGGCTCTTAAGCCCGTGCTCTTTCCACTGAGCCGTGCTGCTTCTCTGAGTGCCAGGGTTATGTTCTGCTAAATGCAGAAGTGCCAGAGCTATGCAACTGCCAATCGCACAGGTGCCGGGGGTGTTCAATTAATCAGAGCCCTGACACTTCGGCGATTGTCAGTTGAATAATATTAAGCCCCCCAAGGTGCCAGAGCTGAAATCCTGCGAGTCCTGGCATGAAGTAGCTCTGGCTAGGGTCGAGATTTTCCCCACACATTGGGTTGTAAAGGTCTTTCTTGTCTCCTCAATCCCCAGGGTCATCCAAGGCGGGCGAGACTCCAGCAGCCCCCGGCCTAGACATCCCAGCTCCTCATCCCGCCCAATGGCCGAGCCCCCGAACCGGACGGACGACGACGACCATCAGGGTGGAAACTCATCGGGGCTCGTCCCGAACACTACCGACTTGAGCTGGTACACTGAGCTGACCGCCGGGGACATAACCATCTACTCCCTCATGCTGCTCAGCAGCCTGGCCGGGCTGGCCGGCAACAGCCTGGTCCTCTGGTTCCTCGGCTTCAGGATCAAACGCAACCCATTCACCGTCTACATCCTGCACCTGGCCGGGGCCGACTTCTCTTTCCTGTTGTGGCAAGCGACTCTGAGTTCCATTGCTCTGGGTCCTCCCTTTCCTCTGGAGTATCGCAACCTCTACATCATGATAGGGATGGCAAAATACACCTCCTACACGTCCAGCCTGGGCCTGCTGACGGCCATCAGCACCGAGCGTTGTCTGTCCGTCCTCTTCCCCATCTGGTACCGCTGTCGCCGCCCGAAGCACCTGTCGGCCGCCATGTGCTCCCTTATCTGGACGTTGTCTATCCTGGTGAACATTCTGGATAGATTTGTCTGCGACTTCTACCTTTACTTCTCCATCGCTAATTGTTTCAAAGTGAACGTAGCCATCGCCACGTTGATTTTCCTCATCTGCGCGCTCATGGGCCTGTCCAGTTTGACGCTGTTCATCCAGGTGCGATCTAGATCCCGGCGCCGTCCAGCGACCAAGCTCTATTGGGTCATCCTGATCACCGTCCTCGTGTTCTTCGCCTGCGGGCTCCCCATGGGCATCTACTGGTACCTTCTGTTTTGGTTCAGAGCCTGGACGTTATCTTATTTCCATGACATCACCGAGTTGCTCTCCTGCGTGAACAGTTTCACCAATCCTATCATCTACTTCTTAGTTGGGACCCAGTGGAAGCGGAGGTTCCAGGAGCCCCTCACTCTCCGTCTCCAGAGGGCCTTCAGGCTGGAAGGGGAGGTGGAGGAGACCCCCTCCACCTACACCATGGAATTGTTAGCCTGACAGCCTGGGAACGGAGGGCTGGTCCAGGCCCGTCTCTCTCTGGGGTCAAAGGGCAGAAGCAGCAGCAGCAGCATCCAAGAATTAGGAAATCAGAATTTCCCACCATCCTCCTGCTCTGGCTCGCTCCCCATCCTGATGACTCGCGGGCCACTCATCCTGAACTTTGACCTTCCTCCCATTTTCCCCTCCTGTCTCCCCCTGCCAGATGGGGAACATCAGTCCCTGTTCCCATCACGACCTTTGAACCTGCCCTCCCAGGAGTCAGTTTTGGGCTGGGGAATGTCACAGCACCTGGGTTGGGCCGTGGGAATGGCACTGGGTGATCCCAGCCATGATGGGAATGACACTGAGCTCCTGGGATTGACACTGAGTAATCTTAGCCATAATGGGCATGGCATTGGGTAAAGAAAAATGAGAAGAATAATAAAAATAATCAATGCTATTTCTTAAATGCTTACTATGTGCCAAACAGTGTTCTAACAAATATTATTATTGTTATAAAGCTGGCCATGACCAGTTGGCTTATCCCTTACTGCTTGATTGTAAACTTGTTGTGGGCAAGGAACATGTCAACCAACTCTGTTATTCTGTATTCTCCCAAGAGCTTTGTACAGTGCTCTGCACATAGTAAGTGCTAAATAAATACAATTGATAAATATGATGGATAGATGTATTCCTCAGCTTCGTGGCCCCTGGAGTCCCAGGAGGAAAAGTCTGTTGGGGCTAATGGGATTAATAAGGGTCCATGAGGAAGATCCTTAAAAGGGACATTCAGAAAAGTCTCATGATCCTCCTGGGCTTTCTTCATGTAGCCCTCTCTACAATTGTCAGCGAAGAAGCGGAGCTCACTGGGCCCTGAGCCGATATAGATAACAAAAATAATAATGATTGTGGGATTTTTTAAGTGTTTACTATGGGCTGAGAACAAAGCACCGGGGTACATAATAATAATAATGATGGCATTTGTTAAGCGCTTACTATGTGCAAAGCACTGTTCTAAATGCTAGGGGGGATACAAGGTGGTCAGGTTGTCCCACGTGGGGCTGATAGTCTTAATCCCCATTTTACAGATGAGAGAACCGAGGCTCAGAGAAATAAAGTGACTTTTATCTTGAACTGATCTTTATCTCTCCACAGTACCCTCTCCTCACTTTTCTTTTTAGATTGTGAGCCCCCACAAGGGACAACGGTCCTATCTAATTCTCCCTTGTGTATTCTTCACCAGTACTTAGTACAGTGCTCTGCACACAGTAAGTGCTTAATAATACTATTAGGCAGGGAATGTGTCTATTTATTGTTATGTTGTACTCTCCCAAGTGCTTAGTACAGTGCTCTGAACACAGTTAGTGCTCAATAAATGTGGTTTTCTAACTATTATTACTTCTATTACTTAGTTTAGTGTTCTGCACAGAGTAAGGGCTCAATAAATGCCATTGACTGAAAAGGTTGTCTCATATGATTATCTTGTATCCTCAAGACTGTAAGCTCCTTGTGGGCAGGGAACATGTCTACTGATATTGTATCTTATACAATAACATGTCTCTTATACTGTACTTTCCCACAGTACAATACACATACAGTAATAATAATAATAATAATGGTATTTGTTAAGCACTTACTATGTGCAAAGCACTGTTCTAAGCACTGGGGGGATACAAGGTGATCAGGTTGTCCCACATGGGGCTCACAGCCTTAATCCCCATTTTACAGATGAGGTAACTGAGGCTCAGAGAAGTTAAGTAATAATAATAATAATAATAATAATGGCATTTATTAAGTGCTTACTATGTGCAAGGCACTGTTCTAAGCGCTGGGGAGGTTACAAGGTGATCAGGCTGTCCCACAGGGGGCTCGCAGTCTTAATCCCCATTTTGCAGACGAGGGAACTGAGGCACAGAGAAGTGAAGTGACTTGCCCAAAGTCACACAGCAGACAATTGGCGGAGCTGGGATTCAAACCCATGACCTCTGACTCCAAAGCCTGGGCTCCTTCCACTGAGCCACGCTACTTCTCCAAGTGACTTGCCCAAGGTCACACAGCAAGCATGTGGGGGAGCGGGATTAGAACCCTTGACCTCTGACTTCCAAGCCTGTGCTCTTAATTGTTTATATTAACATATGTCTCCCTCTCTAGACTGTAAGCTCTTTGTGGGCAGGGAACGTGACAGCTAACTCCACTGTATTCCCAAGTGCTTAGTACAGTGCTCTGCACACAGTAAGTGCTCAATAAACAGCACTGCTTGATTATTGAATGCTTACTCTGTACTAAGTGCTTGGAATAGGACAATAGGGTTAGTAGACATGACCTCTGACCTCAAAGAAGCTAACAGCTTATCAGTCAATCATATTTATTGAGCACTTACTGTGTGCAGAGCACTGTACTAAACGCTTGGGAGAATGCAATACTAGTAGATATAATCATTGCCTCCAAAGAGCTTACAATCTTGCAGCAGGAGAAAGATGCTAAAACAAAAATCGTATAGGAGAAAGGAATATATCATAAAGAAATGCACATAAGTTTAGTTATATTTGTGGGCTCATTCATTCATTCATTCATTCATTCAATCGTATTTATTGAGTGCTTACTGTGCGCGGAGCACTGTACTAAGCGCTTGGGAAGTACAAGTTGGCAACATATAGAGACGGGCCCTACCCAACAGCGGGCTCACAGCCTAGAAGGGGGAGACAGACAACAAAACAAAACAGACCATATGGGCTCCAGAGCTTCTAAACTATGCTCTTGGGGGAGTTTAATCAATCAATCAGTAGTATTTATTGAGCGCTTACTGTAATAATAATAATAATAATAGCATTTATTCAGCGCTTACTATGTGCAAAGTACTGTTCTTAGCGCTGGGGTGGTTACAAGGTGATCAGGTTGTCCCACGGGGGTGCTCACAGTCTTCATCCCCATTTTATAGGTGAGGTAACTGAGGCCCAGAGAAGTGAAGTGACTTGCCCAAAGTCACCCAGCTGACAATTGGCGGAGTCGGGATTTGAACCCATGACCTCTGACTCCACAGCCCGGGCTCTTTCCATTAAGCCACGCTGTACTAAGCACTTGGGAGAATACAGTAGCAGACCCAATCCCGGCCCACAACTAGCTTACAGTCTAGAGGGAAAGACGGACATTGACATAAATTGTAGTATGTAATTTAAAATAATAATAATGGCATTTGTTAAGCACTTACTATGTGCAGAGCACTGTTCTAAGCGCTGGGGGGAAACAAGGTGATCAAGGTGATCTTTTAGACTGTGAGCCCACTGTTGGGTAGGGACTGTCTCTATATGTTGCCAACTTGTACTTCCCAAGCGCTTAGTACAGTGTTCTGCACACGGTAAGCGCTCAATAAATATGATTGATGATGATGATGAAGTTGTCCCACGTGGGGCTCACAGTCTTCATCCCTATTTTACAGATGAGGGAACTGAGGCTCAGCGAAGTTAAGTGACTTGCCCAAGGTCACACAGCAGACATGTGGCGGAGTGGGGATTCGAACCCATGACCTCTGACTCCAAAGCCCGGGCTCTTTCCACTGAGCCACGCTGTTTCTCATATTTAAAGATATGTCCATTAGTGCTAGGGCTTTGAGGGTGGGGTGACTATCAGATGCCCAAAGGTCACAGATCCAAGTTCGGTAAATTAATAGATCATCATCAATCGTATTTATTGAGCGCTTACTGTGTGCAGAGCACTGTACTAAGCGCTTGGGAAGTACAAATTGGCAACATATAGAGACGGTCCCTACCCAACAGTGGGCTCGCAGTCTAAAAGGGGATACGATCCCCTAAAGATCCACAGTCTAAAAGGGGATACTAATAGATACGATCACCGCCTTCAACGGAGCTTACAATCTTGCAGTGAGAGACCGACGCTTAAAAGTCAGAGAGGAAGAAACTGTGTAGTACAAAGATATTTTCATAAGATCAATCAATCAATCAATCAATCAATCGTATTTATTGAGCGCTTACTATGTGCAGAGCACTGTACTAAGCGCTTGGGAAGTACAAATTGGCAACACATAGAGACAGTCCCTACCCAACAGTGGGCTCACAGTCTAAAAGGGGGAGACAGAGAACAGAACCAAACATACCAACAAAATAAAATTAATCAATCAATCAATCAATCGTATTTATTGAGCGCTTACTATGTGCAGAGCACTGTACTAAGCGCTTGGGAAGTACAAATTGGCAACACATAGAGACAGTCCCTACCCAACAGTGGGCTCACAGTCTAAAAGGGGGAGACAGAGAACAGAACCAAACATACCAACAAAATAAAATCAATCAATCAATCAATCAATCGTATTTATTGAGCGCTTACTATGTGCAGAGAACTGTACTAAGCGCTTGGGAAGTACAAATTGGCAACACATAGAGACAGTCCCTACCCAACAGTGGGCTCACAGTCTAAAAGGGGGAGACAGAGAACAGAACCAAACATACCAACAAAATAAAATAAATAGGATAGAAATGTACAAGTGAAATAAATAAATATCAGAGGTGGGTGGGTGAGGGGAGGAGGGTGTAAGGATCCAAGGACTTAAAGAGACGCAGTGGCAGTTAAAGGGGAAATAAGATAGATGAGAAATTAATCAAGGAAGAGCTTCTGGTGGAGATATAATCGTATGGTGAGGCAGCTTAAATCAGTCAATCAGGAGTATCCATCGGGCACAGCCTGCATGCAGAGGGGCTGTGTGCCCCTTCCTTCCTCTCCGTAGTCACACTGCTGATAGTTGGCAGAGCCAGGATTTGAATCCATGACCTCTGACTCCAAAGCCCGGCCTCTTTCCACTGAGCCACACTGCTTCTCATAAGTGCCCCCCTCTCAAGTTTGTATCTGGAGAGTTTCCAGTACCCTACTAGTCTCGGCAACGGGAGGGAGAGTCAAGCAGAGGCCTGCCCATTCCCAGACTGAGCCCCTTCCTTCCTCTCCCCCTCGTCCCCCTCTCCGTCCCCGCCATCTTACCTCCTTCCCTTCCCCACAGCACCTGTATATATGTATATATGTTTGTACATATTTGTTACTCTATTTATTCATTTATTTATTTTACTTGTACACATCTATTCTATTTATTTTATTTTGTTAGTACGCTTGGTTTTGTTCTCTGTCTCCCCCTTTTAGACTGTGAGCCCACTGTTGGGTAGGGACTGTCTCTGTATGTTGCCAATTTGTACTTCCCAAGCGCTTAGTCCAGTGCTCTGCACATAGTAAGCGCTCAATAAATGCAATTGATGATGATGATGATGATGATGAATAAATACGATTGATGATGATGATGATGATGAGTATCCATCGGGCACAGCCTGTGTGCAGAGGGGCTGTGTGCCCCTTCCTTCCTCTCCCCCTCTTCCCCCTCTCCATCCCCCCCCCTTACCTCCTTCCCTTCCCCACAGCACCTGTATATATGTATATATGTTTGTACATATTTGTTACTCTATTTATTTATTTATTTATTTTACTTGTACACATCTATTTATTTTATTTTGTTAGCATGTTTGGTTTTGTTCTCTGTCTCCCCCTTTTAGACTGTGAGCCCACTGTTGGGTAGGGACTGTCTCTGTATGTTGCCAATTTGTACTTCCCAAGCGCTTAGTACAGTGCTCTGCACATAGTAAGCGCTCAATAAATACGATTGATGATGATGATGATTAAGACTGTGAGCCCCACGTAGGGCAACCTGATCACCTTGTAACCTGCCCAGCGCTTAGGACAGTGCTTTGCACATAGTAAGCGCTTAATAAATGCCACCGTTATTATTATTAACCATATTTATTGAGCGCTTACTTGTGTGCAGAGCACTGCATTAATAATAATAATAATGATAATAATGGTATTTGTTAAGCGCTTACTATGTGCAAAGCACTGTTCTAAGCGCAGGGGGGATACAAGGTCATCAGGTTGTCCCACGTGGGGCCCACAGTCAATCCTCATTTTCCAGATGAGGTAACTGAGGCTCAGAGAAGTTAAGTGACTTGCCCAAGGTCACACAGCAGACGTGTGGTGGAGCCGGGATTCAAACCCATGACCTCTGACTCCAAAGCCCGGGCTCTTTCCACTGAGCCACGCTGCATTAAGCACTTGGGAGAGTACAATAGCTCAATTAATAGTCACTTTCCCTGCCCACAATTAACTTACAGTCTAGGGTCATGGGGGGAGACAGATATTAATACAAATTCCTCCCTTCAAAGCCCTACTGAGAGCTCACCTCCTCCAGGAGGCCTTCCCAGACTGAGCCCCATTTTTCCTCTCCTCCTCCCCATCCCACCCACCCTACCTCCTTCCCCTCCACCACAACACTTGTATATATTTGTACAGATTTATTATTCTGTTTATTTTACTTGTACATATTTACTATTCTATTTATTTTGTTAATGATGTGCATATAGCTATCATTCTATCTGTTCTGATGATTTTGACACCCATCTACATGTTTTGTTTTGTTGTCTGTCTCCCTCTTCTAGAGTGTGAGCCCGCTGTTGCGTAGGGACCGTCTCTATATGTTGCCGACTTATATTTCCCAAGCGCTTAGTACAGTGGTCTGCACACAGTAAGCATTCAATAAATACGATTGAATGAATGAGTGAATAAATAATAATAATAATGTTGGCATTTGTTAAGCACTTACTATGTGCAAAGCACTGTTCTAAGCGCTGGGGGGATACAAAGTGATCAGGTTGTCCCACGTGGGGCTCACAGTCTTAATCCCCATTTTACAGATGAGGTAACTGAGGCTCAGAGAAGTTGAGTGACTTGCCCACTTAAATACGATTTATTCAATACGTATTTGAATACGTATTTATAATAAATAAATAAACAATAAATAAGTGGAATAAATTAATATCCCACTTAAATACGTATTTATTCAAATACGATTGAATAAATGAATGAATGAAATTAACAAAATTATAGATACGTACATAAGTACATAGAGAAGCGGCGTGGCTCAGTGGACAGAGCACGGGCTTTGGAGTCACAGGTCGTGGGTTCGGTTTCCGGCTCCGCCACATGTCTGCTGTGTGACCTTGGGCAAGTCACTTAACTTCTCGGAGTCTCAGTTTACCTCATCTGTAAAAAGGGGGATGATGACTGTGAGCCCCACGCGGGACAACCTGATCACCTTGTATCCGCCCCAGTGCTTAGAACAGTGCTTTGCACATAGTAAGCGCTTAACAAATGCCATTATTATTATTATTATTATTGTAAGTACTGTGGGGCTGGGAGTGGGGGAAGAGCAAGGAGAGCCAGTCAGAATGATGCAGAAGGAAGTGGGAGATGAGGAAAAGTGGGGCTTAGTCAGGGAAGACCTCTTTTCATTCATTCATTCAATCATATTTATTGAGCGCTTACTGTGTGCAGAGCACTGTACTAAGCGCTTGGGAAGTACAAGTTGGTAACATACAGAAATGGTCCCTGCCCAACAGCGGGCTCACAGTCTAGAAGGGGGAGACAGACGGCAAAACAAAACATATTAACAAAATAAAATTAATAGAATAAGTATGTACAAGTAAAATAAATAAATAAATAGAGTAATAAATGTGTACAAACATATATACATATATACAGGTGGAGGAGATGGACCTTCAGTAAGGCTTTGAATGGAAGGAGAGTCGTTGTTCATCGCATTTGAGGAGGGAGGGCACTCCGGGCCAGAGGCAAGACATGGGTTAGGGGGTCGGTGGCGAGACAGGTAAGAATCAATCAATCAATCAATTGTATTTATTGAGTGCTTACTGTGTGCAGAGCACTGTACTAAGTGCTTGGGAAGTACAAGTTGGCAACATATAGAGACAGACCCTACCCAACAGTGGGCTCACAGTCTAAAAGGGGGAGACAGAGAACAAAACCAAACATACTAACAAAATAAAATAAATAGAATAGATATGTGCAAGTAAAATAAATAAATAGAGTAATAAATACGTACAACCATATATACATATATACAAGAAGGGGGCACAGTGAGGAGTTTAGTGGAACTAGAGGAGTGAAATATGAGGGCTGGGTTGGAGAAGGAGAGCAGTGAGGTGAAGTAGGAGGGGGCGAGGTGGTGGAGAGCTTTAAATCAATCAATCAATCAATCAGTCGTATTTATTGAGCGCTTACTGTGTGCAGAGCACTGTACTAAGTGCTTGGGACGTACAAGTTGGCAACATATAGAGACAGTCCCTACCCAACAGTGGGCTCACAGTCTAAAAGGGGGAGACAGAGAACAAAACCAAACATACTAACAAAATAAAATAAATGGAATAGATATGTGCAAGTAAAATAAATAAATAGAGTAATAAATATGTACAAACATATATACATATATACAAGAAGGGGGCACAGTGAGGAGTTTAGCGGAACTAGAGGAGTGAAATATGAGGGCTGGGTTGGAGAAGGAGAGCAGTGAGGTGAAGTAGGAGGGGGCGAGGTGGTGGAGAGCTTTAAATCAATCAATCAATCAATCAGTCGTATTTATTGAGCACTTACTGTGTGCAGAGCACTGGACTAAGCGCTTGGGAAGTACAAGTTGGCAACGTCTAGAGACAGTCCCTACCCAACAGTGGGCTCACAGTCTAAAAGGGGGAGACAGAGAACAAAACCAAACATACTAACAAAATAAAATAAATAGAATAGATATTTACAAGTAAAATAAATAAATAAATAAATAAATAGAGTAATAAATATGTACAAACTATATATATATATATATATATATATATATATACAGGAGCTGTGGGGAAGGGAAGGAGGTAAGATGAGGGGGATCGAGAGGGGGACGAGGGAGAGAGGAAGGAAGGGGCTCAGTCTGGGAAGGCCTCCTGGAGGAGGTGAGCTCTCAGTGGGGTCGTGAAGGGAGGAAGAGAGCGAGCCTGGCGGATGGGCAGAGGGATTGGGGGCATTCCAGGCCCGGGGGAGGACGTGGGCCGGGGGTCGATGGCGGGACAGGCGAGAACGAGGTACGGTGAGGAGAAGCCAGTGGTGAGGAGATTTTGTTAGTTGTGGAGGTGGATGGGCAACGCTGGATTTTTTTTAGGAGCAGGGTGACATATCCTGAATGATTCTGTAGAAAAATGATCCGGATAGTAGCGTGAAGTTTGGACTGGAGTGGGGAGAGACAGGAAGCTGGGAAGTCAGAAAGGCAGGTGATGCACCAATCCAGGCGGGATAGGATGAGTGATTGTATTCATTCATTTAATTGTATTTATTATTCATTCAGTCGTATTTATTAATAATAATAATAATGGCATTTATTAAGCACTTACTCTGTGCAAAGCACTGTTCTAAGCGCTGGGGAGGTTACAAGGTGATCAGGTTGTCCCTCGTGGGGCTCGCAGCCTTAAACCCCATTTTACAGATAATGATAGCATTTATTAAGCGCTTACTATGTGCAAAGCACTGTTCTAAGCGCTGGGGAGGTTACAAGTGACCAGGTTGTCCCTCGTGGGGCTCACAGCCTTAAACCCCATTTTACAGATGAGGTAACTGAGGCCCAGAGAAGTGAATTGACTAGCCCAAAGTCACACAGCTGACAATTGGTGGAGTTGGGATTTGAACCCATGACCTCTGACTCCAAAGCCCGTGCTCTTTTCAAGAGGAAAGGGCAGAGCTGTCACTTATCTTCTATGTGACCATGGGCAAGCCACTTCATTTTGTTGGGTAGGGACCGTCTCTATGTGTTGCCAACTTGTACTTCCCAAGCGCTTAGTACAGTGCTCTGCACACAGTAAGCGCTCAATAAATACGATTGATTGATTGATTGATTCATTCATTCATTCAATGGTATTTATTGAGCGCTTACTGTGTGCAGAGCACTGTACTAAGTCCTTGGGAAGTACAAGTTGGCAACATATAGAGATGGTCCCTACCCAACAGTGAGCTCACAGTCTAGAAGGGGGAGACAGAGAACAAAACAAAACACATTAACAAAATAAAATGGAATAAATATGTACAAACAAAATAGAGAAATAAATACGTACAAACATATATACATATCAATCAATCATATTTATTGAGCGCTTACTATGTGCAGAGCACTGTACTAAGCGCTTGGGAAGTACAAGTTGGCAACATATAGAGACTATATGTTGGCTATATGTTGCCATTAGTTGGCAACATATAGAGACGGTCCCTACCCAACAGTGGGCTCACACTCTAGAAGTTTGTTCACATATGTTTACATATGTATACATATATATATACTTTACTTCTCTGTGCCTCAGTTACTTCATCTGTAAAAGAGATTAAGACTGTGAGCCCCATGTGGGATAGGGATTCTGTCCAACCCAATTTGCTGTGTATCTATCCCAATGCTTAGTAGAGTATCTGGCACATAGGAAGTGCTTAATAAATACCATTAAAAAAAAACAACTGACCCGCTACCCCCTCAAGATTGATTTTCCCCGCCACTCACCGGTTTCTCTCCAACTCAGTCCCAAGGGTCTTCTGCCTCGCGCTGTATTTGTGCTGTGCATTTTTGTAGCCACTCTCTTTAGGACTGGAAGACGTGGTTTCTTAATAATAATGATGGCCTTTGTTAAGCGCTTACTAGGTGCAAAACACTGTTCTAAATAGCCTCCATCATCATCATCATCAATCATATTTATTGAGCGCTTACTATGTGCAGAGCACTGTACTAAGCGCTTGGGAAGTACAAATTGGCAACATATAGAGACAGTCCCTACCCAACAGTGGGCTCACAGTCTAAAAGGGGGAGACAGAGAACGAAACCAAGCATACTAACAAAATAAAATAAATAGAATAGATATGTACAAGTAAAATAAATAAATAAATAGAGTAATAAATATGTACAAACATATATACATATATACAGGTGCTGTGGGGAAGGGAGGGAGGTAAGATGGGGGGATGGAGAGGGAGGCGAGGGGGAGAGGAAGGAAGGGGCTCAGTCTGGGAAGGCCTCCAGACATCTAGCAAGTCACTTGCTTTTTTTTTTTTTCCTTAACATCGTCTTTCAGCTTCTTTCCAAGAAGGTTTGTGGCTTTTCATCATTTTCCTTTCAGAGGGCCAGGGGCTTAGGGGTGGGTCTGGGGGTAAGGACTGGGGTTTGGGGGGTGATGAGCTGGGCTGGAGTTGAGCCTGGGCTGAGACTAGGCTGGGCCTGGGACTGGGTCTGATCATCATCATCATCATCATCAATTGTATTTATTGAGCGCTTACTATGTGCAGAGCACTGTACTAAGCGCTTGGGAAGTACAAATTGGCAACATATAGAGACAGTCCCTACCCAACAGTGGGCTCACAGTCTAAAAGGGGGAGACAGAGAACAAAACCAAACATACTAACAAAATAAAATAAATAGAATAGATATGTACAAGTAAAATAAATAAATAAATAAATAGAGTAATAAATCTGTACAAACATATATACATATATACAGGTGCTGTGGGGAAGGGAAGGAGGTAAGATGGGAGGGATGGAGAGGGGGACGAGGGGGAGAGGAAGGAAGGGGCTGAGTGTGGGAAGGCCTCCTGGAGGAGGTGAGCTCTCAGTAGGGCCTTGAAGGGAGGAAGAGAGCTAGCTTGGCCGATGGGCAGAGGGATTGGGGGCATTACAGGCCCGGGGGAGGACGTGGGCCGGGAGTCGATGGTGGGACAGGCGAGAACGAGGTACGGTGAGGAGATTAGCGGCAGAGGAGTGGAGGGTGCGGGCTGGGCTGGACAAGGACAGAAGGGAGGTGAGGTAGGAGGGGGCGAGGGGATGGATGGACAGCCTGGAAGCCCAGGGTGAGGACTTTCTGCCTGATGCGCAGATTGATTGGTAGCCACTGGAGATTTTTGAGGAGGGGAGTAATATGCCCAGAGCGTTTCTGGACAAAGACAATCCGGGCAGCAGCATGAAGTATGGAAGCATGAAGCATGAAGCAGCATTAAGGAAGTTCTTCCTTCAATCACATTTATTGAGCGCTTACTGTGTGCAGAGCATTGTACTAAGCGCTTGGGAAGTACAAGTTGGCAACATATAGAGATGGTCCCTACCCAACAGCGGGATCGCGGTCTAGAAGTGGGAGGCAGACAACAAAACAAAACATATTAACAAAATAAAATAAATAGAATAAATATGTACTAATAAAATAGAGTAATAAATAAGTACAAACATATATACATATACTCATAAAGCCTGTCACCAAATCAGAGGCTTGGCTAGCCAACACTTATTTCCCTCCGACTAAGCTGACAAAGCTGGCTCAAGACACAACTCTATATGTATCAATCAATCTGCTCAATGAATGTCATCGATTGATTGAACTCTCTTCAGCACAATGTGGTTAGTCAGGATGGAGGCGGGTTCTTGGCTGGGAGGTAGCGTGGCATATCTACTCTATTTATTTTATTTTGTTAGTATGTTTGGTTTTGTTCTCTGTCTCTCCCTTTTAGACTGTGAGCCCACTGTTGGGTAGGGACTGTCTCTATATGTTGCCAATTTGTACTTCCCAAGCGCTTAGTACAGTGCTCTGCACATAGTAAGCGCTCAATAAATACGATTGATGATGATGATGATGATGATGATAGAGTAAAATCCCATCTCCTCCAAGAGGCTTTCCCGGTCTAAGCTCTCATTTCCTCTTTCTCACTCCCTTCTGCGTCACCCTTGGATTTGCCCCCTTTATTTGCCTCTCCCTCAGCCCCACAGCACTTTTGTCCTTATCCATAATTTATTTAAGAATAATAATAATAATAATGATGGCATTAATTAAGTGCTTACTATGTGCAAAGCACTGCTATAAGTGCTGGGAGGATACAAGGTGATCAGGGTGTCCCACGTGGGTCTCCCAGTCTTCATCCCCATTTTACAGATGAGGTCACTGAGGCCCAGAGAAGTGAAGTGACTTGTCCAAAGTCACACAGCTGACAAGTGGCAGAGCCGGGATTTGAACCCAGGACCTCTGACTCAAAAGCCCGGGCTCTTTCCACAGAGCCACGCTGCTTCTCTTTATTTCTATTCATAATAATAATAATAATAATAATAATAATAATAATAATAATAATAATGGCATTTACTAAGTGCTTACTATGTGCAAAGCACTGTTCTATGTGCTGGGGGGATACAAGGTGATGAGGTTGTCCCACGTGGGGCTCACAGTCTTCATCCCCATTTTACAGATGAGGGAACTGAGGCACAGAGAAGTTAAGTGACTTGCCCAAAGTCACGCAGCTGAGAAGTGGCGGAGCCGGGAGCCCACTGTTGGGTAGGGACTGTCTCTATGTGTTGCCGACTTGTACTTCCCAAGCGCTTAGTACAGTGCTCTGCACCCAGTAAGCGCTCAATAAATATGATTGATTGATTGATTGAATGATTAACTGACCTCTGACTCAAAAGCCCGGGCTCTTTCCACTGAGCCACGCTGCTTCTCTCTATTTCTATTAATGCCTGTCTCCTCCTCTAGACTGTAGGCTTGTTGTGGGCAGGGAGCACATCTACCAACTCTGCTGCTTGTACGCTCCCAAGCGCTGAGCACAGTGCTCTGCCCACAGTCAGCACGCTCAACAAAGAAATGATTGGATGACTGATTGGGATCTACAGCCCAGTCCGCACCCTCTGCTCCTCCACAGCTGATCTCTTCACCGTACCTCGCTCTCGCCTGTCCCGCCATCGACTCCCGGCCCACGTCATCCCCCGGGCCCGGAATGCCCCCAATCCCTCTGCCCCTCCGCCAAGCTCGCTCTCTTCCTCTCTTCAAGGCCCTGCTGAGAGCTCACCTCCTTCAGGAGGCCTTCCCAGACTGAGCCCCTTCCTTCCTCTCCCCCTCGTCCCCCTCTCCATCCCCCCATCTTACCTCCTTCCCTTCCCCACAGCACCTGTATATATGTATATATGTTTGTACATATTTTTTTACTCTATTTATTTATTTATTTAATTTATTTGTACATATCTATTCTATTTATTTGATTTTGTTAGTATGTTTGGTTTTGTTCTCTGTCTCCCCGTTTTAGACTGTGAGCCCACTGTTGGGTAGGGACTGTCTCTAGATGTTGCCAATTTGTCCTTCCCAAGCGCTTAGTGCAGTGCTCTGCACATAGTAAGCGCTCAATAAATACGATTGATTGATTGGGATTGGCAGGGATTGGGATGGGGCCGGGGCTGAGGGCCAGGGGCTCGCCTAGGATGCTGAATCAATCAATCAATCAATCGTATTTATTGAGCGCTTACTATGCGCAGAGCACTGTACTAAGCGCTTGGGAAGTACAAATTGGCATCACATAGAGACAGTCCCTACCCAACAGTGGGCTCACAGTCTAAAAGGGGGGAAGGACTAGGTGGGTGATGGTGGCCAGCTCGTTGCTATGGCGATTGTTTCCTTGGGCTGCCGGGGGTGGGGCCTGTGTGGTCCAGATGTTGCCCAGCTGGCTCACAGGGGCCCTGAGAAGGTATTCTCGGGGGGCGTAGCTTCTCCGGTGGCTCATAGCAACAGCCTGTCGGTTTCTGAGCCTGTGAGGACCCCCATATGGGGCTTGGGTGGAGGGACCTTCTCCCTCTGGCTGGAGCGCTCGGGCCTGGACGATGAGGGAGGTCCTCTGCTCAGGGCCCTTGAGCAGGAGGCGTGGGTCTCAGTGGGGATGAAGGCCAGTTCCATCTCCTGTTTATCCCTTGACCAAATGCTGAGAGGCGGGGGGCTCGGGCCTGGCCCGCCAGCTCTGCCCCGGAATTCGCCCCTTGGAGACTTGGACTCTTAAAAGCAGCCACGCTAACTCCAAGCGGGGCCTTATTTGGTATTGAAGCGGCTGTGTTTGGAGCGGCCTTCTCCAAGGACTGGGGGGAGGGACAGGAGCAGGCCTCAGAGGATGAGGGGAAGGGTGAAGGGGAGGCTTTGCCAAGGCTGGATGCTCCCCAGAGCCTCCGAAGCTTCTCACCACCCTCCCCCTCCTCCAGCAGCCTCTTCTTGTTAGGACTGGAGCTAGGGCCGGGCTGGGTTGCGTCTGGACAGTGGCTGAGTTTGGGACCGGCCTGGGGCTGAGGTTGGACTGGGGCTCTACTAAAACCCAACATCATCATCATCATCATTATCAATCGTATTTATTGAGCGCTTACTATGTGCAGAGCACTGTACGAAGCGCTTGGGAAGTACAAATTGGCAACATATAGAGACAGTCCCTACCCAACAGTGGGCTCACAGTCTAAAATGGGGAGACAGAGAACAAAACCAAACATACTAACAAAATCAAATAAATAGAATAGATATGGACAAATGAAATAAATAAATAGAGTAATAAATCTGTACAAACATATATACATATATACAGGTGCTGTGGGGAAGGGAAGGAGGTAAGATGGGGGGGTGGAGAGGGGGGGCGAGGGGGGAGAGGAAGGAAGGGGCTCAGTCTGGGAAGGCCTCCTGGAGGAGGTGAGCTCTCAGCAGGGCCTTGAAGGGAGGAAGAGAGCTAGCTTGGCGGATGGGCAGAGGGATTGGGGGCATTCCAGGCCCGGGGGAGGACATGGGCCGGGGGTCGATGGCGGGACAGGCGAGAGCGAGGTACGGTGAGGAGATTAGCGGAACAACAGGGGCATCTAGAGTAGATGCCCAAGATTGAAATCAAATAAACAAACTCCAGCTAGCAGACACCGCCCTCTTCACCTTGACCATCAACATTCCAGTCACTATCATTCTCTTCCACTGTGTGACTTGGGGCAAGTCACTTAACTTCTCTGTGCTTCAGTTACCTCATCTGTAAAACGGGGATTAAGGCTGTGAGCCCCCCGTGGGACAACTGGATCACCCTGTAATAATGGCATTTATTAAGCGCTTACTATGTGCAAAGCACTGTTCTAAGCGCTGGGGAGGTTACAAGGTAATGAGGTTGTCCCACGCGGGGGCTCACAGTCATCATCCCCATTTTACAGATGAGGTAACTGAAGCACAGAGAAGTGAAGTGACTTGCCCAAAGTCACACAGCTGACAATCGGCAGAGCTGGGGTTTGAACCCATGACCTCTGACTCCAAAGCCCGGGCTCTTTCCACTGAGCCACACTGCTGTACCTCCCCAGTGCTTAGGGAAGCAGCATGGCTCAGTGGAAAGAGCCCGGGCTTTGGAGTCAGAGATCATGGGTTCAAATCCCGGCTCTGCCAATTGTCAGCTGTGTGACTTTGGGCAAGTCACTTAACTTCTCTGTGCCTCAGTTACCTCATCTGTAAAATGGGGATTAAGACTGTGAGCTCCCCGTGGGACAATCTGATCACCTTGTAACCTCCCCAGCCGCTTAGAACGGTGCTTTCGCACATAGTAAGGGCTTAATAAATGCCATTATTATTATTATTATTTTTAGAACAGTGCTTGGCACATATTAAGTGCTTAATAAGTGCCATCACTATTATTATTATTATTCAATACCACCATGTCCTCTATCACTGTCCCTGTCACGGGCACTGTGTTTTCATTCATTCATTCATTCATTCATTCATTTAATTGTATTTATTGAGTGCTTACTGGGTGCAGAGCACTGTACTAAGCGCTTGGGAAGTCCAAGTTGGCAACATAGAGAGACGGTCCCTACCCAACAAGGGGCTCACAGTCTAGAAGACGGGCTCACAGTCTAGAAGACCGTGTTTGATACAATATAATCAGATCATACAGAACAGCGAAACCGAGTAGCCTAGAGCCCAGGCCTGGAAGTTAGAAGCACCTGGGTTCTAATCCCGACTCTTCCGCTCATCTGCTGTGTGACCTTGGGCAATTTCACTTCTCTGTGCCTCACTTACCTTCTCTGGAAAATGAGGATTAAGACTGTGAACCCCAAGTGGGACATGGATTGCATCCAACCTGATTAGTGTGTGTCTATCCCAGCACCTAGTACAGTGCCTGGCACAGAGTAAGCACTTAACAAATGCCATTTAAAAAAAATGGGCTTCCACTCCCAAAAGGACAAATCTCATCCCCATTTTAATGATGGAAAATTCAGGGCCCAGAGAGATTGAGTGATTTGCCCATATCATCATCATCATCAATCGTATTTATTGAGCTCTTACTGTGGGCAGAGCACTGTACTAAATGCTTGGGAAGTACGACCCCCTTCTCCTCAACACGCTATCTGACCTTGGCTTCACAGACTCCGTCCTCTCCTGATTCTCCTCTTATCTCTCCGGTCGTTCTTTCTCAGTCTCTTTTGCAGGCTCCTCCTCCCCCTCCCATCCCCTTACTGTGGGGGTTCCCCAAGGTTCAGTGCTTGGTCCCCTTCTGTTCTCAATCTACACTCACTCCCTTGGTGACCTCATTCGCTCCCACGGCTTCAACTATCATCTCTACGCTGATGACACCCAGATCTCCATCTCTGCCCCTGCTCTCTCCCCCTCCCTCCAGGCTCGCATCTCCTCCTGCCTTCAGGACATCTCCATCTGGATGTCCGCCCGCCACCTAAAGCTCAACATGTCGAAGACTGAGCTCCTTGTCTTCCCTCCCAAACCTTGTCCTCTCCCTGACTTTCCCATCTCTGTTGACGGCACTACCATCCTTCCCGTCTCACAAGCCCGCAACCTTGGTGTCATCCTCGACTCCGCTCTCTCGTTCACCCCTCACATCCAAGCCGTCACCAAAACCTGCCGGTCTCAGCTCCGCAACATTGCCAAGATCCGCCCTTTCCTCTCCATCCAAACCGCTACCCTGCTCATTCAAGCTCTCATCCTATCCCGTCTGGACTACTGCACCAGCCTTCTCTCTGATCTCCCATCCTCGTGTCTCTCTCCACTTCAATCAATACTTCACGCTGCTGCCCGGATTATCTTTGTCCAGAAACGCTCTGGGTATATTACTCCCCTCCTCAAAAATCTCCAGTGGCTACCAATCAATCTGCGCATCAGGCAGAAACTCCTCACCCTGGGCTTCAAGGCTCTCCATCACCTCGCCCCCTCCTACCTCACCTCCCTTCTCTCCTTCTCCTGCCCAGCCCGCACCCTCCGCTCCTCCACCGCTAATCTCCTCACTGTACCTCGTTCTCGTCTGTCCCGCCATCGACTCCCGGCCCACGTCATCCCCCGGGCCTGGAATGCCCTCCCTCTGCCCCTCCGCCAAGCTAGCTCTCTTCCTCCCTTCAAGGCCCTGCTGAGAGCTCACCTCCTCCAGGAGGCCTTCCCAGACTGAGCCCCTTCCTTCCTCTCCCCCTCGTCCCCCTCTCCATCCCCCCATCTTACCTCCTTCCCTTCCCCATAGCACCTGTATATATGGTTGTACATATTTATTACTCTATTTATTTATTTATTTATTTATTTTACTTGTACATTTCTATCCTATTTTATTTTGTTGGTATGTTTGGTTCTGTTCTCTGTCTCCCCCTTTTAGACTGTGAGCCCACTGTTGGGTAGGGACTGTCTCTATGTGTTGCCAATTTGTACTTCCCAAGCGCTTAGTACAGTGCTCTGCACATAGTAAGCGCTCAATAAATACGATTGATTGATTGATATAGAGACAGTCCCTACCTAACAGTGGTCTCACAGTCTACCCAGCAGCCTGGTGGAGGGTTCGGACTAAAACCCGGATCTTCCGACTCCCAGTCCCACGTTCTTTCCACTGGGCTGCAGTGCCTCAGTTCCTCTCTGTGGTTTCCTTTCCCACTTCATCCTCTTATCTATTCCTTTTTTTAAAATCTATTCATTAGGCATTTACTATGTACCACGTGCTGAGGTACAAGCTAATTAGGTTAGATACAGTCCATGTCCCACATGGGGTTCAAAGTCTTAATTTTACAGATGAGGGAACTGAGGCCCAGAGAAGTGAAGTGACTTGCCCAAGGTCACACAGCAGAAAAGTGGCAGAGCTGGAATTAGAACCCTGGTCCTTCTGACTCCAAGGCCTGTGGTCTATAGGTTATGCCAATTCTCGCTGTTTCCTCCTGTCCTCTCCCCTGCCAGCAATTTCTCATTAGGCCCAAGCCTATAGATCCCTGAGGGTTGCGGGGAGGGGAGTTTTTTTTTGGGGGTGACATGTTTCTGCCTCTCTGGCCTCTCCTGAGAGGCTGAAGTTGGGGTGCCGTGGTGGGGAGGGGAGCGAGGGCAGTGCCACCCATGATGGAAGAGGAAAGACCATTTCCTCTGCAGTCTCTGACCCTTGACAGGAAACCCGAGGGGAAGTCTCTTGATAACTTGATAACGTTTGTTTAGTCACAGAGTCCTGGAACAAAACGCTGCTGCCTGATAGGGACTGGGTGTCCCTTCATGCCCCGGACCACTGTGCCCGCTCTCTGTAGCTTTCCCACCATTCCTCCTCCCCGTTCCCTTTCCTTCCCCTCCTTTGAAGCCCATATTATTTGCCTCTTCCACCCCCTCCAGATTCTTGTAACCATCATCTATTGCCCCCCTTGTCCCACCTCCAACTTCTTTAACCATTTTGACCCCTTTCTCACCTTCCCTCTCTCCTTTTCCATGCCCACTCTGATCCTCGGAGACTTCAACATCCTCATGGATTTACCTGGTGACTCCTCTGCCACCCGCCTTCTATCTCTCCTTGACACTGCCAACCCCCTGCTCCACCCCATCTCGTCCACTCACCAACTTGGTCACACTCTCAACCTCATCATCTCTTAACGCTGCACTATCTCCACCCTCACCAACTCTGAAATCCCTCTCTCTGACCATAACCTTCTCACCTGCCTCCTCTCTCACACTCCTCTCCCCCCAAATCTATATTTCTCCCCCACAGAGACCTCTGCTCTCTCGACCCCATCCATTTCTCTCAGCACATCACAACCCACCTCGCTTCCCTATGCTCTCTACCCACACTTGATGAGCAGATTACTGCTCTCAGCTCCATCCTCTCTACTCAACACAACTCACTCGCTCCCTTTTTCCTTCATCACTCTCGCACCACTAACCCACAGCCTTGGATCACTGCCACTGTCCGCCTCCTTCGCTCCTATGCTCGAGCTGCTGGCGAAAGTTTAAACACCAAGCTAACTTTGTTCACTTTAAATTTATCCTTTCCCACCTTAACTCTGCCCTCTCCTCTGCCAGGCAAAACTACTTTTCTTCCCTTATTGACACCCATGCCCATCACCCCCATCAGCAGCTCCAGACATTTAACTCCCTCCTCAGGCCCCCTGTTTCTCCCCCTCCTCCATCCCTCACCCCCAACGATCTGGCCAACTAGGAAAGTAACACCATCAGGAACACTATTAGGAAAATTAACACCATCAGGTCTGAGCTCCCCAAAGTCACCCCTCCCCCTTCTCCATTCCCTCTGCTCTCAACCCGCTCTTCTACTTTCCCATCCTTCCCAGCAGTAACTTCAGATGAGATCCCCTCCCTCCTCTCAAGTGCCACCCGATCCATCTGTGCTTCGTACCCCATTCCCTCTCATCTCACCTCATTTCATCTTCCCCTCATTCCCCTCTCCATCCCCCTCATCTTACCTCCTTCCCTTCCCCACAGCACCTGTATATATGGATATATGTTTGTACATATTTATTACTCTATTTATTTATTTATTTATTTTACTTGTACATATCTATTCTATTTATTTTATTTTGTTAGTATGTTTGGTTTTGTTCTCTGTCTCCCCCTTTTAGACTGTGAGCCCACTGTTGGGTAGGGACTGTCTCTATATGTTGCCAACCTGTACTTCCCAAGCGCTTAGTACAGTGCTCTGCACACAGTAAGTGCTCAATAAATACGATTGATGATGATGATGATGATGATCTTATAAAAACTCTCACCCCTTCCCTCCACCCCTCCTTAACTTCCATCTTCAACCGCTCACTCTCCAATGGTTTCTTCCCCTCTGCCTCCAAACATGCTCATGTCTCCCCCATCCTAAAAAAACCCCTCTCTTGACCCCACCTCCCCTTCTATTTATCGCCCTATCTCCCTCCTAGCATTCCTTTCCAAACTCCTTGAACAAGTCATCGACACCCGCTGCCTCGAATTCCTCAATGCCAACTTCTCAAGGGCCTGGAGAGGCAGGGGAGCTGACCCCCGGCCTCCTCAACTAGTGGGGGTCAGCTGAGGGTGTCCTGTGAGGAGTTAGCTGTTACCTGGGGAAATCCTTTCCACCAGCCCAGCCACTGAAGCCCCCAGCTCCTCTTCCTTCCCTTCTGATTTCCCCTCCCCGATTCTCCCTTCTCCTCTTCTCCCTTCCCCTCCCAATTAATCAATCGATTGGTGTTATTTACTGAGCACATTATATGCAGAGCACTGTACTAAGCACTTGGGTGAGTACAGTACAACCGAATTAGTAGATTCATCCCCCATCCTCCTTTCACCTGTGCTCCCTAGCCCTCTCTCCCTCCTCCCTCCCACTCCCCTTCCTTCCCCACTTCCCTCTTCTTTCCTCTCTCTCTCTCTCTGTCTCTCTCTCTCTCTCTCTCCCTCTCTCTCTCTCTCTCTCTCTCTCTCTCTCTCTAGCCTCCTTCCCTCCCATCATTTTTTATAATGGTATTTATTAACCGCTTTCTAAGTGCCAGGCATTGTATTAAGTGCTGGGAAAGATAAGTGGCCTAGTGGATAAATATCGGACCTCGGAGTCGGAAGGTCCTGGGTTCTAGTCCCAGCTCCGCCACTTGTCTGCTGTGTGACTTTGGTCAAGTCACTTAACTTCTCTGTGCCTCAGTCACCTCACCTGTAAAATGGAGACTAAGACTATGAGCCCCATGTGGGACAGAGACTGTGTCTAACCCTACTAGCCTGTCTCCAACCCAGACACTCAGAGCAGTTCCTGTTATATGAGTGCTTAACAAATACTGCAATTATTATTATTACTATCATTGTTATACATTTCTTTCTCTCCCCCCTTCCTTTTTTAAAAATATGGTGTTCGTTAGGTGCTTTCTACGTACCAGACACTGCACTAAGTGCTGGGGTAGATACAAGATAATCGGGTTGTACACAGTCCCTGTCCCACATGGGGCTCACAGACTTAATCCCCATTTTACCGATGAGGTATTGTTCTCTGTTACACTGTGCTCTCCTAAGCACTAAGTACAGTGCTCTGCACATAGTAAGCACTCAATAAATATGATTGATTGATGAGGTAATAGAGGCACAGAAAAGTGAAGTGACTTGCTTTAAATCACCCAACAGACAAGTGATGGAGTCAGAATTAGAACCCAGGTCCTTCTGAATTCCAGGCCTGTGCTCTATCAAGTAGGGCACACTGCTTCCTCCTTTTCCTTTCCCTTCCCCCACACTCCTTTCCCTCCCTCCTCTTCCTTCTTTTCCCTTCCTTTCTCCCATCTTCTATCTCTTTCCCTCCCTCTCCTCCGTGCATCCGCCTCCCTACATTTCCCTACCAGGAACTGTACCAACCACTTGAGAAATACCACAGAACCACAAGACAATTTTCCTAACCCCAAGAAGACTCTGCCTTAATTGTGGAGACAGACATGACATATTTAGAAGCAGAGGAATCAGGATCGATGAATAAATAATCTAACGTACATATAAACGACAAGTGTTGAGGGTGGGTATAAATCAAGATGTAAGTGCTAGAGTCGACTGAAGGATTGATAAAATTAGAGGCGTTGATAGTGGGGGTAGGTTTATTAGAAGAGGTGAGATTTCAGGAGGGCTTTGAAGGCAGGGGTGTGTGTGAGACTCAGTTATATTTATTGAGTGCTTACTGTGTGCAGAGCACTATACTAAGTGCTTGGGAGAATACAATAGAACAACATAACAGACACAATCCCTGCCCGCAAGGAACTTAGAGTCAAGAGGGGGAGACAGACATTAATGTAAATGAGTAAAATTACAGATATGTACGTAAGTGCTGTGTGGCTGGAAGGGGTTTAAATAAAGGGAACAAGTCAGGGTGATGCAGAATCAATCAATCAATCAATCAATCATATTTATTGAGTGCTTACTGTGTGCAGAGCACTGTACTAAGCGCTTGGGAAGTACAAGTTGGCAACATATAGAGACAGTCCCTACCCAACAGTGGGCTCACAGTCTAAAAGGGGGAGACAGAGAACAAAACCAAACATACTAACAAAATAAAATAAATAGAATAGATATGTGCAAGTAAAATAAATAAAGGGAGTTGAAGAAAAGGAAAAGACAGCTTAGTCAGGGAAGGCCTCTTGGAGGAGATGAACTTTTAATTCATTCAGTCATTCATTCATTCAATCGTATTTATTGAGCACTTACTGTGTTCAGAGCACTGTACTAAGCATTTGGGAAGTACAAGTTGGCAACACATAGAGACGGTCCCAACCCAACAGTGGGCTCACAGTCTAGAAGGGGGAGACAGACAACAAAACAAAACATATTGACAAAATAAAATAAATAGAATAAATGTGTACAAATAAAATAAATAAAAAAATAGAGTAATAAATATGTACAAACATAGATACATATATACAGATGCTGTGGGGAGGGGAAGGAAGTAAGGCAGGGGGGATGGGGAGGGGAAAAGTGATCCTCTGTCAGATACGAAGAGGAAGGGCATTCCAGGCAATAGGCAGAATTCATTCGGCGTGGCTCAGTGGAAAGAGCCACGGGCTTTGGGGTCAGAGGTCAGGGGTTCAAATCCTGGCTCTGCCAATTGTCAGCTGTGTAACTTTGGGCAAGTCACTTAACTTCTCTGTGCATCAGTTACCTCATCTGTAAAATGCGGTTTAAGACTGTGAGCTCCCTGTGGGACAACCTGATCGCCTTGTAACCTCCCCAGCGCTTAGAACAGTGCTTTGCACATAGTAAGTGCTTAATAAATGCCATTATTATTATTCATTCAATCGTACTGATTGAGTGCTTACTGTGTGCAGAGCACTGGATGTGGGTGAGAGGTCAGCAGTGAGGTAGATGAAATGGTAAAAATGATGTGGAGGTGGATGGGCAAACACTGGAGGTTCTTGAATGGGGAAACATGGCCTGAATATTTTTGTAGGATAATCAGTCTGGGCAGCAGAGTGAAGTATGGCCTGGAGTGGAGAGAGACAGGAGACAAAGAGGTCAGTGAGGAAGCTGATGCAGTAATCCAGGCGGGAGAGGATAAATCCTTGGATTAATTTGCCAACAGTTTGGATGGAGAGGAAAGGGTGGATTTTACCTATGTTGTGAAGGATGCATTGGCACGATTTGGTGACATTGAATACGTGAGATGAATGAGAGAGATGATTTGAGGATAGTGTCAGAGTTCGGGCTTGTGAATCAGGGAGGATGGTAGTGCTGTTTACAGTGACAGGAAAGTCAAGGGAGCAACAGGCTTTGGATGGGAGGATAAGGAGTTATGTTTTGGACAGGTTAAGTTTGACGTGTCAGCGGGACATCCAAGTAGAGACGTCCTGAAGGCAGAAGGAAATGTGAAACTACAGAGAAGGAGAGAGATCAGAACTGGAGATGTGGATTTGGGAATCATCCCCATAGAGGTGGTGGTTGAAGCCGTGTGAGTGAGTTCTCCAAGGGAGTGTGGTTAGATGGAAAATAGAAGGAGTGACTCCCAGAGCTGGGGGATGGGATGCAGAGGAGGAACCCGGAAAAGAGTTTGGGAATGAGCAGCCAGAGAGATAAGAGGTGAACCAGGAGAGGACAGCGTCAGTGAAGCCGAGGTTGAATAATGCTTCCAGGAGAAGGGGATAGTTGATAGTGTCAAAGGCCGCCAAGAGGTCGAGGAGGATTAGGGTGGAGTAGAGGCCGTTGGATTTGGCGAGAAGGAAATCATTTGTGACCTCTGAGAGGGCAGTTTCTGTGGAGTGAAGAGGGCAGAAAACAGATTGGACGGGGTCAAGGAGAGAATTGAAGGAGAGGAACTTGAGGCAGCGGTTATAGACAACTCACTCAAGGAGTTTGGAGAGGAATGGTAGGAAGGACCTCTCTGGGCCTCAGTGACCTCATCTGTAAAATGGCGATGAAGACCGTGAGCCCCCCGTGGGACAACCTGATCACCTTGTAACCTCCCCAGCGCTTAGAACAGTGCTTTGCACATAGTAAGCGCTTAATAAATGCCATTATTATTATTATTATTATTCTCTGGGCCTCGGTTCCCTCATCTGTACAATGCGGATGAAGACCGTGAGCCCCATGTGGTTCACCCTGATCACCTTGTATCCTCCCCAGCGCTTAGAACAGTGCTTTGCACATAGTAAGCGCTTAATAAATGCCATTATCATCATTATTATTATTGTTCTCTGGGCCTCAGTTCCTTCATCTGTACAATGGGGATGAAGACTGTGAGCCCCCTGTGGGACAACCTGATCACCTTGTATCCTCCCCAGCGCTTAGAACAGTGTTTTGCACATAGTAAGTGCTTAATAAATGCCATTATCATCATTATTATTATTGTTCTCTGGGCCTCAGTTCCCTCATCTGTACAATGGGGATGAAGACTGTGAGCCCCCTGTGGGACAACCTGATCACCTTGTATCCTCCCCAACGCTTAGAACAGTGCTTTGCACATAGTAAGCGCTTAATAAATGCCATCATCATCATCATCATTCTATTTATTCTATTTATTTTTTGTTAGTATGTTTGGTTTTGTTCTCTGTCTCCCCCTTTTAGACTGTGAGCCCACTGTTGCGTAGGGACTGTCTCTACACGTTGCCAATTTGTACTTCCCAAGGGCTTAGTACAGTGCTCTGCACATAGTCAGCGCTCAATAAATACGATTGATGATGATGATGATCATCAAGGAGATCAGGCGATAACTGAAGGGAGCCCAAGGGAGGCTTTTTTTAGGATAAGGGATGGCAAGGACACGATTGAAGGCAGTGAGAAAAAGCCAAGGGAGAGCAAACAGTTGAAGATGGTGGTCAGGGAGGGAAGAAGGGAGAGGTCAAGTGCCACGATAAGACGTGAAGGGATGTCTGAAGGAGACTTCAGTACAGCAACGAAGAGATTTACCTCAGCAATTCAGTGATTCAGCAACTGCTCAGTGCAGGGGGCCAAACTAAGCACTTAATCAATCATCTTTATCATCATCATCATCATCATCAATCGTATTTATTGAGCACTTACTGTGTGCAGAGCACTGGACTAAACGCTTGGGAAGTACAAGTTGGCAACAACTTTATAGCTCTTTATAGAGCGCTAACTGTGTGCAGAGAACTCTAGAAAGTGTCACATCTCCACAAAACACATCCCCGGGGAGAGGCATAAAAGTATTCATAAAGAGTGGGATCCACTAAATCATTCATTCATTCAATCGTATTTATTGAGCGCTTACTGTGTGCGGAACACTGTACTAAGCGCTTGGGAAGTACAAGTTGGCAACATAGAAACAGCACGGCATAGTGGATACATATTTACTATTCTATTTATTTTGTTGATGATGTGCATTTAGCCTTAATTCTATTTATTCTGATGACTTGACACCTGTCCACATGTTTTGTTTTGTTGCCTGTCTCCCCCTTCTAGACTGAGAGCCCATTATTGAGTAAGGACCGCCTCTATACGTTGCCAAATTGTACTTCCCAAGCGCTTAGTCCAGTGCTCTGCACACAGTAAGCGCTCAATAAATACGACTGAATGAATGAATGATAGAGCCCAGGCTTGGGAATCAGAAGTCATAGGTTCTAATCCCGACTCTGCCACTTGTCTGCTGTGAGACCTTGGGCAGCTCACTTAACTTCTCTGTGCCTCATATACCTCATCTGTAAAATGGGGATTGAGGCTGTGAGCCCCACGTTGGACAGGGACTGTGTCCAACCCGATTTGCTTGTATCCACCCCAGAGTTTAATACAGTGCCTGGCACATAGTAAGTGCTTAACAAATACCATTATTATTATTATTATAAATAAGTAGGACGTTCAATGAATAGTGTATGTATGCAAGAGCTGAGGCTGGGCATTAAGCAATTACTTAAGTGCCGGGGTGGCTATTGCACTGTTGATAAGCAGCATGGCATAGTGGAAAGAGCTCGGGTCTGGGAATCAGAGGATCTGGGTTCTAATTCCAGCTCCCTAACTTATCTACTGTATGACCTTGGGCAAATCATTTCATTTCTCTGTGCCTCAGTTGCCTCACCTGTAAAATGGGGATTGAATCCTCCTCCCTTGGACTCAGTGATGCCCATGCCGGATAAGGACTGTGTTCAACCTTCATTCATTAATTCATTCATATTTATTGAGCACTTAACTGTGTGCAGAGCACTGTACTGAGCTCTTAGGAGAGTACAATGTCTTCCAGCAATCCTTTTTTGGGGGGGGTAGGGACCGTCTCTATATGTTGCCGACTTCCCAAGAGCTTAGTACAGTGCTCTGCAAACAGTAAGTGCTCAATAAATACGATTGAATGAATGAATTAATGAATAAATGCGATTGAATGAATGACAAAAAGACAGATACATTCTCTGCCCACAACAAGCATACAATCTAGAGGGGGAAACAGACATTAATATAAATAAACAATACAATAATAATGATAATAATGGCATTTGTTAAGCCTTTACTATGTGCAAAGCACTGTTCTAAGTGTTGGGGAGGATACAAGGGGATCAGGTTGTCCCACGTGGGGCTCACAGTCTTCATCCCCATTTTACAGATGGGGTAACTGAGGCACAGAGAAGTCACACAGCTGACAATTGGCAGAGCCAGGATTTGAACCTGAGACCTCTGACTCCTAAGCCCATGCTCTTTGAATAATAATATACATAAATAAATTACAAATATAAGTGCCTGATTATCCTGTATCTATCCCAGCACTTGGCATACATGGAATGCTTAGCCATTCACTCATTCATTCAATCGTATTCATTCATTCATTCAATCTTATTTATTGAGCGCTTACTGTGTGCAGAGCACTGTACTAAGCACTTGGGAAGTCGGCAACATATAGAGACGGTCCCTACCCCCCAAAAAAGGATTGCTGGAGGACATAGGTTTCAGGATGGCTTTGAAAGTGGGAGAACTAAGTAATACGGAAGGCAGACAAATATTATTTACTAAAAGTGGGAGCAGGAAGAAGGAGAATAGAACAGGAAAAACGTGAATGTTTCAGATAAAATAGCAATATAAACCACTGAAGATTCGTATTGTTGTATTGTAATCATAATAATAATTATGGTATTTGTTAAATGTACTAAGCCCTGGGGTGGATAGAAGCAAAACAGGTTGGACACAGTCCCTGTCATTCATTCATTCATTCAATCGTATTTATTGAGTGCTTACTGTGTGCAGAGCACCGTATTAAGTACTTGGAAAGTACAAATCGGCGACATAGAGAGACGGTCCCTACCCAACAATGGGCTCACAGTCTAAAAAGGGGAGACAGACAACTAAACAAGTCCTGCACAAGGCCTCACAGTCTCAATCCCCATTCAATCAATCAATCAATCAATCGTATTTATTGAGCGCTTACTGTGTGCAGAGCACTGTACTAAGTGCTTGGGAAGGACAAGTTGGCAACATATAGAGACAGTCTCTACCCAACAGTGGGCTCACAATCTAGAAGGGGGAGACAGAGAACGAAACAAAACATATTAACAAAATAAAATAAATAGAATAGATATGTACAAGTAAAATAAATAAATAAATAGAGTAATAAATACGTACAAACATATATACATACATACAGGTGCTGTGGGGAAGGGAAGGAGGTAAGGCGGGGGGGATGGAGAGGGGGAGGAAGGAGGGGGCTCAGTCTGGGAAGGCCTCCTGGAGGAGGTGAGCTCTCAGTAGGGCCCCATTATACAGATGAGGTAACTGAGGGGCAGAGAAGTGAGGTGACTTGCCCAAGGCTGCACAGTAGACAAGTGGTGGAAACAGGATTAGAACCCATGAACTTCCCAGGCCCGTGCTATATCCACTACGCCACGCTGCTTGTACTCTCCCAAGCATTTAGTACAGTGCTTTGCACACAGTAAGCGCTCAATCAATCAATCAATCGTACTTATTCATCATCTTCATCATCAATCGTATTTATTGAGCACTTACCGTGTGCAGAGCACTGTACTAAGCGCTTGGGAAGTACAAGTCGGCAACATGTAGAGACAGTCCCTACCCAACAGTGGGCTCACAGTCTAAAAGGGGGAGACAAAGAACAAAACCAAACATACTAACAAAATGAAATAAATAGAATAGATATGTACAAGTAAAATAAATAAATAGAGTAATAAATATGTACAAACATATATACATATATACAGGTAAACACTCATATATTTATTGAGCGTTTACTGTGTGCAGAGCACTGCACTAAGTGCTTGGGAAGTACAAGTTGGCAACATATAGAGACGGTCCCTACCCAACAGTGGGCTCACAGTCTAGAAGACTAAATCATCATCATCATCAATCGTATTTATTGAGCGCTTACTACGTGCAGAGCACTGTACTAAGCGCTTGGGAAGTACAAATTGGCAACATATAGAGACAGTCCCTACCCAACAGTGGGCTCACAGTCTAAAAGGGGGAGACGGAGAACAAAACCAAACATACTAACAAAATAAAATAAATAGAATAGATATGTACAAGTAAAATAAATAAATAGAGTAATAAATATGTACAAACATATATACATATATACAGGTAAACGCTCATATATTTATTGAGTGTTTACTGTGTGCAGAGCACTGTACTAAGCGCTTGGGAAGTACAAGTTGGCAACATATAGAGACGGTCCCTACCCAACAGTGGGCTCACAGTCTAGAAGACTAAATCATCGTTATCATCAATCGTATTTATTGAGCGCTTACTATGTGCAGAGCACTGTACTAAGCGCTTGGGAAGTACAAATTGGCAACATATAGAGACAGTCCCTACCCAACAGTGGGCTCACAGTTTAAAGGGGGAGACGGAGAACAAAACCAAACATACTAACAAAATAAAATAAATAGAATAGATATGTACAAGTAAAATAAATAAATAGAGTAATAAATATGTACAAACATATATACATATATACAGGTAAACGCTCATATATTTATTGAGCGTTTACTGTGTGCAGAGCACTGTACTAAGCGCTTAGGAAGTACAAGTTGGCAACATATAGAGACGGTCCCTACCCAACAGTGGGCTCACAGTCTAAAAGGGGGAGACAAAGAACAAAACCAAGCATACTAACAAAATGAAATAAATAGAATAGATATGTACAAGTAAAATAAATAAATAGAGTAATAAATATGTACAAACATATATACATATATACAGGTAAACGCTCATATATTTATTGAGCATTTACTGTGTGCAGAGCACTGTACTAAGCGCTTAGGAAGTACAAGTTGGCAACATATAGAGACGGTCCCTACCCAACAGTGGGCTCACAGTCTAGAAGACTAAATCATCATCATCATCAATCGTATTTATTGAGCGCTTACTACGTGCAGAGCACTGTACTAAGCGCTTGGGAAGTACAAATTGGCAACATATAGAGACAGTCCCTACCCAACAGTGGGCTCACAGTCTAAAAGGGGGAGACAAAGAACAAAACCAAGCATACTAACAAAATGAAATAAATAGAATAGATATGTACAAGTAAAATAAATAAATAGAGTAATAAATATGTACAAACATATATACATATATACAGGTAAACGCTCATATATTTATTGAGCATTTACTGTGTGCAGAGCACTGTACTAAGCGCTTGGGAAGTACAAGTTGGCAACATATAGAGACGGTCCCTACCCAACAGTGGGCTCACAGTCTAGGAGACTAAATGTGATTGAACGAAGGAATATGGTCACAAATGCACTAAAAAGGGAAAGGAATTCCTTAAGTGTGTTGGGGCAAAGGAGGTTGTCTATTTGACACTCTAAATTTTCTAAACAACCCTGAGCTCTAACTCTGACCTACGCTGGGCCGGCTGCCAGATGCCACTTCATTGCCTGGCAGAAGGGACTTGTGTTGTCGGAAGGAGCAGGGCTGGTCCAGCATCTAATCAATCAATCAATCAGTCGTATTTATTGAGCGCTTACTGTGTGCAGAGCACTGTACTAAGCGCTTGGGAAGTCCAAGTTGGCAACATATAGAGACAGTCCCTACCCAACAGCGGGCTCACAGTCTAGAAGGGGGAGACAGAGAACAAAATCTAAGAATCTAATCTAAGAATTCCTCCCGCAGGCAGGAAAGGGTGGAGGAGGTGGGGGAGATGGGGGCGGGGGGGAGAAGGGTTATTTAGGAGCAGTGTGGCTCAGTGGAAAGAGCCCGGGTTTGGGAGTCAGAGGTCATGGGTTCTAATCCCAGCGCTGCCACTTGTCAGCTGGGTGACTCTGGGCAAGTCACTTCACTTCTCTGGGCCTCAGTTACCTCATCTGGAAAATGAGACTGTGAGCCCCACGTGGGGCAACCTGATTACCTTGTATCAATCAATCAATCAATCAACATATAGAGACGGTCCCTATCCAACAGTGGGCTCACAGTCTAGAAGGGGGAGACAGACAACCAAACAAAACATTTTAATCAATCAATCGTATTTATTGAGCGCTTACTGTGTGCAGAGCACTGGTCTAAGCGCTTGGGAAGTACAAGTTGGCAACATCTAGAGACAGTCCCTACCCAACAGTGGGCTCACAGTCTACAAGAGGGAGACAGAAAACAAGACCAAACATACTAACAAAATAAAATAAATAGAATAGGTATGTACAAGTAAAATAAATAAATAGAGTAATAAATATGTACAAACATATATACATATATACAGGTGCTGTGGGGAAGGGAAGGAGGTAAGATGGGGGGATGGAGAGGGGGACAAGGGGGAGAGGAAGGAAGAGGCTCAGTATGGGAAGGCCTCCTGGAGGAGGTGAGTAGGGCCTTGAAGGGAGGCCCCCCCAGCGCTTAGAACAGTGCTTGGCACCTAGTAAGTGCTTAACAAATGCCATCATTGGCAAAGCAGCGTGGCTTAGTGGACAGAGCCCAGGCTTGGGAGTCAGAGGTCGTGGGTTCTAATCCCGCCTCTGCCACTTGTCAGCTGTGTGACTTTGGGCAAGTCACTTAAATTCCCGGGGCCTCAGTTCCCTCATCTGTAAAATGGGGATTAAGTCTGTGAGCACAACGTGATGACCTTGTATCTACCCCAGCGCTTAGAACAGTGCTTGGCACATAGTAAGCACTTAACAAATACCAACATTATTATTATTATTATTTATTTTTTCCTGCAGGCAGGAAAGGGTGAGAAGGATGGGGTCGGGGAAAGGGGCAACATCCAACATCTCAGAAGTACCCTGCGGTCAGGATAGTGGGTTGTCATGGTAAGGGCACGGGTTGGGGGGTGGCAGGGAAGCAGGGCTTGCCCAATATCTCAAAACCACTCTGCAGGCAGGTAAGGGTGGGGAGTCTCTGGGGGGATGATGGGGGAGGAGTAGAGATGATCAATCAATTGATCAATCAATCAATCAATCAATCAATCAATCGTATTTATTGAGCACTTACTGTGTGCAGAGCACTGAACTAAGCATTTGGGAAGTACAAATTGGCAACATATAGAGACAGTCCCTACCCAACAGTGGGCTCACAGTCTATAAGGGGGAGACAAAACCGAACATACTAACAAAATAAAATAAATAGAATAGATATGTACAAGTAAAATAAATAAATAAATAGAGTAATAAATATGTACAAACGTATATACATATATACAGGTGCTGTGGGGAAAGGAAGGAGGTAAGACGGGGGGGGGATGAAGAGGGGGACGAGGCGGGGAGGAAGGAAGGGGCTCAGTCTGGGAAGGCCTCCTGGAGGAGGTGAGCTCTCAGTAGGGCCTTGAAGATGATCCAATATCTCAGAACCAATCTGTAGGCAGGAAAGCGTTGGGGGCCTGAGAGGGGTGTGAGGCGGGGGGATATCTTGGAATAATAATAATGGCATTTAATTAAGCACTTACTTTGTGAAAAGCACCGTTCTAAGCGCTGGGGAGGTTACAAGGTGATCAGGTTGTCCCACGGGGGGCTCACAGTCTTAATCCTCATTTTCCAGATGAGGTCACTGAGGCCCAGAGAAGTTAAGGGACTTTCCCAAAGACACACAGCTGACAGTTGGCGGAGCCGGGATTAAGCCCGGGTTCTTTCCACTGAGCCACGCTGGAATCATCCTGCTGGCCGGGAAGTAGGGGAATGAGGGGAGCGGGGCTGGTCCAGCATCTCAGAATCACCCCACGGGCAGGAAGGGAGGAAATTTGAAGGCTCATTGCAGTCTAACCAGGGTGCCCCTTGACTGGGGCCTGGGACAAACCAGCAGAACTGTTGGCCGTGACCCGAAAAAGGCTCGGAGAGAACACACTCGTGTGTTTTCCTCGCTCTGTTGGGTTTCCATGGGAACATGTGTTTTGCAGGAGGACCGCGCTTCCGACCGCCTGGATTTGCTGGGCCAAAGGGTCCTGCCTGGAGTTCCTATTTGCTCTCTTCTGTGTCGCCCTTGCACTTGGATCTGTACCCCTTCTTCACTCAAATCTATTCAGTTCAATCGTATTTATTGAGCGCTTGCTGTGTGCAGAGCACTGGACAAAGCCCTGGGAAAATACAGTTCAGCAATAGACTCCTCTCTCAGCCCCACAGCACCTATGGCCATACTTGAGAAGCAGCGTGGCTCAGTGGAAAGAGCCCGGGCTTTGGAGTCAGAGGTCACGGGTTCTAATCCCGGCTCTGCCAATTGTCAGCTGGGTGACTTTGGGCAAGTCACTTCACTTCTCTGGGCCTCAGTTAGCTCATCTGGAAAATGGGGTTTAAGACTGTGAGCCCCAAGTGGGACAACCTGATCACCTTGTATCCACCCCAGCGCTTAGAACAGTGCTTTGCACATAGTAAGCGCTTAATAAATGCCATCATTATTATTATTATTCTCTGTGCCTCAATTGCCTCATCTGTAAAATGGGGATTAAGACTGTGAGCCCCAAGTGGGACAACCTGATCACCTTGTATCCACCCCAGCGCTTAGAACAGTGCTTTGCACATAGTAAGCGCTTAATAAATGCCATCATTATCATTATTATTCTCTGTGCCTCAATTGCCTCATCTGTAAAATGGGGATTAAGACTGTGAGCCCCAAGTGGGACAACCTGATCACCTTGTATCCACCCCAGCGCTTAGAACAGTGCTTTGCACATAGTAAGCGCTTAATAAATGCCATCATTATTATTATTCTCTGTGCCTCAGTTACCTCATCTGTAAAATGGGGATTAAGACTGTGAGCCCCATGTGGGACAACCTGGTTACCTTGTATCCCTCCCAGCGCTTAGAACATCATCATCATCATCAATCGTATTTACTGAGCGCTTACTATGTGCAGAGCACTGTACTAAGTGCTTGGGAAGTACAAATTGGAACAGTGCTTGGCACATGGTAAGCGCTTAACAAATACCATCATTACTATTTTTATTGTAACTTATGGGCAGGGAATGTGTCTGTTTATTGTTATCCTGAACTCTTCCAAGCACTTAGGACAGTACTTTGCACGCAGTAAGTGCTCAATAAATACGACTGAATGAATGAATTTATGAACATCTGTTTCCCCCTCTAGACTGTAAGCTTGTTGTGGGCAGGTAATGTGTCTACCAACTTTGTTATATCATACTCTCCCTAGGGCTTGGTACAATATTCTGCATGCAGTAAGCACTCAATAAATACAATTGATTGATCGGGGGACACAGCTCGTAAAAAGAGGGGCCACGGTGGGGGCAACCTGGCCTTATAATAATAATAATAATAATAATGATAATGGCATTTATTAAGCTCTTACTATGTGCAAAGCACTGTTCTAAGCGCTGGGGAGGTTACAAGGTGATCAGGTTGTCCCTCGTGGGGCTCACAGTCTTAATTCCCATTTTCCAGATGAGGTAACTGAGGCCCAGAGAAGTGAAATGACTTGCCCAAAGTCACACAGCTGACAATTGGTGGAGCCGGGATTTGAACTCATGACCTCTGGCCTTCCCAGACTGAGCCCTCTTCTTCCTCTCCTCCTCCCCATTCCCCCCACCTTACCTCCTTTCCCTCTCCACAGCACCTGTATAGATGCTTGGACAGATTTATTACTCTATTTTATTTGTACATATTTACTACTCTATTAATTTTGTTAATGATGTGCACGTAGCTTTAATTCTATTTGTCCTGACGATTTTGACACCTGTCTACATCATCATCATCATCAATCATATTTATTGAGCGCTTACTTTGTGCAGAGCACTGTACTAAGCGCTTGGGAAGTACAAATTGGCAACATATAGGGACAGTCCCTACCCAACAGTGGGCTCACAGTCTAAAAGGGGGAGACAGAGAACAAAACCAAACATACTAACAAAATAAAATAAATAGAATAGATATGTACAAATAAAATAAATAAATAAATAGAGTAATAAATATGTACAAACATATATCCATATATACAGGTGCTGTGGGGAAGGGAAGGAGGTAAGATGGGGGGATGGAGAGGGGGACGTTTTGTTATATTGTCTGTCTCCCCCTTCTAGACTGTGAGCCCACTGTTGGGTAGGGACCGTCTCTACATGTTGCCAACTTGTACTTCCCAAGCGCTTAGTACAGTGCTCTGCACACAGTAAGCGCTCAATAAATACGATTGAATGAATGAATGAACTTGGACGAGAGGTGATGATGATGATGATGGCATTTGTTAAGCGCTTACTATGTGCAAAGCACTGTTCTAAGCGCTGGGGAGGATACAAGGTGATTGTGTGTCTGTGGGTGGGGGCCAAGGGAGCACCTCAACTCAGGATCTACTCAAAGCTGAGAGTCTTGGGGTCCGGGAAAATAAAATAAAAAACTCTCACTCCTCAGTGCCTGACCATTATCACTTGCAGGGAAGTCTGAAGGTAATAATAATAATAATAATGATGGCATTTGTTAAGCGCTTACTATGTGCAAAGCACTGTTCTAAGCGCTGGGGGGGATACAAGGTGATCAGGTTGTCCCACGTGGGGCTCACAGTCTTCATCCCCATTTTACAGATGAGGTAACTGAGGCTCCAAGAAGTTAAGTGACTTGCCCAAGGTCACACAGCAGACATGTGGTGGAGCTGGGATTTGAACCCATGGTAGACACAGGGGGGAAGCAGCTTGGCCTAATGGGAAGAGTATGGGACAGGGAATCAGAGGACCTGAGTTCTAATCCTGGCTCTGCCACTTAATAATAATAATAATAATAACATTTTTTAAGCGCTTACTATGTGCAAAGCACTGTTCTAAGCACTGGGAGAGATACAAAGTAATCAAGTTGTCCCACATGGGGTGCACAGTCTTCATCCCCATTTGACAAATGAGGCAAATGAGGCACAGAGAAGTTGAGTGGCCTGCCCAAGGTCACACAGCTGACAAGTGGCAGAGCAGGGATCTGAACCCACGACCTCACTCTCCCAAGCCTGTGCTTTTTCCACTGAGACACGCTGTCTGCTGTGTGACCTTAGGCAAGTCACCTCACCTCACCGGGCCTCGGTTACCTCATTTGTAAAATGGGGATTAAATCCTACTTCCTCTGAGTTAGACTGTGAGACTCATGATGGATGGAGACTGTGTTCAACCTGATTGACCCCAGTGCTTATAAGAGTGTATGGCACATAGTAAGCACCTAACAAGTACTATTATTATTATTATTATTAATCAATCAATCAATCGTATTTATTGAGCGCTTTCTGTGTGCAGAGCACTGTACTAAGCACTTGGGAAGTACAAGTTGGCAACATATAGAGACAGTCCCTACCCAACAGTGCCAGAAAAGGGGGATGAGAACAAAGGGAGGAGATGGAGCCAGTGAAGCGGGAATCAATCAATAAATCTGAGGTATTTATTAATCTCTAATTGCATGTAGAGCAATGTACTAGGCGCTTAACACTGTACTGAAAGGGATGAGGAAGAGGACAGATGAGAGGGAGGAGGGATGGGGCAGCTAGTGGAGGGGGTGAAGTGAGATGATGGTGAGAGTGAGGTGGACACTCCCCTCTAGGTCACTCAGCCTCTCTAGGACACTGTATGGAGATTTACAAGAAGGAGCACATGCACAGTACCAGTGGAGGCCATTAAGACTTTTAAGACTTAAAAAGCCATTAAGACTTTTAAAAGACATTAAGGCTTTTAGACTGTAAGCCCACTGCTGGGTGGGGACTGTCTCTATATGTTGCCAACTTGTACTTCCCAAGCGCTGAGTACAGTGCTCTGCACACAGTAAGCGCTCAATAAATACGATTGATTGATTAAGCACCAAATGAAGGGCAGGGGATAATACTAATAATTGTGTTATTTGTTAACCGCTTACTTTTCGCCAGACACTGTACTAAGCGCTGGGGTGGGTACAAGTAAATACGGTTGGACCGTCCCTGTCCCACAAAGGGCTCACAGTCTCAATCCTCATTTTCCAGTTGAGGGAACTGAGGCACAGAGAAGTGAAGTGACTTGCAGGCAAGTGATGGAGCCAAGATTAGAGCCCATGACCTTCAAACTGTGCTCTATTCACTACACCATGCTGCAGTAAATGTGTTCGCTAATTCATTCATTCATTCATTCAATCATATTTATTGAGCGCCTACTGAGTGCACTGTATGAAGCGCTTGGGAAGTACAAGTCGGCAACATATAGAGACGGTCCCTACCCAATAACGGGCCCACAGTCTAGAAGCGGGAGACGGACAACAAAACAAAACATGGAGACCGGTGTCAAAATCGTCAGAACAAATAGAATTAAAACACATCATTAACAAAATAAATAGAATAGTAAAAATGGACAAGTGAAATAAATAGAGTAATAATCTGTAATGATAATAATAATAATAATGGCATCTATTAAGTGCTTACTATGTGCAAAGCACTGTTCTAAGCACTGGGGAGGTTACAAGGTGACCAGGTTGTCCCACGGGGGGCTCACAGTCTTAATCCCCATTTTACAGATGAGGGAACTGAGACACAGAGAAGTGGAGTGACTTGCCCAAAGTCACCCAGCTGACCAGTGGCGGAGCCGGGATTTGAACCCCTGACCTCTGACTCCAAAGCCCGGGCTCTTCTAGACTGTGAGCCCACTGTTGGGTAGGGACCGTCTCTGTGTGTTGCCGACTTGTACTTCCCAAGCGCTTAGTACAGTGCTCTGCACACAGGAAGCGCTCAATAAATACGATTGATTGATTGATTCATTTCCACTGAGCCACGCTGCTGTACAAATATATCAATCAATCAAGTATATGCATCAATATATCAATCAATCAATATATACAGGGGCTGTGGGGAAGGGAAGGAGATAGGGCAGGGGGGATGGGGAGGAGGAGAGGAAAAAGGGGGCTCAGTCTGGGAAGGCCTCCTGGAGGAGGTGAGCTCTCATTCTGTTGCAGGGTATTCTCCCAAGGGCTTAGTACCGTGCTCTGCACATAGTAAATGCTTAATAATTACTGTTGGTTGATTGATTGACTATGTATTTATTTATTTTACTTGTACATATCTATTCTATTTCTTTTATTTTGTTAATATGTTTGGTTTTGTTCTCTGTCTCCCCCTTCTAGACTGTGAGCCTACTGTTGGGTAGGGACCGTCTCTAGATGTTGCCAACTTGGACTTCCCAAGCGCTTAGTCCAGTGCTCTGCACGCAGTAAGCGCTCAATAAATACGATTGATTGATTGATTGATTGATTGATTGAAGGTGAATGGGGGCTGGAGTTGGGGGGCTACAAAGAGCTGTCTGGTGGCTGGCAATTTTGCTGAAAGTCGATCTCCAAGACCCGCTGTGGGTGTCCGCCTCCCACCACGGGGCCTGGGGAATGGCTGAACTGGACGCCCCCTCGCAGGGCCTGGCGACCTGGGCTCGGTTCCACGGCGGGCGGGAAATGCTCTCCCCTTCCCTCGACCAGTTTTCTACACCTAATAAGGCCGCAGGCTCTGCTCGGTTTTGGACACACACAGACACAAACACACATACACACTCCCTCACTCCTTCAATCGGATTTATCGAGCACTTCCTCTGTGCAGAGCGCTGTACTAAGTTCTTGGGAAAGCACAGTACAACAACCAACAGGACATTTCCCGGGCTTTGGAGTCCGAGGTCATCGGTTCAAATCCCGGCTCCACCACTTGTCGGCTGTGTGACTTTGGGCAAGTCGCTTCACTGCTCTGGGCCTCAGTTCCCTCATCTGGAAAATGGGGATTAAGACTGTGAGCCCCCCGTGGGACAACCGGATCACCTTGTAAACTCCCCAGCGCTTAGAACAGTGCTTTGCACATAGTAAGCGCTTAATAAATGCCATTATTATTATTATTATTATTATTATTATTATTATTATTATTATTATTTCCTGCCCACGATGAGCTCACAGTCTAGAGTGGAGGAGCCAGACATTAGTACAAATAAATAAAATTACGGATATGTTCCTAAGTGCTTTGGGGCTGGGAGGGGGGAGAGCAAAGGGATAAATAAAATTACGGATATGTAACATACACACACATGTGCTCCCTTCAAAGCCCTACTGAGAGCTTACCTCCTCCAGGAGGCCTTCCCAGACTGAGCCCCCTCCTTCCTCTCCCCCTCCTCCCCCTCCTCATCCCCCCCATCTTGCCTCCTTCCCCTCCCCACAGCCCCTGGATATATGTATAGATGTTTGTACGTATTTATTACTCTATTTATTTATTTATTTATTTATTTTATTTGTATATATTTATTCTATTTATTTTATTTGGTTAATATGTTTTGTTTTGTTCTCTGTCTCCCCCTTCTAGACTGTGAGCCCGCTGTTGGGTAGGGACCGTCTCTAGATGTTGCCAACTTGGACTTCCCAAGCGCTTAGTCCAGTGCTCTGCACACAGTAAGTGCTCAATAAATACGATTGAATGAATGTGCTTGTGCAGACGTATATCCACACGCTCCATATACATGCATGGATTATCATCAATCAATGGTATTTATTGATTATTAAAACACTTGGGAGAGTCCAATCGAGTTGGTAGACCCATTCTCTGCCCACAAGGAGTTTACAGCCTAGAAGGGGCAACAGATAATAATGATGGCATTTATTAAGCGCTTACTACGTGCAAAGCACTGTTCTAAGCGCTGGAGAAGTTACAAGGCAATCAGGTTGTCCCACGGGGGACTCACAGTCTTCATCCCCATTTTACAGATGAGGGAACTGAGGCACAGGGAAGTGAAGTGACTTGCCCAAAGTCACACAGCTGACAAGTGACGGAGCCGGGGTTTGAACCCATGACCTCTGACTCCAAAGCCCGGGCTCTTTCCACTGAGCCATAATGGATAAGAATGCTGAGAAGCAGCGTGGCTCAGTGGAAAGAGGCCAGGCTTTGGAGTCAGAGGTCTTGGGTTCAAATCCTGACTTTGCCACTTGTCTACTGTGTGACCTTGGGCAAGCCACTTCACTTCTCTGTGCCTCAGTGACCTCATCTGTAAAATGGGGATTAAGACTGTGAGCCCCATGTGGGACAACCTGATGACCCTGTATCTACCCCAGTGCTTAGAACAGCACTTGGCACATAGTAAGCACTTAACAAATACCATTATTACTATTATTATATTAATAGAAATTAGGGAAATGGACATAAGGGCTTTGGGGCTGATGGTGGGGTTGATAAAGGGTATAAATCCAAATGCAAGGGTGATGCAGAAAGGGGAGGGAGTAGGGGAAATGAGAGTTTAGACCTCTTGGAGGAGATATGATTTGATTAAGTCTTGGAAGGTAGGGAGTGAGTAGGTTGGCCATATAGGAGCCAAGTAAGCGGGCTGGGTTATAGTTGAAAATAGGACGGGACAAGATGATTGAGTCAATTGTGAGGAGTTTCTGTGTGATGTGAAGTTGAATGGGCAACCACTGGAGGTTCTTGAGGAGAAAGGCGGTGTAGACTAAATGGTATTGCAGAAAAATGATCCGGACAGCAGAGTATCGCCTTGAGTGGGGAGAGACAGGAGGCATGGAGATCGGGGAGGAGGCTGATGCAGTAATCGAGGCAGGATAGGAATTAATGCTTCTATTAATGTGGTAGAGGAAAGCGTGGATTGTATAGATCTTGAGAAGGTAGAACCAAGGCAGTGGTCATGGGTTCTAATCCCAGCTCCGCCACTTGCCAGCTATTCATTCATTCATTCAATCATATTATTTATTTTATTTTGTTAGTATGTTTGGTCTCTGTCTCCCCCTTTAGACTGTGAGCCCACTGTTGGGTAGGGACTGTCTCTATATGTTGCCAATTTGTACTTCCCAAGCGCTTAGTACAGTGCTCTGCACATAGTAAGCGCTCAATAAATAAGATTGATGATGATGATGATGATTGAGCGCTTACGGTGTGCAGAGCACTGTACTAAGTGCTTGGGAAGTACACGTTGGCAACATATAGAGACGGTCCCTACCCAACAACGGGCTCTGGGTCACTTCACTTCTCTGTGCCTCAGTTACCTCACCTGTAAAATGGGGATTAAGACCACGTGGGACAACCTGATGACCTTTTATCTACCCCAGAGCTTTAGAAGAGTGCTTGGCACATAGTAAACACTTAACAAACACCATCATCATCATCAAAAGAATTTGGTGACAGAAGGGTATGTGGGGTGAACAAAGTGTTAAACTCGTCCCTCTAGGCTGTAAACTCGTTGTGGGCAGGGAATGTGTCTGCTTATTGTTACATTGTACTCTCCCAAGCGCTCAGTGCAGTGCTCTGCACCCAGCAAATGCTTGATAAATAGGATTGAATGAATGGATGAACTGAATGTCTACTAAACTCGGGGCCCAGTGCTCAGCGCCCAGGAGGGTACATGTGGTCCCTGTCCACCAGAAGCTTGCACTCTAAAGTCCTTTTAGACTGTGAGCCCATCATCATCATCATCAATCGTATTTATTGAGCGCTTACTATGTGCAGAGCACTGTACTAAGCGCTTGGGAAGTACAAATTGGCAACATATAGAGACAGTCCCTACCCAACAGTGGGCTCACAGTCTAAAAGGGGGAGACAGAGAACAAAACCAAACATACTAACAAAATAAAATAAATAGAATAGGTATGTACAAGTAAAATAAATAAATAAATAAATAGAGTAATAAATATGTACAAACATGTACATATCTGTAAAATGGGGATGAAGCCTGTGAGCCCCCCATGGGACAACCTGATCACCTTGTACCCCTCCCAGCGCTTAGAACAGTGCTTTGCACATAGTAAGCACCTAATACCATCTATTCTATTTATTTTATTTTGTTGGTATGTTTGGTTTTGTTCTCTGTCTCCCCCTTTTAGACTGTGAGCCCACTGTTGGGCAGGGACTGTCTCTACACGTTGCCAATTTGTACTTCCCAAGCGCTTAGTACAGTGCTCTGCACACAGTAGGCGCTCAATAAATACAAAAATAAAATAAATAAAGGGGAGTCAGACACAAAAACTTTTCCAAACAGCGGGAGTGGGAGGGAGAACTGCACCCAGTGAATGAAGCATGGAGGGATTGAGCTTTCCTGGGCTCACAAGGGCGGAGGGTAGGAAGGAAAAAGGCGGTGAGAAGGGGCCGGGACCTGGGTTGGCACCACAGAGGGCCTTGGGCATTCATCGGGAAGTCTTCCCGGAGGAGGTGGGATTGTGGGAGGGACGGTGAAGAAGGCGTGAGGCTGAGCCCCTTCCTTCCTCTCCCCCTCATCCCCCTCTCCATCCCCCCCATCTTACCTCCTTCCCTTCCCCACAGCACCTGTATATATGTATATATGTTTGTACATATTTATTACTCTATTGATTTATTTATTGTATTTGTACATATCTATTCTATTTATTTTATTTTGTTTGTATGTTTGGTTTTGTTCTCTGTCTCCCCCTTTTAGACTGTGAGCCCACTGTTGGGTAGGGACTGTCTCTATGTGTTGCCAATTTGTACTTCCCAAGTGCTTAGTCCAGTGCTCAGCACATAGTAAGCGCTCAATAAATACGATTGACGATGATGATGATGATGATGGCCTTTTCGAGTGTACACACTCATCTACACACCAGCCTGTCCCCAAGGGAGCCCCTCCCTCTCTAACCCCCTCCTGTTTTAGACTGTGAGCCCACTGTTGGGTAGGGACTGTCTCTATGTGTTGCCAATTTGTACTTCCCAAGTGCTTAGTCCAGTGCTCAGCACATAGTAAGCGCTCAATAAATACGATTGATTGATTGATTGATTGTTTTGGAGCCCCTTGGTTGCCAGCCAAGCCGAGGGGTTTTCCTACGTGCCGGTTCGCCCCCCTCAAACCCTCTCCCAGATGTCACTGCCCCGAGCGAGGTTTTCCCAGGAATATTTGGGCTCCCGAGGCACCGAGTGACTTATGATTTCCTGGCACATCCCCAGGAGCGTCACTGGCTTGGCAGGGCCTCGACTCAGTGAGAAGAGACCTAGGCTGTGGACACATAAACACACACGCACCCCATCCCCCCATCTTACCTCCTTCCCTTCCCCACAGCACGTGTATATATGTATATATGTTTCTACATATTTATTACTCTATTTATTTATTTATTTTACTTGTACATATCTATTCTATTTCTTTTATTTTGTTAGTATGTTTGGTTTTGTTCTCTGTCTCCCCCTTTTAGACTGTGAGCCCATTGTTGGGTAGGGACTGTCTCTATGTGTTGCCAATTTGTACTTCCCAAGCGCTTAGTACAGTGCTCTGCACATAGTAAGCGCTCAATAAATACGATTGATTGATTGATTGACACGCACGCACATACCAACAAACTTTTTCCTCTCTCTCTGCCTCAGACTGGTCTCTATCCCTCTTCAACTCTCTGTCTAGGCCTCTCTTGGTCTCCTAGGGGAGCGTGGACCATGCCAAACAATCCCTCTTCCATCATCATCAATCGTATTTATTGAGCGCTTACTAGGTGCAGAGCACTGTACTAAGCGCTTGGGAAGTACAAATTGGCAACATATAGAGACAGTCCCTACCCAACAGTGGGCCCACCCCAAAGCAACACTAGAGACCCTCTAGGGAAGCAGCGTGGCTTAGCGGAAAGAGCCCGGGCTTGAGAGCCAGAGGTCGTGGGTTCTAATCCTGGTTCCGCCACATGTCTGCTGTGTGACCTTGGGTAAGTCACTTCATCATCATCATCATCAATTGTATTTATTGAGCACTTACTGTGTGCAGAGCACTGGACTAAGCGCTTGGGAAGTACAAATTGGCAACATATAGAGACAGTCCCTGCCCAACAGTGGGCTCACAGTCTAAAAGGGGGAGACAGAGAACAAAACCAAACATACTAACAAAATAAAATAAATAGAATAGATATGTACAAGTAAAATAAATAAGTAGAGTAATAAATATGTAGAAACATATATACATATATACAGGTGCTGTGGGGAAGGGAAGGAGGTAAGATGGGGGGATGGAGAGGGGGACGAGGGGGAGAGGAGGGAAGGGGCTCAGTCTGGGAAGGCCTCCTGGAGGAGGTGAGCTCTCAGTAGGGCCTTGAAGGGAGGAAGAGAGCGAGCTTGGCGGATGGGCAGAGGGATTGGGGGCATTCCAGGCCCGGGGGACGACGTGGGCCGGGGTCGATGGCGGGACAGGCAAGAACGAGGTACTTCACTTCTCTGGGCCTCAGTGGCCTCATCTGTAAAATGGGGATTAAGACTGCGAGCCCTAAACGGGGCAGGACACTTAGCTGTGTGACCTTGGGCAAGTCAGTTAACTTGTCTGTGCCTCTCCCCCTTTTAGACTGTGAGCCCACTATTGGGTAGGGACGGTCTCTATATGTTGCCAACATGTACTTCCCAAGCGCTTAGTACAGTGCTCTGCGCACAGTAGGCGTTCAATAAATATGACATGATGATGATGATGTGCCTCAGTTCTCTCATCTGTAAAATGGGGATTAAGACTGTGAGCCCCACGTGGGGCAACCTGATTACCTTGTATCTACCCCAGTGCTTAGAACAGTGCTTGGCACAGAATGCTTAACAAATACCATCGTTATTATTATTATATTATTAACAGTGCTTGGCACATAATAAGCACTGAACAAATACTATTATTATTATTCAAAGCCTTACTGAAGATGCACCTCCTCCAAGAGGGCTTCCCAGATGAGACCCCTTTTCCTCAGCTCCCTCTTTGCTCTCTCCCCCGGCCCTGTCTCCCCACCCCACAGCACTTATGTATATATCTGTAATTCTATTTATTTATAAGCACTTAGTACAGTGCTCTGCACACAGTAAGTGCTCAAAAAATACGATTGAATGAATTGATGCCTGTTTACTTGTTTAGAGAGATGCAGCGTGGCTCAGTGGAAAGAGCCTGGGCTTGAGAGTCAGAGGTCATGGGTTCTAATTCCTGTTCTGCCACTTGTCAGCTGTGTAACTTTAGGCAAGTCACTTAATAATAATAATAATGATGACATTTTATTAAGCGCTTACTATGTGCAAAGCACTGTTCTAAGCGCTGGGGAGGTTACAAGGTGATCAGGTTGTCCCACGGGGGGCTCACAATCTTCATCCCTATTTTCCAGATGAGGGAACTGAGGCCCAGAGAACTTAAGTGACTTGCCCAAAGTCACACAGCCGACACGTGGCAGAGCCGGGATTTGAACCCATGACCTGAATTGATTTGAACTCCAAAGCCCATGCCCTTTCCACGGCGCCACGCTGCTTCTCTGTGCCTCAGTGACCTCATCTGTAAAATGGAGATGAAGACTGGGAGCCCCACGTGGGACAACCTGATCACCTTGTATCCCCCCCAGTGCTTTGAACAGTGCTTCGCACATAGTAAGCGCTTAACAAATGCCATCATTATTATTATGTCTCCCCCCCTCCCCCTTTAATCAATCAATCGTATTTATTGAGCGCTTACTGTGTGCAGAGCACTGGACTAAGCGCTTGGGAAGTCCAAGTTGGCAACATATAGAGACAGTCCCTACCCAACAGTGGGCTCACAGTCTAAAAGGTGGGCTCACAGTCTATAGACTGTAAGCCCGTTGTGGGCAGGGCTTGTCTCTCTCTTCATTGCTGTATTGTACTTTCCAAGCGCTCAGTACAGTACTCTGCACTGTAAATACGATCGATGAACGGATGAATGGGGACTCTGGGCGGGGCGGGGACCCTGGAGAAGCAGAGTGGCTCAGTGGAAAGAGCCCGGGCTTTGGAGTCAGAGGTCATGGGTTCAAATCCCGGCTCCGCCACTTGTCAGCTGTGTGACTCTGGGCACGTCACTTCACTTCTCTGGGCCTCAGTTCCCTCATCTGGAAAATGGGGATGAAGACTGTGAGCCCCCCGTGGGACAACCTGATCACCTTGTGAACTCCCCAGCGCTTAGAACAGTGATTTGCACATAGTAAGCCCTTAATAAATGCCATTATTATTATTATTATTATTATTGCACTAGCATCCCGGGCGGGAGAGGAGAGGGCAGTGTTGTGAGCGCCACTCCGCCGCCGGTTTTCCCCTTCCTTAGAAGAACAACTCCCTCCCCCGACATTCCCGCCCCCGGAGCTCTGTTCCCGGAGGGCCCAGAGATCCAGGCCAGCGCATTGCCTAGGAATCCCCGGATCCTGGCTTTCCCAGGATGGGTGGGGCAGGGAAGATGGGGGCGGGGCCTGAGCCGATTCCAGAAAAATTCCAGCCCCCAGAGCCAAAGCCTTCCCAGCCCAATTCCACCTAATCCCGCTACAACTGGTCTGGAGCTGATTTAGGATGGGCAGGAGGGGGTGAAGGGAAAGGTGTCTCCCCCTTTTAGACTGTGAGCCCACTGTTGGGTAGGGACTGTCTCTGTATGTTAATAATAATAATAATAATGGCATTTATTAAGCGCTTACTATCAATCAATCAATCAATCAATCAATCGTATTTATTGAGCGCTTACTGCGTGCAGAGCACTGTACTAAGCACTTGGGAAGTACAAGTTGGCAACATCTAGAGACAGTCCCTACCCAACAGTGGGCTCACAGTCTAAAAGGGGGAGACGGAGAACAAAACCAAACATACTGACAGAATAAAATAAATAGAATAGATATGTATAAGTAAAATAAATAAATAAATAGAGTAATAAATATGTACAAACATATATACAGGTGCTGTGGGGAAGGGAAGGAGGTGGAGGGGGGGCGAGGGGGAGAGGAAGGAAGGGGCTGAGTGTGGGAAGGCCTCCTGGAGGAGGTGAGCTCTCAGTAGGGCCTTGAGGGGAGGAAGAGAGCTAGCTTGGTGGAAGGGCAGAGGGAGGGCACTCCATCATCATCAATCGTATTTATTGAGCGCTTACTGTGTGCAGAGCACTGTACTAAGCGCTTGGGAAGTACAAGTTGGCAACATATAGAGACAGTCCCTACCCAGCAGTGGGCTCACAGTGGGCTCACAGCTTACTATGTGCAAAGCACTGTTCTAAGCGCTGGGGAGGTTACAAGGTGATCAGGTTGTCCCACGGGGGGCTCACAGTCTTAATCCCCATTTTACAGATGAGGTATCTGAGGCACAGAGAAGTTAAGTGACCTGCCCAAGTCACACATCTGACAATTGGTGGAGTCGGGATTTGAACCCATGACCTCTGACTCCAAAGCTCAGGCTCTTTCCATTGAGCCACGCTGCTTCTCTAATAATAATGTTAGTATTTGTTAAGTGCTTACTATGTGCCAAGCACTGTTCTAAGCACTGGGGTAGATACAAAGTCATCACGTTGTCCCACGTGGGGCTCACAGACTTAATCCCCATTTTACAGATGAGGGAACTGAGGCCCCGGGAAATTAAGTGACTTGCCCAAAGTCACACAGCTGACAAGTGGCAGAGGGGGGATTAGAACCCACGACCTCTGACTCCCAAGGCTGGGCTCTTTCCACTAAGCCACGCTGCTTTGTTAATGTTGCCAACTTGGACTTCCCAAGCGCTTAGTACAGTGCTCTGCACACAGTAAGCGCTCAATAAATATGATTGATTGATTGATTGATTGACTAGGAGCTGGAAGATTGGGTTGGGTTGAGGGCTGGGACTAGGGGTTGGAGGACTGGGCTGAACTGGGGCTGGACTGGGGATAGATTACTGGAGGGAACTGGAAGTCACTTCACTTCCCTGGGCCTCAGTTCCCTCATCTGTAAAATGGGGATTGAGATTGGGAGCCCCGTGTGGGACAGGGACTGTGTCCAACCTTATTTGCTTGTATCCACCCCAGTGCTTAGTACAGTGTCTGCCACATAATAATAATGATGGTATTTAATTTAATTTAATTTACAGAAGCAGCATGGCCCAGTGCAAAGAGCCTGGGCTTTGAAGTCAGAGGCTATGGGTTCAAATCATGGCTCCGCCACTTGTCAGCTATGTGACTTTGGGCAAGTCACTTCACTTCTCTGGGCCTCAGTTACCTTATCTGGAAAATGGGGATGAAGACTGTGAGCCCCCCGCGGGACAACCTGATCACCTTGTAACCTCCCTAACACTTAGAACGGTGCTTTGCACATAGTAAGTGCTTAATAAATGCTATCATTATTATTATTATTATTTAATGATGGCATTTATTAAGCACTTACTATGTGCCAAGCACTGTTCTAAGCGCTGGGGAGGTTACAGGGTGATCAGGTTGCCCCACAGGGGGCTCACAGCCTTCATCAAGCGCTTAGTACAGTGCTCAGCACACAGTAAGCACTCAATAAATATGATTGAATGAATCCCCATTTTACAGATGAGGGAACTGAGGCACTGAGAAGTGAAATGACTTGCCCAAAGTCACACAGCTGACAAGTGTTGGAGCCGGAATTCGAACCCATGACTTCTGACTTGAAAGCCCGGGCTCTTTCCACTGAGCCACGCTGCTTCTTAGTGTAACAAAGGGCTTATTTGTTAAGCACTTACTATGTGCCGGGCCCTAAACTAAGCACTGGGGTGGATACAAGCAAATCAGGTTGGACACAGTCCCTGCCCCATTTAGGGCTCCCAATATTAATCCCCACTTTACAACCAGGACTAATAATAATCAAAATAATAAATATTATTCATTCATTTCATTCATTCAATCGTATTTATTGAGCACTTACTGTGTACAGAGCACTGTACTAGGCGCTTGGGAAGCCCAAGTCGGCAACATAGAGAGACGGTCTCTCCCCAACAACGGGCTCACATTCCTTCATTCCTTCAATTCAATCGTATTTATTGAGCGCTTACTGTGTGCAGAGCACTGTACTAGGCGCTTGGGAAGTACAAGTTGGTAACATATAGAGACAGTCCCTACCCAGCAGTGGGCTCACAGTCAAGAAGGGGGAGACAGACAACAAAACAAAACATGTGGACAGGTGTCAAGTTGTCAGAACAAATAGAATTAAAGCTAAATGCACAACATTAACAAAATAAATAGAATAGTAAATATGTATAAGTAAAATAAATAGAGTAATAAATCTGTACAAACATATATACAGGGGCTGTGGGGAGGGGAAGGAGGTAGGGCCGGGGGGATGGGGAGGGGGAGAGGAAAAAGGGGGCTCAGTCTGGGAAGGCCTTTTCCCTTGTAGACTGTGAGCCCACTGTTGGGTAGGGACTGTCTCTATATGTTGCCAATTTGGACTTCCCAAGCGCTTAGTCCAGTGCTCTGCACACAGTAAGCGCTCAATAAATACGATTGATTGATTGATTGAGGAGGTGAACTCGCAGTAGGGCTCTGAAGGGAGGAAGAGAGCTAGCTTGGCGGATAAATATTATTATTATTGTTATGGTATTTAAGCGCTTACTCTGTGCCAGACACTGAACTGAACACAGGCCCACTGTTGGGTAGGGACTGTCTCTATATGTTGCCAACTTGGACTGCCCAAGCGCTTAGTATAGTGCTCTGCACACAGTAAGCGCTCAATAAATACGATTGATTGACTGATTGATTGATTGAGGAAGTGAGCTCGCAGTAGGGCTTTGAAGGGAGGAAGAGAGCTAGCTTGGCGGATAAATATTATTATTATTGTTATGGTATTTAAGCGCTTACTCTGTTCCAGACACTGAACTGAACACAGGCCCACTGTTGGGTAGGGACTGTCTCTATATGTTGCCAACTTGGACTTCCCAAGCGCTTAGTCCAGTGCTCTGCACACAGTAAGCGCTCAATAAATACGATTGATTGATTGATTGAGGAGGTGAACTCGCAGTAGGGCTTTGAAGGGAGGAAGAGAGCTAGCTTGGCGGATAAATATTATTATTATTGTTATGGTATTTAAGCGCTTACTCTGTGCCAGGCACTGAACTGAACACAGGCCCACTGTTGGGTAGGGACTGTCTCTATATGTTGCCAACTTGGACTGCCCAAGCGCTTAGTCCAGTGCTCTGCACACAGTAAGCGCTCAATAAATACAATTGATTGATTGAGGAGGTGAGCTTGCAGGAGGGCTTTGAAGGGAGGAAGAGAGCTAGCTTGGTGGATAAATATTATTATTATTGTTATGGTATTTAAGTGCTTACTCTGTGCCAGACACTGAACTGAACACAGGCCCACTGTTGGGTAGGGACTGTCTCTATATGTTGCCAATTTGGACTTCCCAAGCGCTTAGTACAGTGTTCTGCACACAGTAAGCGCTCAATAAATACGATTGATTGATTGATTGATTGATTGAGGAGGTGAGCTCGCAGTAGGGCTTTGAAGGGAGGAAGAGAGCTAGCTTGGCGGATAAATATTATTATTATTGTTATCATATTTAAGCGCTTACTCTGTGCCAGGCACTGAACTGAACACAGGCCCACTGTTGGGTAGGGACTGTCTCTATATGTTGCCAACTTGGACTTCCCAAGCGCTTAGTCCAGTGCTCTGCACACAGTAAGCGCTCAATAAATGCGATTGATTGATTGATTGATTGATTGATTGAGGAGGTGAGCTCGCAGTAGGGCTTTGAAGGGAGGAAGAGAGCTAGCTTGGTGGATAAATATTATTATTATTGTTATCATATTTAAGCGCTTACTCTGTGCCAGGCACTGAACTGAACACAGGCCCACTGTTGGGTAGGGACTGTCTCTATATGTTGCCAACTTGGACTTCCCAAGCGCTTAGTCCAGTGCTCTGCACACAGTAAGCGCTCAATAAATACGATTGATTGACTGATTGATTGAGGAAGTGAGCTCGCAGAAGGGCTTTGAAGGGAGGAAGAGAGCTAGCTTGGCGGATAAATATTATTATTATTGTTATCGTATTTAAGCGCTTACTCTGTGCCAGACACTGAACTGAACACAGGCCCACTGTTGGGTAGGGACTGTCTCTATATGTTGCCAACTTGGACTTCCCAAGCGCTTAGTCCAGTGCTCTGCACACAGTAAGCGCTCAATAAATACGATTGATTGATTGATTGAGGAGGTGAGCTCGCAGTAGGGGTTTGAAGCGAGGAAGAGAGCTAGCTTGGCGGATAAATATTATTATTATTGTTATCGTATTTAAGCGCTTACTCTGTGCCAGGCACTGAACTGAACACAGGCCCACTGTTGGGTAGGGACTGTCTCTATATGTTGCCAACTTGGACTTCCCAAGCGCTTAGTACAGTGCTCTGCACCAGTAAGTGCTCAATAAATACGATTGATTGATTGACTGAGGAGGTGAGCTCGCAGTAGGGCTTTGAAGGGAGGAAGAGAGCTAGCTTGGCGGATAAATATTATTATTATTGTTATCATATTTAAGCGCTTACTCTGTGCCAGGCACTGAACTGAACACAGGCCCACTGTTGGGTAGGGACTGTCTCTATATGTTGCCAACTTGGACTGCCCAAGTGCTTAGTCCAGTGCTCTGCACACAGTAAGCGCTCAATAAATACGATTGATTGATTGATTGATTGATTGAGGAGGTGAGCTCGCAGTAGGGCTTTGAAGGGAGGAAGAGAGCTAGCTTGGCGGAAAAATATTATTATTATTGTTATGGTATTTAAGTGCTTACTCTGTGCCAGACACTGAACTGAACACAGGCCCACTGTTGGGTAGGGACTGTCTCTATATGTTGCCAACTTGGACTGCCCAAGTGCTTAGTCCAGTGCTCTGCACACAGTAAGCGCTCAATAAATACGATTGATTGATTGATTGATTGATTGATTGATTGAGGAGGTGAGCTCGCAGTAGGGCTTTGAAGGGAGGAAGAGAGCTAGCTTGGCGGATAAATATTATTATTATTGTTATGGTATTTAAGCACTTACTTTGTGCCAGGCACTGAACTGAACACAGGCCCACTGTTGGGTAGGGACTGTCTCTATATGTTGCCAACTTGGACTTCCCAAGCGCTTAGTCCAGTGCTCTGCACACAGTAAGCGCTCAATAAATACGATTGATTAATTGATTGAGGAGGTGAGCTCGCAGTAGGGCTTTGAAGGGAGGACGAGAGCTAGCTTGGCGGATAAATATTATTATTATTATTATGGTATTTAAGCGCTTACTCTGTGCCAGGCACTGAACTGAACACAGGCCCACTGTTGGGTAGGGACTGTCTCTATATTTTGCCAACTTGGACTGCCCAAGCGCTTAGTATAGTGCTCTGCACACAGTAAGCGCTCAATAAATATGATTGATTGATTGATTGAGGAGGTGAGCTCGCAGTAGGGCTTTGAAGGGAGGAAGAGAGCTAGCTTGGCGGATAAATATTATTATTATTGTTATCATATTTAAGTGCTTACTCTGTGCCAGGCACTGAACTGAACACAGGCCCACTGTTGGGTAGGGACTGTCTCTATATGTTGCCAACTTGGACTGCCCAAGCGCTTAGTCCAGTGCTCCGCACACAGTAATCGCTCAATAAATACGACCGACTGATTGATCGATACAAGCAAGGCCCACTGTTGGGTAGGGACTGTCCCTATATGTTGCCAACTTGTACTGCCCAAGCGCTTAGTATAGTGCTCTGACGATTGACTGATTGATTGATCCAAGCAAATCAGTCCCTGCCCCACTTAGGGCTCCCACTCTTAATCCCCACTTGACAGATGAGGCAGCTGAGGCCCGGAGAAGTGAAGTGACTTACCCACGGCCACCCAGCAGACGAGTGGCAGAGCCGGGATTAGAACCCACCACCTCCTGACTCCCCAGGCCCGAGGTGTAGCCACCAAGCCGCCGATCTGGGGGCTGGGCTAGGATTGGGGATGGGCTGGGGAGGAGGGAGGCGGGGTCCGGCCGGGGAGAAGTCGCTCTGTCCGGAATCTCGGGGGGGGATCAATTCTTCCCCTGGTTCTCGCCCTCCCGGGACACGCGTGTTTCGGAAGGTGACGGTTTCTTTGGCTCCGGGAGTCGGGTGGGAAGGACTTGGGTGGGAGCAGAGGGGACAGCTGGCCCCCAACCCAGCCCCCCATCTTCCACCGCACCCCACTTCTCCCGAGGACAGAAGGAATCCACTCCCCTCTCCTCTGTGCCACCCGTCTCGCGTGGAGGCCCAGTGAGTCCACGTTTGCTCCTGTACGCCTTGGGAAGTGGGGGGGAATAACGGACCTGGAAATTGAGGGTGGGGGTTGAGGGGCTGGGAGATTGGAGGTAAGAGGGCTGGGAAAGCTGGGGGCGGGGGAATCAATCGGTGGTATTTACTGAGCGCTCACTATGTGCGTGGCACTGTACGAAGCGCTTGGGAGAGTACAGCAGGATTAGCAGACACGCTCCCTGCCCGTGGGGACCAGAGTTGGGTGGGCTGGGGGATAACGGACCTGGAAATTGGGGGTGGGGGTTGGGGGTTGGAAGTAAGCGGGCTGGGAAAGCTGGGGGCGGGGGAAATAGTCGGTGGTATTTATTGAGCGCTTACTATGTGCATGGCACTGTACGAAGCGCTTGGGAGAGTACAACTGAATTAGCAGACACTCTCCCTGCCCGTGGGGGCCAGAGCTTGGTGGGCTGGGGGATAACGGACCTGGAAATTGGGGCTGGGGGTTGGAGGTAGGCGGGCTGGGAAAGCTGGGGGCGGGGAAATCAATCGGTGGTATTTATTGAGCGCTCACTATGTGCGTGGCACTGTACGAAGCGCTTGGGAGAGTACAGCTGAATTAGCAGACACGCTCCCTGCCCGTGGGGACCAGAGCTTGGTGGGCTGGGGGATAACGGGCCTGGAAATTGGGGGTGGGGGTTGAGGGGCTGGGGGGGTGGAGGTAAGGGGGCTGGGAAAGCTGGGGGCGGGGGAATCAATCGGTGGTATTTATTGAGCGCTCACTATGTGCGTGGCACTGTACGAAGCGCTTGGGAGAGTACAGCTGAATTAGCAGACACGCTCCCTGCCCGTGGGGACCAGAGCTTGGTGGGCTGGGGGATAACGGACCTGGAAATTGGGGGTGGGGGTTGGGGATTGGAGGTAAGGGGGCTGGGAAAGCTGGGGGCGGGGGAATCAATCGGTGGTATTTACTGAGCGCTCACTATGTGCGTGGCACTGTACGAAGCGCTTGGGAGAGTACAGCTGAATTAGCAGACACGCTCCCTGCCCGTGGGGACCAGAGCTTGGTGGGCTGGGGGATAACGGGCCTGGAAATTGGGGGTGGGGGTTGAGGGGCTGGGGGGGGGTGGAGGTAAGGGGGCTGGGAAAGCTGGGGGCGGGGGAATCAATCGGTGGTATTTACTGAGCGCTCACTATGTGCGTGGCACTGTACGAAGCGCTTGGGAGAGTACAACTGAATTGGCAGACACGCTCCCTGCCCGTGGGGACCAGAGCTTGGTGGGCTGGGGGATAACGGACCTGGAAATTGGGGGTGGGGGTTGAGGGGCTGAGGGGGTGGAGGTAAGGGGGCTGGGAAAGCTGGGGGCGGGGGAATCAATCGGTGGTATTTATTGAGCGCTCACTATGTGCGTGGCACTGTACGAAGCGCTTGGGAGAGTACAACTGAATTAGCAGACACGCTCCCTGCCCGTGGGGACCAGAGCTTGGTAGGCTGGGGGATAATCAATCAATCAATCAATCAATCGTATTTATTGAGCGCTTACTATGTGCAGAGCACTGTACTAAGCGCTTGGGAAGTACAAATTGGCAACACATACAGTCCCTACCCAACAGTGGGCTCATAGTCTAAAAGGGGGAGACAGAGAACAAAACCAAACATACTAACAAAATAAAATAAATAGCATAGATATGTACAAGTAAAATAAATAAATAGAGTAATAAATATGTACAAACATATATATTATACATATATTATACATATATACAGGATAACGGACCTGGAAATTGGGAGTGGGGGCTGAGGGGCTGGGGGGTTGGAGGTAAGCGGGCTGGGAAAGCTGGGGGCGGGGGAATCAATCGGTGGTATTTACTGAGCGCTCACTATGTGCGTGGCACTGTACGAAGCGCTTGGGAGAGTACAACTGAATTAGCAGACACGCTCCCTGCCCGTGGGGACCAGAGCTTGGTGGGCTCGGGGGTGGGGGGTTGGGGGGCTGGACTTTGGGGGGAGCTGAAAGGGGGACTAGAGGCTGGTAGGCCTGAGGGTTAGGGTTGGAGGTTGGAGGTTGGGGCTGGAGGGCGAGGATAACAATAATAATAATAATAATAATAATAATAATAATAATAATAATAATAATAATTCATTCATTCATTCATTCATATTTATTGAGCACTTACTGTGTGCAGAGCACTGGACTAAGCGCTTGGGAAGTCCAAGTTGGCAACATATAGAGACGGTCCCTACCCAACAGAGGGCTCACAGTCTAGAATGATGATGATGATTCATTCATTCAGTCGTATTTATTAATAATAATGATGGCATTTGTTCAGAACAGTGCTTTGCACATAGTACGCGCTTAATAAATGCCATCGTTATTATTATTTGTTAAGCGCTTATTATGTGCTGTTAGTTCAAAGTGCTATGTTCTAAGTTAGTTCTAAGTGCTTAGAACTTACACTGTTCCAAGCGCTGGGCACTGTTATTGAGCACTTACTGTGTGCCCAGCACTGTACTAAGCGCTTGGAAAGTACAATTCATCAACAGATAGAGACAATCCCTGCCCAACCACGGGCTCACGGTCTAGTTTGTACGTATTTATTACTCTATTTATTTTATTTGTACATATTTATTCTATTTATTTTATTTTGTTAATATGTTTTGTTTTGTTCTCTGTCTCCCCCTTCTAGACTGTGAGCCCGCTGTTGGGTAGGGACCGTCTCTCTACGTTGCAACTTGGACTTCCCAAGCGCTTAGTACAGTGCTCTGCACACAGTAAGCGCTCAATAAATACGATTGAATGAATGATGGGGTTTGTTAAGCGCTATGTGCCAAGCGCTGGGGCACTTTACTAAGCGCTGAGGCCCTTTACTACTACTACTAATAATAATAATAATGGAACTTATTAAGCGCTTACTATGTACAAAGCACTGTTTTAAGCGCTGGGGAGGTTACAAGGTGATCAGATTGTCCCACAGGGGGCTCCCAGTCTTCATCCCCACTTTCCAGAGGAGGCAACTGAGGCCCAGAGAAGTGAAGTGGCTTGCTCAGAGTCACACAGCTGACATTTGGCGGAGCCGGGATTTGAACCCATGCCCTCTGACTCCAAAGCCCGGGCTCTTCTCCACTGAGCCACGCTGCTTCTCAGGAAGCCTTCTAGACTGTGAGCCCACTCCCCCCTCCCCCTCGTCCCCCTCTCCTTCCCCCCCCATCTTACCTCCTTCCCTTCCCCACAGCACCTGTATATATGTATATATGTTTGTACATATTTATTACTCTATTTATTTATCTTACTTGTACATATCTACTCTATTTTATTTTATTAGTATGTTTGGTTTTGTTCTCCGTCTCCCCCTTCTAGACTGTGAGCCCACTGTTGGGTAGGGACTGTCTCTATATGTTGCCAACTTGTACTTCCCAAGCGCTTAGTCCAGTGCTCTGCACACAGTAAGCTCTCAATAAATACGATTGATTGATTGATTGATTGTTGGGTAGGGACCGTCTCTAGATGTTGCCAACTTGGGACTTCCCAAGCGCTTAGTCCAGTGCTCTGCACACAGTAAGCGCTCAATAAATAGGATTGAATGAATGAATGAAGCACTGGGGAGTTGGAGGGGCGCTGGTTTAGACTGCGCTTCCATCTGGACAGGACCTGGGGCCGGGCTGGGCTGGCAGGGAGAGGGACTCGGAAAATATTCGCTGTTCCAGGGAGAGAAGCTGGCTGCTCCCAATCCCGCCTCTCCTCCCCATGTGTTTGTGTTGGAAGGCGGGGAGAGGGATGGGGCCTTCCCAGGATTGGTGGCAAGGAGCGGGAGCATCTCCCATCCCTCCTCTCCCTGTGGCTCCCTGTTCCGTCCCTTCAGTCTTCCCCCGGTTTCCAAATCCTTTCTGCCTCCTAACACTTTCTCGTCCATCCTCCTTGCATCTTGAGAAGCAGCGTGGCTCAGTGATTAATAATAATAATAATAATAATAATAATAATAATAATAATAATAATGATAGCATTTGCTAAGCGCTTACTATGGGCAAAGCACTGCTGTTCTAAGCGCTGGGGAGGTTACAAGGTGATCAGATTGTCCCACAGGGAGCTCACAGGCTTCATCCCTATTTTACAGATGAGGGAACTGAGGCACAGAGAAGTGACTTGCCCAGAGTCACAGATCTTTTAGACTGCGAGCCCACTGTTGGGTAGGGACTGCCTCTATATGTTGCCAGTTTGTACTTCCCAAGCGCTTAGTACAGTGCTCTGCACATAGTAAGCGCTCAATCAATACGATTGATGATTAAATACGATTGATGAGATCCCGGGCTTGGGAGTGAGAGGTCATGGGTTCAAATCCCCGCTCCACCAACTGTTAGCTGTGTGATTTTGGGCAAGTCACTTCACTTCTCTGGGCCTCAGTGACCTCATCTGTAAAATGGGGATTAAAACTGTGAGTCCCCCGTGGGACAACCTGATCACCTTGTAACCTCCCCAGCGCTTAGAACAGTGCTCTGCGCATAGTATACGTGCAATCAATAAATACCATTGAATGAATGAATGAATAGTAAGCTCTTATTAAGAGAAGCAGCGTGGTTCAGTGGAAAGAGCCCGGGCTTTGGAGTCAAAGGTCATGGGTTCAAATCCCGGCTCTGCCACTTGTCAGCTGCGTGACTTTGGGCAAGTCACTTAACTTCTCTGGGCCTCAGTGACCTCATCTGTAAAACGGGGATTAAGACTGTGAGCCCCCCGTGGGACAACCTGATCACCTTGTAACCTTGTTACAGATGCAGCGTGGCTCAGTGGAAAGAGCTCAGGCCTTGGAGTCAGAGGTCATGGGTTCAAATTCCAACTCCGCCCATTGTCAGCTGTGTGACTTTGGGCAAGTCACTTCAACTTCTCTGTGCCTCAGTGACCTCATCTGTAAAATGGGGGATAAAACTGTGAGCCCCCCGTGGGACAACCTGATCACCTTGTAACCTCCCCAGCGCTTAGAACAGTGCTCTGCACATAGTATACGTGCAATCAATAAGTACCATTGAATGAATGAATGAATAGTAAGCTCTTAATAAGAGAAGCAGCGTGGTTCAGTGGAAAGAGCCCGGGCTTTGGAGTCAAAGGTCATGGGTTCAAATCCCGGCTCTGCCACTTGTCAGATGTGTGACTCTGGGCAAGTCACTTAACTTCTCTGGGCCTCAGTGACCTCATCTGTAAAACGGGGATTAAGACTGTGAGCCCCCCGTGGGACAACCTGATCACCTTGTAACCTCCCCAGCGCTTAGAACAGTGCTTTGCACATAGTCTACGTGCAATCAATAAATACCATTGAATGAATGAATAGTGAGCTCTTAATAAGAGACGCAGCGTGGTTCAGTGGAAAGAGCACGGGCTTTGGAGTCAAAGGTCATGGGTTCAAATCCCGGCTCTGCCACTTGTCAGCTGCGTGACTCTGGGCAAGCCACTTAACTTCTCTGGGCCTCAGTGACCTCATCTGTAAAATGGGGATTAAAACTGTGAGCCCCCCGTGGGACAACCTGATCACCTTGAAACCTCCCCAGCGCTTAGAACAGTGCTCTGCACATAGTATACGTGCAATCAATAAATACCATTGAATGAATGAATGAATAGTAAGCTCTTAATAAGAGAAGCAGCGTGGTTCAGTGGAAAGAGCCCGGGCTTTGGAGTCAAAGGTCATGGGTTCAAATCCCGGCTCTGCCACTTGTCAGCTGCGTGACTCTGGGCAAGCCACTTAACTTCTCTGGGCCTCAGTGACCTGATCTGTAAAACGGGGATTAAGACTGTGAGCCCCCCGTGGGACAACCTGATCACCTTGTAACCTCCCCAGCGCTTAGAACAGTGCTTTGCACATAGTATATGTGCAATCAATAAATACCATTGAATGAATGAATAGTAAGCTCTTAATAAGAGATGCAGCATGGTTCAGTGGAAAGAGCATGGGCTTTGGAGTCAGAGGTCATGGGTTCAAATCCCGGCTCTGCCACTTGTCAGCTGCGTGACTTTGGGCAAGTCAATTAACTTCTCTGGGCCTCGGTGACCTCATCTGTAAAATGGGGATTAAGACTGTGAGCACCCCGTGGGACAACCTGATCACCTTGTAACCTCCCCAGCGCTTAGAACAGTGCTTTGCACATAGTAAGTGCTTAATAAATGCCATTATTATTACCATTATTATTAAATGCCATTATTATTATTATTATTATTATTATTTTCCTTCCCCTATGCCCACCCTCGTCCCTGGCCCTCCTCTTCTCTCTCTTATAATAATAATGACGGTATTTGTTAAGCGCTTACTATGTGCCAAGCACTGTTCTAAGCACTGGGATAGATACAAGGTAATCAGGTTGTCTCACGTGGGGCTCACAGTCTTAATCCCCATTTTACAGAAGAGGGAACTGAGGCCCAGAGAAGTGGCTTGCCCAAAGTCCCATAGCTGACAAATGGCAGAGGCGGGATTAGAACCTACGATCTCCGACTCCCAAGCCTGGGCTCTTTCCACTAAGCCATGCTGCTTCAGCTTCTCTTCCCTCCCACTCCTCCGGTCTCTACCCTGGACTAAACCGGGAAAATCAGGCTGCGGGATAAATCTACCGGGAAAACCAGGCTGCGGGATGGACTGCCTGGAGGAAACAGGCTGCGGGTTAGGCCGCCGAGGGAAACCAGGCTGCGGGTTAGACCGCCCAGGGAAACCAGGCTATGGGTTAGACTGCCCGGGAAAACCAGGCTGTGGGCTAGACACTCCATAGAAACCAGGCTGCGGGATAAACCTCCTGGGAAAACTAGGCTGTGGGCTCAATTTCCAGAGAAAACCAGGCTGCAGGCTAGATCATCAGCGCTTAGAACAGTGCTTGGCACATAGTAAGGGCTGAACAAATACCATCTTTATTATTATTATTACCATGGGTTCTAATCCTAGCTCTGCCACTTGTCTGCTGTGTGCCCCTGGGCAAATCACTTCACTTCTCTGGGCCTCAGTTCCCTCATCTGTAAAATGGGGATTTGAGATTGTGAGCCCCACGTAGAACAACCTGATTACCTTAATAATGATAATAATAATAATAATGATGGCATTTGTTGAGCGCTTACTATGTGCAGAGCACTGTTCTAAGCGCTGAGGGGGAATACAAGGTGATCAAGTTGTCCCATGTGGGGCTCACAGTCTTCATCCCCATTTCTGATGAGGTAACTGAGGCTCAGAGAACTTAAGTGACTTACCCGAGGTCACACAGCAGAAATGTGGCGGAGTCAGAATTCGAACCCATCACCTCTGACTCCAAAGCCCGTGCTCTTTCCACTGAGCCATGCTGCTTCTCTATAATAATGGCATTTGTTAAGCGCTTACTATGTGCAAAGCACTGTTCTAAGCGCTGGGCGGATACAAGGTGATCAGGTTGTCCCGCGTGGGGCTCACAGTCATCATCCCCATTTTTGCAGATGAGTTCACTGAGACTCCGAGAAGTTAAGTGACTTTCCCAACGTCACACAGCAGACATGTGGCGGAGCCGGGATTCAAATCCACGACCTCTGACCCCAAAGCCCGTGCTCTGTCCACTGAGCCACGCTGTAGATACCTTGTATCTACCCCCAGCGCTTAGAACAGTGCTTGGCACATAGTAAGCACCTAACAAATACCAACGTTATTATTATAACCATAATCTCCCGGACCCCCCCGGTCAGCTAGCCCCCCGCCCCACGGGGGACTAGGGAAGACGCCAATTAGTTCTTCAAAGAGAAGCAGTGTGGCTCAGTGGAAAGAGCCCGGGCTTTGGAGTCAGTGGTCATGGGTTCAAATCCCGACTCCAACAATTGTCAGCTGTGTGACTTTGGACAAGTTAACTTCTCTGTGCCTCAGTTACCTCATCTGTAAAATGGGGATTGACTGTGAGCCCCCTTGGGACAACCTGATCACCTTGTTGCCTCCACAGCGCTTAGAGAAGTGTTTTGCACATAGTAAGCGCTTGACAAATGCCATTATTATTATTATTGTTATTATTATTAATTAACTCCAAGCCCAATAGCTCACCCCCTCCTATGCCCACCGTCCCCTTGAAGAAGGCTGGAGATGGGGTGGGGTTAGAAGGGGGTGGCGTCTGGTGGGTTAGCGCAGGAAGGTAGAAGTGATAGTAGTTAAATGCCATTATTATTATTATTATTATTATTATTATTATTATTATTATTATTATTATTATTAATTAATTAACTCCAAGCCCAATAGCTCACCCCCTCCTATGCCCACCGTCCCCTTGAAGAAGGCTGGAGATGGGGTGGGGTTAGAAGGGGGTGGAGTCTGGTGGGTTAGAGCAGGAAGGTAGAAGTGATAGTAGTTAAATGCCATTATTATTATTATTATTATTACTATTATTATTATCATCATCATCATCATCATCATTATTATTATTATTATTGTTATTATTATAGGGGATTCCCCCCTGCTATCCCCACAGCACTTAGCTCCATACCTGTCATGCGGCAGAACCGGGATTAGAACTCACATCTTCTGACTTCCTGGAAGTCAGACGGACCTGGGTTCTAATCCTAGCTCTGCCACTTGTCAGTTTTGTGTGACCTTTGGATAGAGCGTGAGCCTGGGGCTCAGAAGGACCTGGGTTCTAATACTGCGTGACCTTGCTCAAGTCGCTTCACTTCTCTGGGCCTCAGTTATCTCATCTGCAGATTGGGGATTGAGTCTGTGAGCCCCATGTGGGACGGGGACTGTGTCCAACTGGATTTGCTTATGTTACGTTATATGTTGCCAACTTGTACTTCCCAAGCGCTTAGTACAGTGCTCTGCACCTAGTTAAGTGCTCAATAAATACGATTGATGATGATGATGATGCACACAGTAAGTGCTCAATGAATATGATTGAATGAATCGAATGAATGAATGAATTTGCTTGCATCCACCCCAGTGCTTAGTACAGGGCATGGCACACAGTAAACACTTAACAAATATAACAATTATTATTATTATTATTATTATCTTCTCTTTTACCTCATGTAACTTGAAGACTGTGAGCTCCAGGTGGGACAGGGATAAAAAAATGGGTCCAACCTGACAATTTTGTATTTATCCCAGAGTTTAGTTCAGTGCCTGGCACACAGTAAGTACTTAAAAAATACCCCCAAACCCCCCAAAATTCAATCCCATCCAGCTCTTTTTTGCTCTCCTTCTGTGGCAGTTAATGTTGCATTTCCAGGCCCTGGACAAGAAGATCAGGAGGGTACAGCTGAGTGAGAAGGAGGGACTGGTTTTTAATAACTCTGTTGTATTGGCCTCTCCCAAGCGCTTAGTCCAGTGCTCTGCACACAGTAAGCGCTCAATGAATATGATTGAATGAATCGAATGAATGAATGAATTTGCTTGCATCCACCCCAGTGCTTAGTCCAGTGCACACAGTAAACACTTAACAAACACAATTATTATTATTATTATTATTATTATTATTATCTTCTCTTTTACCTCATATAACTGTTGAAGACTGTGAGCTCCAGGTGGGACAGGGATAAAAAAATGGGTCCAACCTGACAATTTTGTATTTATCCCAGAGTTTAGTTCAGTGCCTGGCACACAGTAAGTACTTAAAAAATACCCCCAAACCCCCCAAAATTCAATCCCATCCAGCTCTTTTTTGCTCTCCTTCTGTGGCAGTTAATGTTGCATTTCCAGGCCCTGGACAAGAAGATCAGGAGGGTACAGCTGAGTGAGAAGGAGGGACTGGTTTTTAATAACTCTGTTGTATTGGCCTCTCCCAAGCGCTTAGTCCAGTGCTCTGCACACAGTAAGCGCTCAATGAATATGATTGAATGAATCGAATGAATGAATGAATTTGCTTGCATCCACCCCAGTGCTTAGTCCAGTGCACACAGTAAACACTTAACAAACACAATTATTATTATTATTATTATTATTATCTTCTCTTTTACCTCATGTAACTGTTGAAGACTGTGAGCTCCAGGTGGGACAGGGATAAAAAAATGGGTCCAACCTGACAATTTTGTATTTATCCCAGAGTTTAGTTCAGTGCCTGGCACACAGTAAGTACTTAAAAAATACCCCAAAACCCCCCAAAATTCAATCCCATCCAGCTCTTTTTTGCTCTCCTTCTGTGGCAGTTAATGTTGCATTTCCAGGCCCTGGACAAGAAGATCAGGAGGGTACAGCTGAGTGAGAAGGAGGGACTGGTTTTTAATAACTCTGTTGTATTGGCCTCTCCCAAGCGCTTAGTCCAGTGCTCTGCACACAGTAAGCGCTCAATGAATATGATTGAATGAATCGAATGAATGAATGAATTTGCTTGCATCCACCCCAGTGCTTAGTCTAGTGCACACAGTAAACACATAACAAACACAATTATTGTTATTATTATTATTATTATTATTATTATTATTATTATCTTCTCTTTTACCTCATGTAACTGTTGAAGACTGTGAGCTCCAGGTGGGACAGGGATAAAAAAATGGGTCCAACCTGACAATTTTGTATTTATCCCAGAGTTTAGTTCAGTGCCTGGCACACAGTAAGTACTTAAAAAACTACCAAAAAAACCCCAAAATTCAATCCCATCCAGCTCTTTTTTGCTCTCCTTCTGTGGCAGTTACTGTTGCGTTTCCAGGCCCTGAACAAGAAGATCAGGAGGGTACTGCTGAGTGAGAAGGAGGGACTGGTTTTTAATAACTCTGTTGTATTGGCCTCTCCCAAGCGCTTAGTCCAGAGTTCTGCACACATTAAGCACCCAATAAGTACAACTGATTGATTAATTGGTGGTGAGCCGAACTCAGGTGTTGGAGGCATTTTGGGCCCTGGAGTGATTGCTAACTAAAGCCTGGGTGTCGGAGGTCATGGGTTCTAGTCCCGGCTCCGCCACGCCTGCTGTGTGACCTGGGGCTTCTCTGAGCCTCACTTACCTCATCTGTAAAATGGGCATGAAGACTGTGAGCCCCACGTGGGACAAACTGATCACCTTGTATCCCTCCCCAGAGCTTAGAATAGTAATAGTAAGCGCTTAACAAATGCCATTATTATTATTATTATTATTAACTACACAGCCGGTGCCCAGTACAGTATTATTTACATAGTAGATGCCCACTACAGCCCTCTGCACATGGTTGATGCCTTTGCAGCCCTCTGCACACAAATATGCAACCAACACAACTCCCTCTACACAATTGACACTCTGTAGCTCCCAGTCAAATTATTATTTATTATTTATTTATTTATTTATAATAAATTTATAAATAAATTATGAATAAATTTATAATTTATTTATTTATTTTATTTGTATATATCTTTCTGTTTATTTTATTTTGTTAGTATGTTTGGTTTTGTTCTCTGTCTCCCCCTTTTAGACTGTGAGCCCACTGTTGGGTAGGGACTGTCTCTAGATGTTGCCAATTTGTACTTCCCAAGCGCTTAGTACAGTGCTCTGCACAGAGTAAGCGCCCAATAAATACGATTGATGATGATGATGATGATTATTGGTGTAGTGGATAGGCCGTGGGGGTGGGAATCAGAAGGTCTGGGTTCTTGTCTTCTTCGTGACCTTGGGCAAGTCACTTCACCTCTCTGGGCCTCAGTTCCCTCATCTGTAAAATGGGGATTACGACTAAGAGCCCCACGTGGGACAGGGACTCTGTCCAATCCAATTTGCTTGTATCTAGCCCGGTGCACACAGTAAGCGCTCAATAAATACGATCGATGGATTGATTGATTGATTATAGTGCCTGGCACATAGTAAATGCTTGACAAATATTACAATTATTATTATTATTATATTTGTTAAGCACTTACTATGTGTCTGAGCACTGGGGTAGATACAAGATCGTCAGGTTGAAAATGCTCTGTTTAAAGAAGCAGGGAGGCCTAGTGGAAAAGAGCATGGGCTGGGAAATCATAAATACCTGGGTTCCAATCCCATCTCCTCCCTGTGTCTGCTGTGTGACCTTGGGCAAAGCACTTAACTTCTCTGGGCCTCAGTTACCTCAACTGTAAATGGGGATTGAGACTGTGATGAGCCCCATGCGGGACAGGAACTTTGTCCAACCTGATTTGCTTGTATTCATTCATTCAATCGTATTTATTGAGCGCTTACTGTGTGCAGAGCACTGTACTAAGCGCTTGGGAAGTACAAGTTGGCAACATACGGAGACGGTCTCTACCCAACAACGGGCTCACGGTCTTGTATCTGCCCCAGAGCTTAGTGCAGTGCCTGGCACATAGTAAGCCCTTAACAAATACCACAACTATTATTACTATTTTTATTATTATTACTCTTATTATTATTATTTTCGGTAACCCCCAGTACAGTGGCCCTCCCCATATAAGTGTTTATTCCATAATAATAACAATAATAATGGCATTTATTAAGCGCTTACTATGTGCAAAGCACTGTTCTAAACGCTAGGGATGCTGCAGTATGGCCTAGTGGAAAGAGTCCGGATTTGGGAGTCAGAAGATGTGGGTTCTAATCCGAGCTCCGCCACATGTCTGCTGTGGGACCTTGGCCAAGTCACTTCACTTCTCTGGGCCTCAGTTACCTCGTCCTTAAAATGGGGATTGAGACTGGGAGCCCCATGTGGGACAGGGACTGTGTCCAACCTGATTAGCTTGTATTTACCCCAGTGCTTAGGCCAGCGCTTGGCACATCAAAAACGCTCAACAAATAGCACAATTGTAATTATGTTCACCTGTCTACATGTTTTGTTTTGTTGTCTGTCTCCCCCTTCTAGCCTGTGAGCCCGTTGTTGGGTCGGGACTGTCTCTATATTTGCCGACTTGTACTTCCCAAGTGCTTAGTAATAATAATAATAATAATAATAATAATAATGGCATTTGTTAAGCGCTTACTATGTGCAAGCACTGTTCTAAGCGCTGGGGGGGATACAATGTGATCAAGTTGCCCCACGTAGGGCTCACAGTCTTAATCCCCATTTTTACAGATGAGGTAACTGAGGCTCAGAGACGTGAAGTGACTTGCCCAAGGTCACACAGCAGACTTGTGGCGGAGCCGGGATTCGAACCCACGCCCTCTGACTCCAAAGCCCGGGCTCTTTCCACTGAGCCACGCGGCTTCTCTAGTACAGCACTCCGCACACAGTAAGCGCTCACTAAATACGATTGAATAATAATGATGGTATTTGTTAAGCGCTTACTACGTGCGAAGCACTGTTCTAAGCGCTGGGGGGATACAAGGTGATCGGGTTGTCCCACATGGGGCTCCCAGTCTTAATCCTCATTTTGCAGATGAGGGAACTGAGGCCCAGAGAAGTGAAGTGACTTGCCCAAAGTCACCCAGCTGACAGTTGGGGGAGGCAGGATTTGAACCCATGACCTCTGACTCCAAAGGGTGGGATTTTTTCACTGAGCCACCTGAGTGAAATGACCTTCTCCCTCTGTTTCTCCCAGGCGTGGCGGAGAGATCATCGTCGCAGGCAGAGGTGGCATCACTGGACCACACTCCGGATATGGCAGGGAACGGATCGTGGGAAACTGAGTCCCCCAGGGCAAGTGTCCACCTTTAATTGGGTGCAACTTCTAATAATAATAATAATAATAATAATAATAATAGCATTTGTTAAGCGCTTACTATGTGCAGAGCACTGTTCTAAGCGCTGATGGGGGGTTACCTCTGACACCACCACAACCCCCAGGGCTCTTTTTTAATGATATTTGTTAAGTGCTTATAATCATAATAATAATAATGGCATTTGTTAAGCGCGTACTATGTGCAAAGCACTGTTCTAAGCGCTGGGGAGGCTACAAGGTGATCAGGTGGTCCCACGGGGGGATCACAGTCTTAATCCCCATTTGACAGATGAGGTAACCGAGGCACAGAGAAGTGAAGTGACTAGCCCAAAGTCACCAAGCCGGGATTTGAACTCATGACCACTGACTCCAAAGCCCGTGCTGTTTCCACTGAGACGTGACAGGCACTGTATTAAGCACTGCAGCAGCGTGGCTCAGTGGAAAGAGCACGGGCTTTGGAGTCAGAGGTCATGGGTTCAAATCCCGGCTCCGCCAATTGTCAGCTGGGTGACTTTGGGCAAGTCACTTCACTTCTCTGGGCCTCAGTTACCTCATCTGTAGAATGGGGATGAAGACTGTGAGCCCCCCGTGGGACAACCTGATCACCTTGTAACCTCCCCAGTGCTTAGAACAGTGCTTTGCACATAGTAAGCGCTTAATAAATGCCATCGTTATCATCATCATAGGTTCAAATCCCGGCTCCGCCAACTGTCAGCTTTGTGACTTTGGGCAAGTCACTTAACTTCTCTGTGCCTTAGTTATCTCATCTGTAAAATGGGGATTAAAAACTGTGAGCCCCCCGCGGGACAACCTGATCACCTTGTAACCTCCCCAGCGCTTAGAACAGTGCTTTGCACATAGTAGGCGCTTAACAAATACCATCATCATCATCATCATCACTGGGATAGATAGAAGTTAATCAGGTTGAACACAGCCCCTGCCCCACACGGGGCTCATAGACTTAATCCCCGGTTTTCAAATTCATTCATTCATCCAATCGTATTTATTGAGCGCTTACTGTGTGCAGAGCACTGTACTAAGCGCTTGGGAAGTCCAAGTCGGCAACATATAGAGACAGTCCCTGCCCAACGATGGGCTCACAGTCTAGAAGGGGGAGACAGATGAAAAAACAAAACAAAACACGTAGACAGGTTTCAAAATCGTGAGAACAAATAGAATTAAAGCAATATGCTCATCATTAACAAAATAAATGGAATAGTAAATACGTACAAGTAATGAGGGAACTGAGGCCCAGAGAAGATAATAATAATAATAATAACGGTATTTGTTAAGCACACTATATGTCAGGCACTGTTCTACGCATCAGGGTAGGTACAACAAATCAGGTTCATTCATTCATTCATTCAATCGTATTTATTGAGCACTTACTGTGTGCAGAGCACTGCACTAAGCGCTTGGGAAGTACAATTTGGCAACATATTGGCAACTGGCAACATAGGTTGGACATAGTTCCTGTCCTACATAGGGCTCACAGTCATAATCCTCATTTTACAGATGACAGAATTGAGGTACAGAGAATAAATAAATGCCATTATTATCATTATTATTATTATTAAATGGCAGAGCCGGGATTCGAACCCACGACCTCTGACTTCCAAGCCCGGGCTCTTTCCACTAAACCACGCTGCTTCCAGCACTATAATAAGTACTATGATGATGATGATGTTAACCCCAGCAAGGTAGTTTGTCAGTAAGGTTCTGTCCAAACACCTAAGCCACTCACAAATCCAAAATATAGATTTTATTTTCAGTTTGAAAAGTGAATTAAAATGGACAGCCAAATCCAGAGATCCTGGGAATATAGGGAAGCTCAGAGATGCCTGGGCTATAGACAGTGAAGCAAAAAGGTGTTAGGACTATAGATAGCAGCATGGCTCAGTGGAAAAGAGCCTGGGTTTTGGAGTCAGAAGTCATGGGTTCGAATCCCAGCTCTGCCACATGTCTGCTGTGTGACCTTGGGCAAGTCACTTAACTTCTCTGAGCCTCAGTTACCTCATCTGTAAAATGGGGATTAGGACTGTGAGCCCCACGTGGGACAGCCTGATCACCTTGTATCCCCCCCAGCGCTTAGAAGAGTGCTCTGCACATAGTAAGTGCTTAACAAATGCCATTATTATTATTATTATTATTATTATAGCTAAATTCAGAGGCTCTGAAACTCTGAGTTGCTAATTAGGAAGGCTGAGCACTGGCACAAATGAAGCACTATTATCCTCCACTGACAATCTTTCTTCCTCCAACAAGGATAATAATGTTGATATTTGTTAAGCGCTTACTGGGCGCCAAGCACTGTACTAAGTGCTGGGGTAGATACAAGATGATCAGGTCAGATAAAGTCCCTGTTCCTCATCTGGATCACAATCTAAACAGGAGGGAGAACGGGTATTTAATCCCTATTTTACAAATGAGGAAACAGAGGCACAGGGAGGCTGGACTGTGAGCCCGTTGTGGGGTAGGGACTGTCTCTATATGTTGCCAACTTGTACTTCCCAAGCGCTTAGTACAGTGCTCTGCACACAGTAAGCGCTCAATAAATACGATTGATGGTAGGGACCGTCTCTATATGTGGCCAACTTGTACTTCCCAAGCGCTTAGTACAGTGCTCTGCAACAGTAAGCGCTCAATAAATATGATTGATTGAATGAATGAATATACGTATACATGTTTGTACATATTTATTACTCAATTTATTTATTTTACTTGTACATATTTATTCTATTTATTTTGTTAGCATGTTTTGTTTTGTTGTCTGTCTCCCCTGTCTAGACTGTGAGCCCTCTGTTGGGTAGGGACCGTCTCTAGATGTTGTCAACTTGGACTTCCCAAGCGCTTAGTACAGTGCTCTGCCCACAGTAAGCGCTCAATAAATACGATTGAATGAATGAATGAACGGGTATTTAATCCCTATTTTACAAATGAGGAAACAGAGGCACAGGGAGGCTGGACTGTGAGCCCGTTGTTGGGTAGGGACTGTCTCTATATGTTGCCAACTTGTACTTCCCAAGTGCTTAGTAAAGTGCTCTGCACACAGTAAGCGCTCAATATATACGATTGAATGAATGAATGAATGAATCCAAGATCACACGTCAGGCAGCTGGCAGAACCAGAATTAGAACTCAGCACCTTTGACTCCCAGGGCCTCTGACTCTGAGGCCCTCTGACTCTCAGGCCTGTGCTTTTCCTCTAGGCCATTCTGTTTTCTATTTTCTTCCCACCACCCCACCATTTATTTCTCTTTTTCTCTAGCCACAGGATTCAGAGCACTGTTTGGGGCGCTAAGAACGAGGGAGGATGGTCATCATCATCATCAATCGTATTTATTGAGCGCTTATTGTATGCAGAGCACTGTACTAAGCGCTTGGGAAGTACAAGTTGGCAACATATAGAGACAGTCCCTACCCAACAGTGGGCTCACAGTCTAAAAGGGGGAGACAGAGAACAAAACCAAACATACTAACAAAATAAAATAAATAGAATAGATATGTACAAGTAAAATAAATAAATAGAGTAACAAATATGTACAAACATATATCCATATATACAGGTGCTGTGGGGAAGGGAAGGAGGTAAGATGGGGGGGATGGAGAGGGGGAGGAGGGGGAGAGGAAGGAAGGAGCTCAGTCTGGTCCATGATATTTCACTGGCTGTGAGACAGTGATGGATAAGGGAGAGTCAGGAGTGTGGGAAAGTCCATGCTGGGATGACTGTCCCCCTTCTAGACTGTGAGCCCACTGTTGGGTAGGGACCGTCTCTATATGTTGCCAACTTGGACTTCCCAAGCGCTTAGTCCATTGAGCGCACACAGTAAGCGCTCAATAAATACGATTGAATGAATGAATGAATGAATGAGAGTCAGAAATGGAGGAGGGAGAGTCAGGAGTGTGGTATGGCCAATGCTAGGGCATTGGGGGAGAGTCAGAGATAATAATAATAATCATGACGGCATTTGTTAACAGTGCAAAGCACTGTTCTAAGCTCTGGGGGGATACAAGATGATCAGGTTGTCCCATGTGGGGCTCACAGTCTTCACCCCCATTTTCCAGATGAGGGAACTGAGGCCCAGAGAAGTGAAGTGACTTGCCCAAAGTCACCCAGCTGACAATTGGTGGAGCTGGGATTTGAACCCATGACCTCTGACTCCAAAGCCCGAGCTCTTTCTACTGAGCCAGGAGAGGGGAGAGCCAGGGGTGTTGGATGGTCCATGCTGGGTCACTGGGGGAGAGTCAGTTATTACTCTATTTATTTATTTATTCTATTTGTCCATATTTATTCTATTTATTTTATTTTGTTAATATGTTTTGTTTTGTTCTCTGTCTCCCCCTTCTAGACTGTGAGCCCACTGTTGGGTAGGGACTGTCTCTATATTCATTCAATCGTATTTATTGAGCACTTACTGTGTGCAGAGCACTGTACTAAGCGCTTGGGAAGTACAAGCTGGCAACATATAGAGACGGTCCGTACCCAACAGCGGGCTCACAATGTAAAAGGGGGAGACAGAGAACAAAACAAAACATATTAATAAAATAAATCCCTCCCTCCTCCTCCCTCCCTCTCTATATGTTGCCAACTTGGACTTCCCAAGCGCTTAGTCCAGTGCTCTGCACACAGTAAGCGCTCAATAAATACGATTGAATGAATGAATGAAGAGGTTAGAGCAGTGCTTTGCACATAGTAAGCGCTTAACAAATGTCATCATCATTATTATTATAAAGAGGGGAAAGTCAGGCGTGTCGGTGGTGCGCTCCTAATCAGGAGGATGGGTATCACCATCATCATCATCAATCACATTTATTGAGCACTTACTGTGTGTAGAGCACTGTACTAAGCGCTTGGGAAGTACAAATTGTCAACATATAGAGACAGTCCCTACCCAACAGTGGGCTCACAGTCTCCAAAAGAGCCACCAGGACACTGTCCCTCTCACCATCTTGGTATCCCAGTCAGGAGCCAACAGAGTCCCGAGATGGTGAGTCTTGGGAATGACTCGGGATGCAGTTTCAGAGAAGCAGGATTAGGAGCGGCCGAGAAGCAGCTTAGTTTAACGGCAAGAGCCCGGGATTGGGAGTCGGAGGTTGTGGGTTCTAATCCCGGCCCCGCCACTTTTCTGCTGCGTGACCTTGGGCTGGCCGCTTAACTTCTCTGTGCCTCTGTTTCCTCATTTGTAAAATGGGGCTCAGTGGGAAGAGCCCGGGCTTTGGAGTCAGAGGTCATGGATTCAAATCCCAACTCCGCCAACTGTCAGCTGTGTGACTTTGGGCAAGTCACTTCACTTCTCTGTGCCCCAGTTCCCTCATCTGTAAAATGGGGATTCAGACTGTGAGCTCCACGTGGGACAAACTGAGCACCTTGTAACCTCCCCAGCGCTTAGAACAGTGCTTTGCACATAGTAAGGGCTTAACGAATACCATTGTTATTATTATTATTATTATTAAATACCCGTTCTCCCTCCTGCTTAGATTGTGATCCAGATGAGGGACGGGGACTTTATCTGACCTGATCATCTCGTATCTACCCCAGCACTTAGCACAGTGCTTGGCGCCCAGTAAGCCCTTGGCAAATATCAATATTATGATTATTGTTAGAGGAAGGAAGGATAATAGTGCTTCATTTGTGCCAGTGCTCAGCCTTCCTAATGAAGGCTTCCTAATGAGCAGCTCAAAGTTTCAGAGCCTCTGAATTTAGCTATCTATAGCCCTGGCACCTCTTCGCTTCACCGTGTATAGCCCTGGAATCTCTGAGCTTCCCTATATTCCCAGGATCTCTGGACTTGGCGGTCCACTTTAATTCATTTTTCAAACTGAAAATAAAATCTACATTTTGGATTTGTGAATGGCTTAGGTGTTTGGACAGAGCCCTACTGACAGACAGCCTCGCTGAGGATAACATCATCATCATCATAGTACTTATTATAGTGCTGGAAGCAGCGCGGTTTAGTGGAAAGAGCCCGGGCTTGGAAGTCAGAGGTCGTGGGTTCTAATCCCGGCTCTGCCACTTGTCAGCTGTGTGATCTTGGGCAAGTCACTTAACTTCTCTGGGCCTCAGTGACCTCAACTGTAAAATGGGGATGGGGACTGTGAGCCCCACATGGGACAACCTGATTACCGTGTATCCAACCCAGTGCTTAGAACGGTGCTTGGCACATAGTAAACGCTTAAACAGATGCCATTATTATTATTATTATTATTATTATTGTTATTGTTATTATTATTACCCCAGCGCTTAGAACAGTGCTTGGCACATAGCAAGCACTTAACAGATACCATCATCATCATCATTTATCATCATCAATCGTATTTATTGAGCGCTTACTATGTGCAGAGCACTGTACTAAGCGCTTGGGAAGTACAAATTGGCAACATATAGAGACAGTTCCTACCCAACAGTGGGCTTACAGTCTAAAAGGGGGAGACAGAGAACAAAACCAAACATACTAACAAAATAAAATAAATAGAATAGATATGTACAAATAAAATAAATAAATAAATAGGGTAATAAATATGTACAAACATACATACATATATACAGGTGCTGTGGGGAAGGGAAGGAGGTACGATGGGGGGGATGGAGGGGGGATGAGGGGGAATCATTATTAATAATCATTATTATTACCCCAGCGCTTGGAGCAGTACTTGGCACATAGTAAGCGCTTAACAGATACCATCATCATTATTATTACTGCCCCAGCGCTTAGAACAGTGCTTGCTTGGCACACAGTAAGCGCTGAACAGATACCATCATCATTATTATTATGACTCCAGCACTTGGCACATAGTAAGGCCCTCCTGAGAGCTCACCTCCTCCAGGAGGCCTTCCCAGACTGAGCCCCTTCCTTCCTCTCCCCCTCTCCATCCCCCCATCTTACCTCCTTCCCTTCCCAACAGCACCTGTATAGATGTATATATGTTTGTACATATTTATTACTCTATTTATTTATTTATTTATTTTATTTGTACATATCTATTCTATTTATTTTATTTTGTTAGTATGTTTGGTTTTGTTCTCTGTCTCCCCCTTTTAGACTGTGAACCCACTGTTGGGTAGGGACTGTCTCTATATGTTCCCAACTTGTACTTCCCAAGCGCTTAGTACAGTGCTCTGCACACAGTAAGCGCTCAATAAATACGATTGATTGATAGTAAGCGCTTAACAGATACCATCATCATTGTTATTATGGCCCCAGCGCTTAGAACAGTGCTTGCTTGGCACGTAGTAAGCGCTGAACAGATACCATCATCATTATTATTATGACCCCAGTGCTTGGCACATAGTAAGCGCTTAACAGATGCCATCATCATTATTATTATGACCCCAGCGCTTAGAACAGTGCTTGCTTGGCACATAGTAAGCGCTTAACAGATACCATCATCATTATTATTATGACCCCAGCGCTTGGCACATAGTAAGCGCTGAACAGATACCATCGTCATTATTATTATGACCCCAGCGCTTGGCACATAGGAAGTGCTTAACAGATACCATCATCATTATTATTATGACCCCAGCGCTTGGCACATAGTAAGCGCTTAACAGATGCCATCATCATCATTATTATGACCCCAGCGCTTGGCACATAGTAAGCGCTTAACAGATGCCATCATCATCATTATTATGACCCCAGCGCTTGGCACATAGTAAGCGCTGAACAGATACCATCGTCATTCTTATTATGACCCCAGAGCTTGGCGCATAGTAAGCGCTTAACAGATACCATCATCATCATTATTATTATGACCCCAGCGCTTGGCACATAGTAAGCGCTGAACAGATACCATCATCATTATTATTATGACCCCAGCGCTTGGCACATAATAAGCGCTGAACAGATAGACTTTAGACTGTGAGCCCACTGTTGGGTAGGGACTGTCTCTATGTGATGCCAATTTGTACTTCCCAAGCGCTTAGTACAGTGCTCTGCACATAGTAAGCGCTCAATAAATACGATTGATTGATTGATTAACAGATACCATCATCATTATTATTATGACCCCAGCACTTGGCACATAGTAAGCGCTGAACAGATACCATCATCATTATTATTATGACCCCAGCGCTTGGCACATAGTAAGCGCTTAACAGATACCATCATCATGATTACTATTACTCCAGCGCTTGGCACATAGTAAGCGCTGAACAGATGCCATCATCATTATTATTATTATCCCAGCGCTGAGAACAGTGCTTGGCACATAGTAAGCGCTTGACAGACACCATCATCATTATTATCAAGACCCCAGCGCTTGGCACATAGTAAGCGCTTAACAGATACCATCAGCGTTATTATTACGACCCCAGCGCTTGGCACATAGTAAGCGCTGAACAGATGCCATCATCATTATTATTACGACCCCAGCGCTTGGCACATAGTAAGCGCTTAGCAGATACCATCATCATTATTATTACGACCCCAGCGCTTAGAACGGTGCTTGGCACATAGTCAGAGCTTACCAAACACCATCATTATGGGGGGGAGGGGGGGAAGACTCCGGGGTTCGTCCCCCCTCAACCCCCGCAGGTCCGGGGAGGTGACAGCTTCTTCTCCCCTCTCCATCCCCCCCATCTTACCTCCTTCCCTTCCCCACAGCACCTGTATATATGTATATATGTTTGTACAGATTTATTACTCTATTTATTTATTTTACTTGTACATATCTATTCTAATTATTTTATTTTGTTAGTATGTTTGGTTTTGTTCTCTACCCCTTTTAGACTGTGAGCCCACTGTTGGGTAGGGGCCGTCTCTAGATGTTGCCAACTTGGACTTCCCAAGCGCTTAGTCCAGTGCTCTGCACACAGTAAGCGCTCAATAAATACGATTGATTGATTGATTGATAGTAAGCGCTGAACAGATGCCATCATCATTATTATTATTACCCCAGCGCTGAGAACAGTGCTTGGCACATAGTAAGCGCTTGACAGATACCATCATCATTATTATTATGACCCCAGCGCTTGGCACATAGTAACCGCTTGACAGATACCATCATCATTATTATTATGACCCCAGCGCTTGACACATAGTAAGCGCTTAGCAGATACCATCATCATTATTATTATGACCCCAGCGCTTGGCACATAGTAAGCGCTTAACAGATACCATCAGCATTATTATTATGACCCCAGCGCTTAGAACGGTGCTTGGCACATAGTCAGAGCTTAACAAACACCATCATTATTGGGGGGGGAGGGAAAAGACACCGGGGTTCGTCCCCTCCCCAACCCCCGCAGGTCCGGGGAGGTGACAGCTTCTTCTCCCCTCTCCATCCCCCCATCTTCCCTCCTTCCCTTCCCCACAGCACCTGTATAAATGTATAGATATTTGTACATATTTATTACTCTATATCTATTCGAATTATTTTATTTTGTTAGTACGTTTGGTTCCGTTCTCCGTCTCCCCCTTTTAGACTGTGAGCCCGCTGTCGGGTAGGGACTGTCTCTCGACGTTGCCAACTTGGGCTTCCCAAGCGCCTAGTCCAGTGCCCTGCACACAGTGAGCGCTCAATAAATATGATTGATTGATTGATTGATTGATTTTACTTGTACATATCTATTCTAATGATTTTATTTTGTTAGTACGTTTGGTTTCGTTCACCGTCTCCCCCTTTTAGACTGTGAGCCCACTGTCGGGTAGGGACTGTCTCTAGATGTTGCCAACTTGGGCTTCCCAAGCGCCTAGTCCAGTGCTTTGCACATAGTAAGCGCCCAATAAATACGATTGATTGATTGATTGATAGTAAGCGCTGAACAGATGCCATCATCATTATTATTATTACCCCAGCGCTCATTTTACTTGTACATATCTATTCTAATTATTTTATTTTGTTAGTACGTTTGGTTTCGTTCTCCGTCTCCCCCTTTTAGACCGTGAGCCCACTGTCGGGTAGGGGCCGTCTCTCTATGTTGCCAACTTGGACTTCCCAAGCGCTTCGTCCAGTGCCCTGCACACAGTAAGCGCTCAATAAATATGATTGATTGATTGATTTTACTTGTACATATCTATTCTAATGATTTTATTTTGTTAGTACGTTTGGTTTCGTTCACCATCTCCCCCTTCTAGACTGTGAGCCCACTGTTGGGTAGGGACCGTCTCTAGATGTTGCCAACTTGGACTTCCCAAGCGCTTAGTCCAGTGCCCTGCACACAGTAAGCGCTCAATAAATATGATTGATTGATTTTACTTGTACATATCTATCCTAACGATTTTATTTTGTTAGTACGTTTGGTTTCGTTCTCCGTCTCCCCCTTCTAGACCGTGAGCCCACTGTTGGGTAGGGGCCGTCTCTCTATGTTGCCAACTTGGACTTCCCAAGCGCCTAGTCCAGTGCCCTGCACACAGTAAGCGCTCAATAAATATGATTGATTGATTGATTTTACTTGTACATATCTCTTCTAATGATTTTATTTTGTTAGTACGTTTGGTTTCGTTCACCATCTCCCCCTTTTAGACCGTGAGCCCGCTGTTGGGTAGGGACCGTCTCTAGACGTTGCCAACTTGGACTTCCCAAGCGCTTCGTCCAGTACCCTGCACACAGTGAGCGCTCAATAAATATGATTGGTTGATTGATTTTACTTGTACATATCTATTCTAATGATTTTATTTTGTTAGTACGTTTTGTTTCGTTCACCATCTCCCCCTTTTAGACCGTGAGCCCACTGTCGGGTAGGGGCCGTCTCTCTATGTTGCCAACTTGGACTTCCCAAGTGCCTAGTCCAGTGCTCTGCACACAGTGAGCGCTCAATAAATATGATTGATTGATTGATTTTACTTGTACATATCTATTCTAATGATTTTATTTTGTTAGTACGCTTGGTTTCGTTCACCATCTCCCCCTTTTAGACCGTGAGCCCACTGTCGGGTAGGGGCCGTCTCTCTATGTTGCCAACTTGGACTTCCCAAGCGCTTCGTCCAGTGCCCTGCACACAGTAAGCGCTCAATGAATATGATTGATTGATTGATTTTACTTGTACATATCTATTCTAATGATTTTATTTTGTTAGTACGTTTGGTTTCGTTCACCATCTCCCCCTTCTAGACTGTGAGCCCACTGTCGGGTAGGGACCGTCTCTAGATGTTGCCAACTTGGACTTCCCAAGCGCTTAGTCCAGTGCCCTGCACACAGTAAGCGCTCAATAAATATGATTGATTGATTTTACTTGTACATATCTATCCTAACGATTTTATTTTGTTAGTACGTTTGGTTTCGTTCTCCGTCTCCCTCTTCTAGACCGTGAGCCCACTGTTGGGTAGGGGCCGTCTCTCTATGTTGCCAACTTGGACTTCCCAAGCGCCTAGTCCAGTGCCCTGCACACAGTAAGCGCTCAATAAATATGATTGATTGATTGATTTTACTTGTACATATCTCTTCTAATGATTTTATTTTGTTAGTACGTTTGGTTTCGTTCACCATCTCCCCCTTTTAGACCGTGAGCCCGCTGTTGGGTAGGGACCATCTCTAGACGTTGCCAACTTGGACTTCCCAAGCGCTTCGTCCAGTACCCTGCACACAGTGAGCGCTCAATAAATATGATTGATTGATCGATTTTACTTGTACATATCTCTTCTAATGATTTTATTTTGTCAGTACGTTTGGTTCCGTTCACCGTCTCCCCCTTCTAGGCCGTGAGCCCACTGTCGGGTAGGGACTGTCTCTAGACGTTGCCAACTTGGACTTCCCAAGCACCTCGTCCAGTGCCCTGCACACAGTGAGCGCTCAATAAATATGATTGATTGATTGATTTTACTTGTACATATCTATTCTAATGATTTTATTTTGTCAGTACGTTTGGTTTCGTTCACCGTCTCCCCCTTCTAGGCCGTGAGCCCGCTGTAGGGTAGGGACCGTCTCTAGACGTTGCCAACTTGGACTTCCCAAGCGCCTCGTCCAGTGCCCTGCACACAGTGAGCGCTCAATAAATACGATTGATTGATTGACTGATTGATAGTAAGCGCTGAACAGATGCCATCATCATTATTATTATTACCCCAGCGCTCATTTTACTTGTACATATCTATTCTAATTATTTTATTTTGTTAGTACGTTTGGTTCCGTTCACCGTCTCCCCCTTCTAGACCTTGAGCCCACTGTCGGGTAGGGACCGTCTCTAGACGTTGCCAACTTGGACTTCCCAAGCGCCTCGTCCAGTGCTCAGTGAGCGCTCAATAAATATGATTGATTGATCGATTTTACTTGTACATATCTCTTCTAATGATTTTATTTTGTCAGTACGTTTGGTTTCGTTCACCATCTCCCCCTTTTAGGCCGTGAGCCCGCTGTTGGGTAGGGGCCGTCTCTTGACGTTGCCAACTTGCCAACTGTGTGCCCTGCACACAGTGAGCGCTCAATAAATATGATTGATTGATCGATTTTACTTGTACATATCTCTTCTAATGATTTTATTTTGTCAGTACGTTTGGTTCCGTTCACCGTCTCCCCCTTCTAGGCCGTGAGCCTGCTGTTGGGTAGGGGCCGTCTCTAGATGTTGCCAACTTGGACTTCCCAAGCGCCTCGTCCAGCGCCCTGCACACAATGAGCGCTCAATAAATATGATTGATTGATCGATTTTACTTGTACATATCTATTCTAAAGATTTTATTTTGTTAGTACGTTTGGTTCCGTTCACCATCTCCCCCTTCTAGACCGTGAACCCACTGTCGGGTAGGGGCTGTCTCTCGATGTTGCCAACTTGGACTTCCCAAGTGCCTCTTCCAGTGCTCAGTGAGCGCTCAATAAATATGATTGATTGATCGATTTTACTTGTACATATCTATTCTAATGATTTTATTTTGTCAGTACGTTTGGTTTCGTTCACCGTCTCCCCCTTCTAGGCCGTGAGCCCGCTGTTGGGTAGGGACTGTCTCTATACATTGCCAACTTGGACTTCCCAAGCGCCTCGTCCAGTGCTCTGCACACAGTGAGCGCTCACTAAATACGATTGATTGATTGATTGATTGATTCTCCCGTCTCTCTAGGGTCCCCCCGGTCCGGAGAGGGGCGGGCCGCCTTCCTACCTGGGGGACTTCGTGGGCTCGGAGAGTCTGTGGCCGCCGGCCCCGGCCCCCGCGGCGGTCTCCTGCCTGCTGCTGCTCGTCTGCCTGGCGGGGCTCCTGGGGAACGTACTGGCCCTCTACCTGCTCGGCTTCCGCGTCCCGAGGAACCCGTTCACCGTGTACGTCCTCCACCTGGCCGCCGCCGACCTGGCCGTGGTCCTGTCCCTGGCCTCCCGCGCGGCGGTGGGCGGGCTGGGCTCCCCGGGGGGCCCCTTGGCCACCTACCTCCGCTCCCTGGCCACCGCCGCGGGGCTCTGGGCCTTCGTGGCCGGGGTGAGCCTGCTGGCGGCCCTGAGCGCGGAGAGATGCGCGGCGGTGCTCTGCCCGCGCTGGCACCGGGGGAGACGCCCCCCGCACCTGGCGGCTACCACGTGCGCCCTGCTCTGGGCGCTGTCCCTGGTGCTGACGGCGGCCCACACTTACCTGTGCGCCGTGGTGGCCCCGCGGGGCCCGTGCGGGCGGCTGAAGGTGGCCCTGGGCGGGCTCACCTTCCTCGGCTTCACCCCCATCATGGTCCTGTCCAGCCTGGCCCTGCTGGTGCGGGCCGAGTGCGGGGCCCCGAGGGCGAGGGGCCGGCGGCTCAGCCGCGTGGTCCTGCTGGCCGTCTCCGCCTTCCTCTTCTGCTCCCTCTTCATGAGCGTCAACTGGTTCCTGGCCTGGGCCTTCGCCCTCCCGGCCCCCTACCCGGGCTCCGTGGTGGAGCTGTTCGCCTGCGGCCACTGCGGGGCCAAGCCGGTGGTCTACTTTCTGGCCGGCAGGGCCCGGCCCGGGGGGTTTGGGGAGCCCCTCGCCCTGGTCCTGCGGAGGGCCCTGGACGACGACGCCGAGCCCGGGCCGGGGGACGGCTTCGCCCCCAACACGGTTTCCTTGGAGATGCAGTCGGAGACGCAGCTGGGTAAGGGCGGGGACCCCGCCTGAGGGGTCGCCCCGCCCCGGGGGGGGGGGGGCGGCTGGGACGGTCGGGACGGGGCGGAGGCATCCCCCCCGCTCCCCAGGCCGGGCCAGGCCGCTATCCTCTGGTGACGGGGGTGGGGGGGGCCTCGGGGTCCCGGGTCTCCTCCGCCAGCGACCGACAAAGACATCTTCCGCGGGGATCAGGTCCCAAGCCCCCTCCCCATCTTCTCCCCACCCCTCCCCTGTTTACCACTTGCTGGCTCCCACTTGGGCGCGAGGGGCTCACATTCCATCCTCCCACTTCCCACCCCCTTCCCTGGTTGCCACTTGCTGGTTCCCACTTAGGGCGAGGGGCTCACATTCCATCCTCCCACTTCCCACCCCCTTTCCTGGTTGCCACTTGCTGGCTCCCACTTGGGCGCGAGGGGCTCACATTCCATCCTCCCACTTCCCACCCCTCCCCTGGTTACCACTTGCTGGTTCCCACTTAGGGCGAGGGGCTCACATTCCATCCTCCCACTTCCCACCCCCTTCCCTGGTTGCCACTTGCTGGCTCCCACTTGGGGCGAGGGGCTCACATTCCATCCTCCCACTTCCCACCCCCTTTCCTGGTTGCCACTTGCTGGCTCCCACTTGGGCGCGAGGGGCTCACATTCCATCCTCCCACTTCCCACCCCTCCCCTGGTTACCACTTGCTGGTTCCCACTTAGGGCGAGGGGCTCACATTCCATCCTCCCACTTCCCACCCCCTTCCCTGGTTGCCACTTGCTGGCTCCCACTTGGGCGCGAGGGGCTCACATTCCATCCTCCCACTTCCCACCCCTCCCCTGGTTACCACTTGCTGGCTCCCACTTGGGGCGAGGGGCTCACATTCCATCCTCCCACTTCCCACCCCTCCCCTGGTTACCACTTGCTGGTTCCCACTTGGGGCGAGGGGCTCACATTCCATCCTCCCACTTCCCACCCCTCCCCTGGTTCCCACTTGCTGGTTCCCACTTGGGGCGAGGGGCTCACATTCCATCCTCCCGCTTCCCACCCCCTCCCCGGGAAGCCCCAACGCCCCCATTCCCCACCCCCTCAGCTCTCCCTCCCTCTGGATTCCCTCTTCTCTCTGCTCCCGGGAAGCCCCATTGCCCCCATTCCCCACTCCCCTCAGCTCTCCCTCCCTCTGGATTCCCTCTTCTCTCTGCTCCCGGGAAGCCCCAACGCCCCCATTCCCCACCCCCTCAGCTCTCCCTCCCTCTGGATTCCCTCTTCTCTCTGCTCCCGGGAAACCCCAACGCCCCCATTCCCCACCCCCTCAGCTCTCCCTCCCTCTGGATTCCCTCTTCTCTCTGCTCCCGGGAAGCCGCAACGCCCCCATTCCCCACCCCCTCAGCTCTCCCTCCCTCTGGATTCCCTCTTCTCTCTGCTCCCGGGAAACCCCAACGCCCCCATTCCCCACCCCCTCAGCTCTCCCTCCCTCTGGATTCCCTCTTCTCTCTGCTCCCGGGAAGCCGCAACGCCCCCATTCCCCACCCCCTCAGCTCTCCCTCCCTCTGGATTCCCTCTTCTCTCTGCTCCCGGGAAGCCCCAACGCCCCCATTCCCCACCCCCTCAGCTCTCCCTCCCTCTGGATTCCCTCTTCTCCCTGCTCCCGATCCCGTTCTCCTTTGGGAGCATCTTCGGAAGACAATTTTCTTTATGGTATTTGTTAAGCGCTTACCGCGTGCCAGGCACCGTACTAGGCGCTGGGGGACAAGCTAATCAGTTGGGATACAGTCCATATCCCGCAGTGGGCTCACGATCTTCATCCCCGTTTTCCAGATGAGGTCGCTGAGGCACAGAGAATGATAATTTTGGTATTCGTTAAGCGCTTACTATGCGCCAAGCTCTGCTCGAAGCGCTGGGCAGATACAAGGGCATCGGGTTGTCCCACGTGGGGCTCACAGTCTTCATCCCCATTTTCCAGATGAGGTCGCTGAGGCACAGGGAATAATAATTATGGTATTCATTAAGCGCTTACTATGCGCCAAGCTCTGTTCGAAGCGCTGGACAGATACAAGGTCATCGGGTTGTCCCACGTGGGGCTCACAGTCCTCATCCCCATTTTCCAGATGAGGTCGCTGAGGCACAGAGAATGATAATTATGGTATTCGTTAAGGGCTTACTATGCGTCAAGCCCTGTTCGAAGCGCTGGGCAGAAACAAGGTCATCGGGTTGTCCCACGTGGGGCTCACAGTCTTCATCCCCATTTTCCAGATGAGGTCACTGAGGCACAGGGAATAATAATTATGGTATTTGCTAAGCGCTTACTATGCGCCAAGCCCTGTTCGAAGCGCTGGGCAGATACAAGGTCATCGGGTTGTCCCACGTGGGGCTCACAGTCCTCATCCCCATTTTCCAGATGAGGTCGCTGAGGCACAGAGAATGATAATTATGGTATTCGTTAAGCGTTTACTATGCGCCAAGCCCTGTTCGAAGCGCTGGGCAGATACGAGGTCATCGGGTTGTCCCACGTGGGGCTCACAGTCTTCATCCCCATTTTCCAGATGAGGTCGCAGGGGCACAGAGAATAATAATTATGGTATTTGTTAAGCGCTTACGGTGCGCCAAGCCCTGTTCGAAGCGCTGGGCAGAAACAAGGTCATCGGGTTGTCCCATGTGGGGCTCACAGTCTTCATCCCCATTTTCCAGATGAGGTCGCAGGGGCACAGAGAATAATAATTATGGTATTTGTTAAGCGCTTACGGTGCGCCAAGCTCTGTTCGAAGCGCTGGGCAGATACAAGGTCATGGGGTTGTCCCACGTGGGGCTCACAGTCTTCATCCCCATTTTCCAGATGAGGTCGCTGAGGCACAGAGAAGTTAAGTGACTTGCCCAGGGTCACCCAGCGGACAAGTGGAGGAGTCAGGATTAGAACCCAGGTCCTCTGACTTCCAAGCCCACGCTTTATCCACTAGGCCACGCTGCTTTCATCTTTTTCTGCCCACCTTCCCTTCCCCTGAAGCCCTTCTGAGCCCTCCATCCTCCCCCTCTAAGAGAAGACTCCCTCTACTGAACACCCTCCCTCCCCCAGTATGAATAATAATAATAATAATGGCATTTGTTAAGCGCTTACTATGTGCGAAGCACTGTTCTAAGCGCTGGGGAGGATACAAGGGGATCAGGATGTCCCACGTGGGGCTCACAGAGAAGCAGCGTAGCTCAATGGAAAAAGCGCGGGCTTGGGAGTCAGAGGTCATGGGTTCAAATCCCGGCTCTGCCAGTTGTCAGCTGTGTGACCTTGGGCAAGTCACTTCACTTCTCTGGGCCTCAGTTCCCTCATCTGTAAAATGGGGATGAAGACTGTGAGCCCCCCGTGGGACAACCTGATCACCTCGTATCCCCCCCCCCCCCCAGCGCTCAGAACGGTGCATTGCGCATAGTAAGCGCTTAACAAATACCACCATTATTATTATTATTATTATCCCCATTTTCCAGATGAGGTCACTGAGGCTCAGAGAAGTGAAGTGACTTGCCCAAGGTCACACAGCAGACATACGGGGGGGGCCGGGATTAGAACGACCAGGCTGGACCAGGAGCTTCCCCCGGGAGGCAGAAAGCTGGGCCTCAGGCCTGGAGGAGCCTGGACGGAGGAAGGAGGTGACCTCTGGCCCCCGGAGGTGAGGGACTGTCTCTATATGTTGCCAACTTGGACTTCTCAAGCGCTTAGTCCAGTGCTCTGCACACAGTAAGCGCTCAATAAAGACGATTGAATGAATGAATGAATGAGGGATCCCAAAGCAACCAAGCTGTGGGCGGAGTGGGGGGTCCAGCACAGAGGCTGGGGCCTTCTCGGGCGGGGAGTGCAGCCCTGAAGCAGGGATCCCTAGAGAGTAGAAGGAGGTCCAGGACGTCCCTCGCTCAGAGAAGCAGCGTGGCTCAGTGGAAAGAGCACAGGAGGCAGAGGTCATGGGTTCAAATCCCGGCTCTGCCGATTGTCCGCTGTGTGACTTTGGGCAAGTCACTTCCCTTCTCTGGGCCTCAATTCCCTCATCTGTAAAATGCGGATTAAGAGTGTGAGCCCCCCGTGGGACAACCTGATTACCTTGAAACCTCCCCAACGCTTAGAACAGTGCTTTGCGCATAGTAAGAGCCTAATAAATGCCATTATTATTATTCAATCGTACTTATTGAGCGCTTACTGTGTGCAGAGCACTGGACTAAGCGCTTGGGAAGGACAAGCTGGCAACATAGTGAACAGTCTCAACCTGGGAGTGGGAGGGATGACAAGAGCCTGGAAAACCCTGCTCGGGCCCAGGCTCTCCAGGAGAAGAGGGGTCTCAGGGACGAATTTCAGGAGCTGCCCCACCCCCTTAGCTATTCTGGGCGGGGGGATTCCCCCAGTGGATGGCTATGGGGGAGACCACCCACTGAAGCTGCAACTACTGAGCGCATTGAGCTTTCATTCTATTTGTTCTGACGACTTGACACCCGTTCACATGTTTTGTTTTGTTGTCTGTCTCCCCCTTCTAGACTGTAAGCCCGCTGTTGGGTAGGGACCGTCTCTACATGTTGCCAACTTGGACTTCCCAGGCGCTTAGTCCAGTGCTCTGCATGCAGTAAGCGCTCAATCAATGCGATTGAATGAATGAATGAATGAACCGCGATGATATCATTATTATAATTAAATATTGGTTCTTATCCATTTTTTTTCTAGGGGACTGGGAGGGGAAGGAATATTTGTTTGCTCTCTACTACATGGAATCTTGGTTATTTTGGGAGATCCTTCAGTGAGGGACGCGGGGAGCGGTGGTGTATGTGTGTGTGGTGGAAACAAATCTTGTCTGCAGGCATTAAATAAAATGACTTTGAACCAAGTTGATTCTCTTAATCGGTGACTGTAGTTCTAGATTTCATCGTGAAGTTCAAGTGCATTCCTCTGTGATGATGGCATTTATTAAGCCTTTTAGACTGTGAGCCCACTGTTGGGTAGGGACTGTCTCTATATGCCCAGAGAAGTGATTTACCCACACAGCAGACAAGTGAAAGAACCAGTATTAGAACCCAGCGCTTAGTTCAGTGCCCGGCACAAGGTAAATGTTTAACAAATACCATAATAATAATAACCCATGTCCTCTGACTCCCAGGCTGGCTTTGGGGTGAGGGGAGCCTCAGAGTGATGATGATGATGATTATGATGGTATGTGTTAAGCGCTTACGATGTGCCAGGCACTGTTCTAAGCGCTGGGGGAGATATAAGGTTATCACGTTGTCCCAGGTGGGGCTCACAGTCTTCATCTCCATTTTACAGATGAGGTAACTGAGGCGCAGACAAGTTAAAGTGACTTGCCCAAAGCGGAGAAGTGGCAGAGCCGGGATTAGAACGACGACCTCTGACTCCCAAGGCCGGGCTCTTTCCGCTAAGCCACGCCGCTTGGCAGAGTGACGCCCCACTATCATCATCAATCGTATTTATTGAGCGCTTACTATGTGCAGAGCACTCCAGCCGACTGGCAACTCTCCCCTCCAAAGCCGAGGGCCACTGAAGGGCTAGTGTCCTTGGCCACGACTGGTAGCATTGCCTTCTCCGGACAGCAGAACTCGCTCTCTCAAATTTTTCACGGTCAAGATGTTTCACGGTTAAGACAGAGCCCCACAGAGAAGCAGCGTGGCTCAGTGGAAAGAGCCCGGGCTTTGGTGGGTTCAAATCCCGGCTCCGCCAACTGTCAGCCGTGTGACCTTGGACAAGTCACTTCTCTGGGCCTCAGTTACCTCATCTGTAAAATGGGGGTTGACTGTGAGCCCACCGTGGGACAACCTGATCACCTTGTATCCCCCCAGGGCTTAGAACCGTGTTTTTCATTCATTCAATCGTATTTGAATGAATACTATGAATTCATTCAAATGAATTTATTCAAATGAATTCTATGTGCTCGGCACATAGTAAGCGCTTAATCATCATCATCATCATCAATCGTATTTATTGAGCGCTTACTGTGTGCAGAGCACTGTACTAAGCGCTTGGGAAGTACAAGTTGGCAACATATAGAAAAAGTCCCTACCCAACAGTGGGCTCACAGTCTTAAATACTAATACTGATACTTGTGGGACATGAACTGAGTCCAATCTGATTAGCTTGTATCTACTCCATCGCTTAGTACAGTGCTTGGCACATAATACGTTGCCGAGAGAAGCAGCGTGGCTCGGTGGTAAGAGCCTGGGCTTTGGAGTCAGAGGTCATGGGTTCGAATCCCGGCTCTGCCAATTGTCAGCTGGGTGACTTTGGGCAAGTCACTTCACTTCTCTGGGTCTCAGTGACCTCATCTGGAAAATGGGGATGAAGACTGTGAGCCCCACGGGGGACAACCTGATCACTTTGTAACCTCCCCGGTGCTTAGTGCTTTGCACATAGTAAGCGCTTAATAAATGCCATCATCATTATCATTATTAGCGCTAAGTACAGTGCTCTGCACACAGTAAGCGCTCAATAAATACGACTGAATTCACGATTGATTGATCGTGCGCCTCCAAGGGAGGTGGGAGGGGCGGCTCTCGGTTTTTGGGCCCTGGAGACTCACGACCCCCGCCCATGGGACCCTCACTGCAAGTCTTCGTGACTCTCAGCAAGCGCTTAGTACAGTAAGAGCTCAATAAATATGACTGGATGAATGACTCCCCCCGCGGGGCTGGTCCCATGGGAGATTCCGGGGTGCAGGGGCGGCAGGACCCCCGTGGAATAATAATAATAATAATAATAATAATAATAATAATAACACTAGAATTATTACATTCTAACATTCTTCTAGACTGTAAGCCCACTGTTGGGTAGGGACCGTCTCTGTATGTTGCCAACTTGTACTCCCCAAGCGCTTAGTACAGTGCTCTGCACACAGTAAGCGCTCAATATAAATACGATTGAATGAATGAATGAATACTAATGATGATGCTATTTGATAAGCGTTTACTATGTGCCAAGCACTGTTCTAAGCGCTGGGGTAGATGCAAGGTGATCAGGTTGTCCCACGTGGGGCTCCCAGTCTTCATCCCCATTTTACAGATGAGGGAACTGAGGCACGGAGGAGAGGCTTGCTCAAAGTCACACAGCTGACAAGTGGCGGGGGCGGGATTAGAACCCACGACCTCTGACTTCCAAGCTCAGGCTCTTTCCACTAAACCACGCTGCTTCTCAAGGGCAGGGCGAGTTACAGTCTTGGGTGTGTGTGCGTATGTGTATGTGTGTCTGTGTACATGTGTGTGTGACTGCAGTTTTCTGTGTGTGCGTCTTTGTATGTGTGTATGACTGTGCTTGACTGTGTGTGTGTTTATGTGTGAGCGCGTTTAGGGGACGGGAGTCGGGCCCGAGGGTCCTGAGGTCACGGCCAAGGGTCCTGGCCTCCACGGAGACTCCAAATTGTACTTCCCAAGTGCTTAGTACAGTGCTCTGCACACAGTAAGCGCTCAATAAATACGATTGATTGATTGATTGATTGAGAGGACACTATAACAATAAGCAGACACAGTCCCCGCCCACGAGTTTACATTCTAGAGGTCGAGGGAGAACAGGTGTTGAATCCCTATTTTGCAGTTGAGGAAACTGAGGCACAGAGAACTTAAGTGACTTGCCCAAGTCACAGAGCAGGCAACTGGATTAGAAACTAAATCCTCCAACTCCCAGGCCCAGAACAGTGCTTTGCACATAGTAAGCGTTTAACAAATACCATCATTATTATTATTATTCAACTAGGCCGTAGTGACTTCAATAAAGAACAAGCAACGCAGCCACTGAACGTCTGTGGGGGAAGAACGTCCGGGGAAAGTCACTTACATCCCCACCCTCTCCCAAACAATCAATCAATCGTATTTATTGAGCGCTTACCGTGCGCAGAGCACTGTACTAAGCGCTTGGGAGAGTACAATACAATAGAATCATCAATCATCATCAATCGTATTTATTGAGCGCTTACTATGTGCAGAGCACTGTACTAAGCGCTTGGGAAGTACAAATTGGCAACGTATAGAGACAGTCCCTACTCAACAGTGGGCTCACAGTCTAAAAGGGGAAGACAGAGAATAAAACCAAACATACTAACAAAATAAAATAAATAGAATAGATATGTACAAGTAAAATAAATAAATAAATAAATAAAATTAGTAATAAGTAAAATAAATAAATAAATAAATAGAGTAATAAATAATAGATAATAGAATGATCAGACAGCAATTTGGGGTCTCCCTAGACTGTATGTTCACTGTGGGCAGGGCACGTGTCTACTGACTCTGCTATATTGCACTCTCCCAAGCCCTTAGTACAGTGTCCTGCACACAATAAGTGCTCAATAAATACCACTGATTGATCGATTATTGAATTATCGATTATTGATTATTGAAGCAGCACGGCTCAATGGAAAGAGCACGGGCTTGGGAGTCAGAGGTCATGAGTTCAAATCCCGGCCCCGCCAATTGCCAGCTGTGTGATTTGGGGCAAGTCACTTAACTTAGTGCCTCAGTTACCTCATCTGTAAAATGGGGATGAAGACCGTGAGCCCCACATGGGATAATCTGATCACCTTGTATCCATGAGGTCACTGAGGCCCAGAGAAGTTAAGTGATCCAAGGCACACAGTTGATAAGTGGTGGAGCCGGGATTCGAACCCACGCCCTCTGACTCCCAAGCCCGGGCTCTCTCCACTGAGCCACGCTGCTTCTCTGAGATGAGGAGGCCGGTGAGGGGGATTCGGGTGGCGACCCCGGGGATGCTGGTGGTGATCAGCGGATGGGGTGGGCAAGGGCCGGGGCCGTTCCCCTGCCTCAGTGGGCTTTTCGGGCGCAAGGCCCCGGGCCTAGTTGTCCCCAGTCTCCGGCCCGAGCGCGTGCCTTCTAGACTGTGAGCCCTCTGTTGGGTAGGGACCGTCTATGTTGCCAACTTGGGCTTCCCAAGCGCTTAGTACAGTGCTCTGCACACAGGAAGTGCTCCATAAATACGACTGAATGAATGAATCCCGGCTTGGCGGCGGCCCCGGGGGAGAACAGAGGGTGTTTGTGTCCGCTGGCTGAGTGGGGGACGGGCCCTGGGACCCACGTGGGGGGCCTGGGTGGCTGGGGGAGACGCCCTGCCCAGCCCTGTCCGGCCAGGGCCTGGGCCTCCAGAGGACGAGCAGGCCGCAGCCCGGACCCAAGGCCAGGTAAGCCCCGGTGCTTCCCGCTCCAGACACTTTCTGGGCCTCGATTTCCCCTCCAGCGTCGGAAGGGGCCCTGGGGGCTCCGGGCGAGGCCGGGAGGGAGGGTCCGGGGTCCCCCAGCTCCCTGCTGGCAGGGTGACGACCCTCCCCCCAGCTATGTCCTGGCCCCCTCCAAGAGGTGGCCATCACCGGCCCCGCAGGGCTAGGCCAAGGCAGGTGAGGGGACTCTGAGAGGGGTCTCCCCCCTGGGACGCTGGGGTCCCTGTGCCCCCACCGAGGGAGCAAGGGGGAGAGGCTCCAGTGCTTCCCTCCCTTTGCCCCTAATTGGGTCAGGGGGCAGAGGGGTTGGCATCTTGGGTCCAGGAAGATCCGGGAGGGATGGTGGTCGAGGGCAGGGACCCAAACCCAGCTTTCCTCCAGGCCCTGCTCCATCTCCTAGTTGTGGGTGGGGGTCATTCATTCATTCAGTCGCATTTATTGAGCGCTTACTGTACTAAGCGCTTGGGAAGTACAAGTCGGCACCACAGAGAGACGGTTGCGGTCTGGTGGCAGCGGAGATGGAGGAGGGACCCCGGGCGGCGTCTGGAAGGATTCGGATTTCCTCGTGCGCCTCTGCCCAGCGTATAATAATAACAATCAATCAATCAGTCAATCAATATGATTGAATGAACAATAATTACAGTGTTTGTTAATCAATCAATCATATTTATTGAGCGCTTACTGTGTGCAGAGCACTGTACTAAGCACTTGGGAAGTACAAGTTGGCAACATACAGAGACGGTTTTAGACTGTGAGCCCACTGTTGGGTAGGGACTGTCTGTATATATTGCCAACTTGTACTTCCTAAGCGTTTAGTCCAGTGCTCTGCACACAGTAAGCGCTCAATAAATACGATTGATTGATTGATTGATTGGGAGACAGAGAACAAAACAAAACATATTAACAAAGTAAAATAAAACTGGCAACATATAGAGACAGTCCCTACCCAACAGTGAGCTCACAGTCTAGAAGACTGTTAAGCGCTTACTATGTGATGATGATGATGATGGTACTTGTTAAGCACTTACTATGTGCCAAGCACTGTTCTAAGCATTCATTCAATCATATTTAGTGAGCGCTTACTGTGTGCAGAGCACTGTACTAAGCGCTTGGGAAGTACAAGTTGGCACTGGGTAGTTACAAGGTAATCAGGTTGTCCCACGTGGGGCCCACAGTCTTCATCCCCATTTTACAGACGAGATAACTGAGGCCCAGAGAAGCAGCTTGGCATAGTGGATAGAGAAGAAGTGGGAGTTAGAAGGTTATGGGTTCAAATTCCGGCTCCGCCAATTGTCAGCTGTGTGACTTTGGGCAATGCACTTAACTTCTCTGTGCCTCAGTTACCTCATCTGTAAAATAATAATAATAATAAAGGCATTTATTAAGCACTTACTATGTGCAAAGCACTGCTCTAAGCTCTGGGGAAGGTTACAAGATGAATAGGTTGTCCCACATGGGACTCACAGTCTTAATCCCCGTTTTACAGATGAAGTAACTGAGGCGCAGAGAAGTGAAGTGACTTGCCCAAAGTCACACAGTTGACAATTGGCGGAGCCGGGATTTGAACCCATGACCACTGACTCACCTGTATATATGTATATATGTTTGTACATATTTATTACTCTATTTATTTATTTATTTTACTGGAACATATCTATTCTATTTATTTTATTTCGTTAGTATGTTTGGTTTTGTTCTCTGTCTCCCCCTTTTAGACTGTGAGCCCACTGTTGGGTAGGGACCGTCTCTATATGTTGCCAACGTGTACTTCCCAAGCACTTAGTACAATGCTCTGCACACAGTAAGCGCTCAATAAATACGATTGATTGATTGATTCATTCATGGGCTTCTGCGAGACTGTGAGCGCCACGTGGGGCAGGGACTGTGTCCAACCCAGTTTGCTTGGATCCACCCCAGTGCTTAGTAGAGTGCCTGACACACAGTAAGCGCTTAATAAGCACCATAATTGTTATTATTATAGGTAAGTTAAGTGACTTGGCCAAGGTCACACAGCAGACAAGTGGTATCGCCACGCGGCGTGCCTCTGCCCGGCCCGTGGGGAGAGTCGCTGGTCGGTTCGGGTCTTGAGTGACCCCTCGAATCACCCAACCGCCCCACTCTTCCAAGCCCCCCAAGACCATCAACTCTCCCCGAATGGAGAGAGCGTCAACTTGAATTATTACTATGGTATTTATTAAGCGCTTACTTTGTGCCAGGAACTTTGCCAAGCCCTGGGGTGAATACAAGCAAATCGGGTTGGATACAGTCCCTGCCCCATGTGGGACTCCCCATCTCAATCCCCGTTTTCCAGATGAGGTCACTGAGGCCCAGAGAAATGAAGTGACTTGCCCAAGGTCACCCAGCAGACAAGTGGCCGATCCGGGATTAGAACCCATGACCTTCCGACTCCCACGCCCAGGCTCTAGCCGCTACGCGGAAGCAGCGTGACTCGGTGGAAAGAGCCCGGGCTTGGGAGCCCGAGGTCATGGGTTCTAATCCCGGCTCCGCCACTCGTCAGCTGTGTGACTTTGGGCAAGTCACTTCACTGGGCCTCAGTTACCTCATCTGTAAAACGGGCATTAAGACTGTGAGCCCCACGTGGGGCAACCGGCTCAGTGGAAAGAGCCCGGGCTTTGGAGTCAGTGGTCGTGGGTTCAAATCCCGGCTCCGCCAAGCCTCAGCTGTGTGACTTGGGGCCAGTCGCTTAACTTCTCTATGCCTCTGTTACCTCTTCTGGAAAATGGGGATTGACTGTGAGCCCCCCGTGGGACAAACTGATCACCTTGTAACCTCCCCAGTGCTTAGAACAGTGATTTGCACACAGTAAGCGCTTAACAAATGCCATCTTTATTCTTCAATCAATCATATTTATTGAGCGCTTACTGTGTGCAGAGCACTGGACTTTGCACATAGTAAGCGCTTAACAAATGCCATCTTTATTATTCGATCGATCATATTTATTGAGCGCTTACTGTGTGCAGAGCACTGGACTAAGCGCTTGGGAAGTCCAAGTTGGCGACATATAGGGACAGTCCCTACCCAACAGTGGGCTCACAGTCTAAAAGGGGGAGATAATTATTGTTTTTATGCCATGCTTCCCGTCCTCCCTGCCTCTCTCAGGAATCCAGGCCGCCTCTGCTCCTCCTCCCTCTTGTTCCAGCCGGGAACACAGTGACCTTAACCCGGAGGAGGGGGCTCAGGGGAGGGAAGGGAGAGGAAGGGGGTGACGGCAGAGAAGAGGGAAACAGGCCAAGGGCTGGGAGCTGACGCTCTGGGCCTTTCTGGAAACAGACCCAGAACAATGGATAATGGCGAACACACACCCCTTTAAGGGCGGCTCCGGGCGGGATGGATGGAGAAAGGATGGAGAGGAAGAAGGGAAGCTGCGGGAAGGGAGGGGAGAAGGAGGAAAAGAGGGAAGAAGGGGAGAAGAGAGAAGCAGCATGGCCTAGCGGCGAGAGCCCGGGCTGGGGGGGTCAGAGGACGTGGCTTCTAATCCCGGCTCTACCACTTGTCTACTGTGTGACCTTGGACGAGTCACCTCACTTCGCTGGGTCTCCGTTCCCTCCTCTGTAAAATGGGGATTAAGACGGTGAGCCCCACGTAGGACAACCCGATGACTTTGTATCTACTCCAATCAATCAATCAATCAACGTTGCCAACTTGGACTTCCCAAGCGCTTAGTACTGTGCTCTGCGCACAGTAAGTGCTCAATAAATACGATTGATTGATTGATTAGAACAGTGCTTTGCACATAGTAAGTGCTTAATAAATGCCATTATTATTATTATTATTGTTATTCCTACCACCCCGTCTATCTTGTATCTACCCCAGCACTTAGAACCAATCAATCAATCAATCGTATTTATTGAGCGCTTACTGTGTGCAGAGCACTGTACTAAGCACTTGGGAAGTACAAGTTGGCAACATATAGAGACAGTCCCTACCCAACAGTGGGCTCATAGTCTAAAAGACTCCAGTTCTTAGAACAGTGCTTGGCACATAGTAAGCACTTAACAAATACAATAATTATTATTATGATTAGAGGAAAGGGAGGGAAAGAGAAAAGAGGGTCCTTATTTCCCCCACTACTCTCCTTTCTGCGCCACCTTTGCCCTTGGACCTGTGTAATAATAATTAATAATTATTATGGTATTTGTTGAGCGCTTACTACGTGCCAGGCACTGTTCCCACTGTTGGGTAGGGACTGTCTCTATATGTTGCCAACTTGTACTTCCCAAGCGCTTAGTACAGTGCTCTGCACACAGTAAGCGCTCAATAAATACGATTGATTGATTGCTTGATTCTAAGTGCTGGGGTAGATACAAGATAGACGGGTTGGACACAGTCCCTATCCCACGTAGGGTTCACAGTCTTAATTTTACAGATGAGGGAACTGAGGCCCAGGGAAGTGAAGTGACTTGCCCAAGGTCACACAGCAGACAAGTGGCGGAGCCGGGATTAGGATCTAATGGTACTACTTGTTGTGGGCAACAAGTTTCTTAGTATGTTTGGTTTTGTTCTCTGTCTGCCCCTTTTAGACTGTGAGCCCACTGTTGGGTAGGGACTGTCTCTAGATGTTGCCAACTTGTACTTCCCAAGCGCTTAGTACAGTGCTCTGCACACAGTAAGTGCTCGATAAATACGATTGATTGATTGATTGATTGATTGGGCAGGGAAGTTGTCTACCGACTGTGTCATACCTGTATATATGTATATATGTTTGTACATATTTATTACTCTATTTATTTATTTATTTTACTTGTACGTATCTATTCTATTTATTTTATTTTGTTAGTATGTTTGATTTTGTTCTCTGTCTCCCCCTTTTAGACTGTGAGCCCACTGTTGAGTAGGGACTGTCTCTATATGTTGCCAATTTGTACTTCCCAAGCACTTAGTACAGTGCTCTGCACATAGTAAGCCCTCAATACATACGATTGATGATGATGATGATGATATTGTTACACGGTAGTCTCCCGAGCACTTGGTACAGTGGAATGCCCACAGTTAGTGCTCAATAAATACCATTGATTGGTTGATTTGCCTGGACTCCCTCCTGCCCCACTCCCACTTGGTCTCCACCCCCAGGTCTGGACCCCTTCTGACGTGGGGGCCTGGGAGGGCTGAGCCTCCCACCACCCCCCGCAAAGGGCGTGACGCGATGCCCTTGTCTCCTCAGGATGGTGCATCCACCTCCCGACCCCCAAATGACCACCATGGCCCAGCCACACTGGGAGCCGGGCCCCGGGAACCGGACGGAGCTGGCCGCCCTGATCATCGACGAATGTCCATGGTGCGAGTACGACCTGCGGACCTTCCGGATCATCATCAAGCTGGTGACCCTGCTGATCTGCCTGGCCGGGCTGGCGGGAAACCTCAAAGTCCTCTGGTACCTCGGCCTCCGCATCCAGAGGACCCCCTTCTCCGTCTACGTCCTGAACCTGGCCGTGGCCGACTTCGGCTTCCTCCTGTGCCAGGGCGTGTTCACCGGCCTCACCTTCGGCCAGCCCGTGTCCGGCTTCCACCTGTTCGACAACAGGTTCGTGGATCAGAGCAGCTTCCTGCCCTACACCGTGGGGCTGGGGGCCCTGTCCGGCCTCAGCACCGAGAGCTCCCTGTCCCTCTTCTTCCCCGTCTGGTACCGCCTCCGCCGCCCGCCCCACCTGTCCGCCACCGTCTGTGCCCTCTTTTGGGCTCTCACCTTCCTGTGGCACCTCCTCAGAGACTACGTTTGCTACGACTTCTACGAGACCAGGCCCTACAAGCCGTGTTTCGGCTTCAGCCTCGCCTGGGGTGCCCTGCTCTTCCTCCTGTCCGCTCTGATGCTCCTGTCCAGCCTTGTCCTGCTCGTCAAGGTCCTCTTCGGCGCCCGGCCCCCGGCCAAGCTCTCCGTTGTCATCTTGGTCCTGGTGCCCGTGTTCCTCACCTGTGGCCTGCCCTTGGGCATCAAGTGGTTCCTCCTAGTCTGGCAGCGGGAGCCGGCCACGCTGTTCTACTACGTCACGGACGCGCTGGCCTGTGGGAACAGCAGCGTCCGACCCCTGGTTTACTACTTGGTCGGGCGGGTGTGGAGGCAGAGGCTGTGGGAGTCCTTCAGGGTCATCCTTCAGAGGGCCCTCAGGAGTGAGGAGGAGCTGGGGCCTACCGGGGGCACGTCCACCCCGGCCACCGTGGAGATGCCCGCCAACGGGGTCCAGCTGGCGAACCCCGGGGAGATGGAGACCCTCCCCAGCAATGCTGCGGTGGGGCGGCCTCTGCCCTCTGCCCAGTGAGAGCGAAGGCTGTGCCCGCTAATGATATGATGGTATTTGTTAAGCGCTTACTATATGCCAGAGACTGTACTAAGCACTGGGGGGATACAAGCAAATCGAGTTGGACACTCATGGGGTGGGAGAGAGAGAGTGCTCCCCTTATCTGCCCCACATCACCTCCCTGGTGGCTCTGGGCTGGAGACTAAGGGTTCACATGGGGACACAGACAGTGGGGTGATAATTCATTCATTCATTCATTCAAATGTATTTATTGAGCGCTTACTGTGTGCAGAGCACTGTACTAAGTGTTCGGGAAGTCCAAGTTGGTAACATATAGAGACGGTCCTTACCCAACAGCGGGCTCACAGTCTAGAAGGGGGAGGCAGACAACAAAACAAGACATATTAACAAAATGAAATAAATAGAATAAATCTGTACAAATAAAATAAATAAATAAATAGATAATAAATAATGATAATAATACTTGTGGTATTTGTTAAGCACTTACTATGTGCCGGGCATTGTACTATGCTCTGGGGTGGGTCAGAAACGGTCCCTGTCCAACGTGGGGCCCACAGTCTCAATCTCCATTTTACAACTGAGAAGCGAAGTGCTTTGCTCAAGGTCACACAGCAGATAAGTGGCAGTCAGGATTAGAACCCATGACCTTCTGACTCGCTGGCTCATGCTTTATCCACAGCACCAGGCTGCTTCCCATCCCAGGAGGAAAGCCATACAATAGCATGCTTACATGCACACATGACCTTCACCCACCTTCTCCCACCCAAGAGATGGACCCAACTTCCTGGAGAACTTGGTCTCTTCATTTCCACCCTGCTATGGCGAGTTGGCTGCCCGCCACCTAAAACTCAACGTGTCCAAGGCTGAACTCCTTGTCTTCCCTCCCAAACCCTGCCCTCTCCCTGACTTTCCCAGCACTGTTGACGGCACTACCATCCGTCCCGTCTCACAAGCCCGCAACCTTGGTGTCATCCTCGACTCCGCTCTCTCGTTCACCCCTCACATCCAAGCCGTCACCAAAACCTGCCGGTCTCAGCTCCACAACATTGCCAAGATCCGCCCTTTCCTCTCCATCCAAACCACTACCCTGCTCGTCCAAGCTCTCATCCTATCCCGTCTGGACTACTGTATCAGCCTCCTCTCCGATCTCCCATCCTCTTGTCTCTCCCCACTTCAATCCATACTTCACGCCGCTGCCCGGATTGTCTTTGTCCAGAAACGCTCTGGGCATGTTACTCCCCTCTTCAAAAATCTCCAGTGGCTTCCAATCAACCTACGCATCAGGGATCTACATGTCCCTTAGATGCAGCGTGGCTCAATGGAAAGAGCCCGGGCTTTGGAGTCAGAGGTCATGGGTTCAAATCCCAGCTCCACCACTTAGCTGTGTGACTTTGGGCAAGTCACTTCGCTTCTCTGGGTCTCTGTGACCTCATCTGTAAAATGGGGGTGAAGACTGTGAGCCCTCTGTGGGACAACCTGATCACCTTGTAACCTCCCTAGTGCTTAGAACAGTGCTTTGCACATAGTAAGCACTTTATTATTATTATTATTATTATTATTATTATTATTATTATTATTATCTGCCGCACTCTTCTGAGCCTTAAATACAGTTCTGCCTCTGATAGGTCCCCAGTAAACACCACTGGTTGGTTGATGGATTAATGTAGTGCTCAATTGGATTGTTCAGAGAAAGCGGACCCCCGAGGGGTTATAAATAATTTTGTCTGGACGACTCTGCAGCTCCATTTTCGGTTGGAACTGGGCCCAGTGGAAGCCAAGCTCTTTGGAAGAAATGAGCCCTGACTGTCCAAACTAACACAGCCAGTTACGTTATGGCTGGGCTGTCCCCAGCCCCATTGTCGGGGCTGAGGTCCTCAGCCTCAGTTTCCTTCCTATGCTCCCCAGGGCCAGAGCGGAGATGGTGGCGGGGAGGGGTCATCCCAAGGTTATCGTCATCTCTAAGTAGCATAGCGGACACAGCATGAGTCTGGGAATCAGAAGGTCACTGGTTCTAATCCCAGCTCTGCTGTGTGAGCTTGGGGAAGTCACTTCACTTCTCTGGGCCTCAGTTACCTCATCTGTAAAATGGGGATTGAAACTGTGAGCTCCACGTGGGACAGGGACTGCGTCCAACCCAATTAACCTGTATCCACCCCAGTGCTTAATGCAGTGCCTGAACCATAGTAAACGCTTAACAAATACCATTATTATTATGTACCTTGTGGTCCCCAGGGGTGAAGTTCTATACAGTCCCCCTCTTCCGGAGCCAAGATATTAGAGCCTGATACCAAGGCCCAGCTTGGCTTCATTCAGTCAGCCACCTATGGGCACCTGTGGCCCATTTGGCTTTGTTCAACTGGCCATCAAGCTATCAAGTAGCCCTTCCCGGGGGCTACCCCCAGGCCCAGGTGATGAAGATGGAGCCATGTCTCCCTAGCACTTAGTACAGTGCTCTGCGCACTGTAAGCACTCGGGAAATTCTATTGATTGGTGAAAAGTCAGGGACCCTCAGCGTGTGTTCTCTATCTACTCTAAAACCAAGGGACAGCAGGAAACTCATTTCAGTGTCTTTCATTCATTCATTCATTCATTCATTCATTCATTCGTTCATTCATTCATTCATTCAATCGTATTTATTGAGCGCTTACTGTGGGCAGAGCACTGTACTAAGCACTTGGGAAGTACAAGTTGGCAACATATAGAGACGGTCCCTACCCAACAGTGGGCTCACAGTCTAGAAGGGGGAGACAGGGAACAAAACAAAACATATTAACAAAATAAAATAAGTAGAATGAATATGTACAAGTAAAATAAACAAATAAATAGAGTAATAAATCCGTACAAACATATATACATATGTACAGGTGCTGTGGGGAAGGGAAGGAGGTAAGGCGGGGGGGATGGAGAGGGGGAGGAGGGGCATTCGGTTGATGTCACAAAACTAATAATAATAATATGTAAAGAAGCATTGTGGCCTAGTGGATTGGGTTGGGCCTGGGAGCCAGAAGGGCCTGAGTTCTAATTCCAGCTCCGCCACTTGTCTGCCGTGTGATCTTGGGCAAGTCACTTCACTTCTCTGAACCTCAGTTACCTCATCTGTAAAATGGGTATTAAGACTGTGAGCCCCATATGGGTCAGGGACTGTGTCCAACCCGATCTGCTTGTATGTACTCCAGCAGTTAGTACAGTGCCTGGCACATAACAAGTGCTTAACTAATACCACAATTATTATTTAGTAAGTTCTTAGTATGTGTCAAGCACTGTACTAAGCGCTAGGGTAGATACAAAATAATCAGGTCCCACACTGAGCTCACAGTCTTACTAGAAGGGAGAACAGATATTGAATCCCTGTTTTTCACATGAGGGAACTGAGGCATAGAGAAATTAAATGAATTGCCCAAGGTCACACAGAAGACAGATGGGGGAGTCGGGATTAGAACCCAGATCTTTCTAATGCCCTAGCCCATGCTCTATCCACTAGAACTTGCTGCTTCCCAGCTGTAGTACTTGGGTGCTTACAGATTTACTCACTTTATTTTACATTTAAGCCTGTACTCATCCACATAATCATCTTTCCAGTTTTCTCTTCCTCCTATTGATGAATCAATTTTAATTCTCCCCTGCCCCACTGAATCGTAACATCCTTGAAAACAGGAATTACATCCTCTGTTTCTATTGTACTCTCTTCAGCTCTTAGTACGGCGCTCTGCATTCATTCATTCATTCAATCAATCGTATTTATTGAGCGCTTACTGTGTGCGGAGCACTGTACTAAGAGCTTGGGAAGAACAAGTTGGCAGCATATAGAGACGGTCCCTACCCAACAGTGGGCTCACAGTCTAGAAGGGGGTGACAGAGAACAAAACATATTAACAAAATAGAATAAATATGTACAAATAAATAAATAAGTAGAGTAATAAATACGTGCAAACATATATACATATATGCAGGTGCTGTGGGGAGGGGAAGGAGGTAAGGCAGGGGTGATGGGGAGGGGGAGGAGTGTGCTCTGCACACAGCAGGTGCTCAATAAATACTATTGACCAATTCACCAACTCAACCAGTCAGACTGAAAATGAAGATCCGCATATTCTATGCAACCTGTGTTGTCTTTTATTCCCTATTTCTTTAATTGTTTCATTTCTTCCTCTCCCACCCATTGCCCCTGGATTCATTGTGGATTCCTTACCGGCCACCTGCTACCGTGTAGACAGTTTAACCGTGCCATGGGGGAGGAGGGGGAAATGTTCTGCTTGCTACATTGTAGGAAATCCAGAATGCTTCAGTTGATCACCACTTCCGAAGACACTGGCCATGTCCGGCTCCTTCCCTGGGGGTGGGGTGGGTTGGGAGTGGAGGGTCACCGCTGGATTACTGGAGGAATGGTCAGGGGTGGAAAAAGGTGGGGTGGAAAAGAAAAGTTATTCTGAGAAGCAGCATGGCTCAGTGGAAAGAGCCCGGGCTTTAGAGTCAGAGTTCGTAGGTTCAAATCCCGGCTCCGCCAATTGTCAGCTGTGTGACTTTGGGCAAGTCACTTCACTTCTCTGGGCCTCAGTTACCTCAACTGTAAAATGGGGATTAAGACCGTGAGCCCCCTGTGGGACAACCTGATCACCTTGTAACCTCCCCAGTGCTTAGAACAGTGCTTTGCACATAGTAAGTGCTTAATAAATGTTATTATTATTATTATTATTAAAAGGGAGAATCAGGGCTGGGCCCCTGGGGGAAGTCGGGGATGGAGAAGGGAGGGTCAGGAGTGTTAGATGGTCCACGCTGGGTCACTAGGGAGAGTTAGGGACAGAAAGGGGAGAGTCTGGGATATAGGATGATAATAATAAGAAGAAGAATGGCATTTGTTAAGTGCTTATTATGTTCAAAGCACTGTTCTAAGCGCTGGGGGGGATAAAAGGTGATCAGGTTTTCCCACGGGGGGGGGGCTCACAGTTTTAATCCCCATTTTACAGATGAGGTAACTGAGGCCCAGAGAAGTGACTTGCCCAAAGTCACACAGCTGACAAGTGGCAGAGGTGGGATTAGAACCCATGCCCCCTGGCTCTCAGGCCTGTGTTCTTTCCACTGAGCAATGCTGCTTCTCCAAGGGGATGGTCTGTGCTGGGTCACGGAGGAGAGCCAGGGAGGAGAGGGGAGAGCCCGGGGTGTCCAGTGGTCCATGCTGGGTCACTGGGGGAGAGACTGGAGTGTGGGGTGGTCCGTGCGGGAGTATCAGGGGTGGGAGGTGTTGAGAGCAAGGCCGGTGGGGGACACGGGTGGGGGGTTTCTGCTGGGTCACTGGGGGAGAGTCAGGGGAGGGGGTGGTCCACATTGGGTCACTGGGAGAGAATCAGGGGTGTAGGATGGTCCATCCCCAACCATGAGAGTGGGTGTCCAGGAGTAAAGCCAGCACGCGTTTCTTTCCAGCATTCCAGAGTTCCCGTTGGAGACGCAGACTTGGGATGGACCAACCAGGCCCTCAGAGCTGAGGAAGAGAAGAGATTAATCTGTCCCTTCGCCAGTTGACCCACCCATTCCCCTCCCCGCAGAAACCCCCCCACCTGCATCCTTCCGGCCACAGTCTCCGCTGAGACCTCTCCTTTCCCCGCGGGTGCCTTCGAGCTCACCCTGCCCACTTGTGCTATTTGCAAGATCAATCAATTTATTGAGCGCTTACTATGTGCAGAGCACTGTACTAAGCGCTTGGGAAGTACAACTTGGCAACACATAGAGACGGTCCCTACCCAACAGTGGGCTCACAGTCTAGAAGAGTGGGCTCACAGTCTTAACTGGCCTGGGAATCAGAAGGTCATGGGTTCTAATCCCAGCCCCGCCACTTGTCAGCTGTGTGACTTGGGGCAAGTCACTTCACTTCTCTGGGCCTCAGTTACCTCATTTGGAAAATGGGGATTGAGACTGCGAGCCCCTTGGGAGACAGTGTCCAACCCTATTTGCTTGTATCCACCCCAGTGCCTGGTACATAGTAAGAGCTTAATACCATTATTATTATTATTATACCTGCCCTAGGGGAGGGGGTAGGTTGCCATAATAATAATAATAATAATAATGACATTTATTAAGTGCTTACTATGTGCAAAGCACTGTTCTAAGCGCTGGGGAGTGAGCTACAGAGCATGAGGCTCCCCCGGCCCCCAAAATGAGCCGGAGAGATCGGTCATACCCTAGTGGCCCAGACAACGCGGCCCTAAGACCTCAGATTTTCAATCAATTTCCCAATTCAACTAGACTCCTGCTCCCTCTCCTCGGGACCCCTGACCTCCCCAGGCCTGATCCCGGCACCCCCTTAACAATAATAATAATAATAATAATAATGGCATCTATTAAGCGCTTAGTATGTGCAAAGCATTGTTCTAAGCGCTGGGGAGGTTACAAGGTGATCAGGTTGTCCCACGGGGGCTCACAGTCTTCATCCCCATTTTACAGATGAGGGAACTGAGGCCCAGAGGAGTGAAGTGACTTGCCCAAAGTCACACAGCTGACAAGTGGCGGAGCCGGGATTTGACCCCATGTCCTCTGACTCCAAAGCCCGGGCTCTTTCCACTGAGCCATGCTGCTTCTCCAAGTCACCCCGTTGACTGTGAGCCCGCTGTTGGGTAGGGACCGTCTCTATATGTTGCCAACTTGGACTTCCCAAGCGCTTAGTACAGTGCTCTGCACACAGTAAGCAGTCAATAAATACGATTGAATGAATGAATGACCAGGAAGCCTGGAGCTTGGAGAGTTAGGACATTTCTGCCTGAGCCTAGTTCTCCCCATCTTCAAAGCTTCCTGAAATTCACCTCCTCCAGGAAGCCTCCCTGATTAATCCCCGATACCCCAGTCATGCCAAGCCAGGACCTCTTCAGCTTTTAGGTATTTAGTGCTCACTCAGCCCTCACGGGCAAACACGTGTTGATGTCTGCCGTGAATTAAGGATTCAGCTCTTTCACTGCCTGCCCTAATCCTTTTTTTTTCCTCCCACTCTCACGGTCAATCAATCAATCAATCAATCGTATTTATTGAGCGCTTACTGTGTGCAGAGCACTGTACTAACAAGTCATTTCTGTCTGCTTTCCCCAGTAGACTGTAAGTTCCTTAAGGGCAGAGTACGTGTGTTTGTTGTACTTCCCCAAGCGCTGACGGCAATGCTACACACTCAGCAAACACCACAGATTACTTGATTGATTGACATCCTCTTGACAGTAAACTCATTATGGGTAGGGAATCAATCAATCAATCAATCAATCAATCGTATTTATTGAGCACTTACTGTGTGCAGAGCACTGTACTAAGCGCTTGGGAAGTACAAGTTGGCAACATATAGAGACAGTCCCTACCCAACAGTGGGCTCACAGTCTAGAAGTCACAGTCACCCAAAAGTCACAGTCTAGAGGTCTGTTAAATAACAATAATGGCGCTTGTTAAGCGCTTACTATAATAATAATAATAAGGACATTTATTAAGCGCTTACTATGTGCAAAGCACTGTACTAAGCGCTGGGGAGATTACAAGGAGATCAGGTTGTCCCAAAGGGGGCTCACAGTCTTAATCCCCATTTTACAGGTGAGGGAACTGAGGCCCAGAGAAGTTAAGTGACTTGCCCAAAGTCACACAGCTGACAATTGGCAGAGCCGGGATTCGAACCCATGATCCCTGACTCCAAAGCCCGGGCTCTTTCCACTGAGCCACGCTGCTTCTCTTACTCTGTGCCAAGCACTGTTCTAAACACTGGGGTAGCTAAGGTTATCAGGTTGTCCCATGTGGGAATCCCAGTCTTAATCCCAGTCTTTTAGACTGTGAGCCCACTGTTGGGTAGGGACCGTCTCTATATGTTGCCAACTTGTACTTCCCAAGCGCTTAGTACAGTGCTCTGCACACAGTAAGCGCTCAATAAATGCGATTGATGATGATGATGATGAATCCCCGTTTCACAGATGCGGTAAGGGAGGCACAGAGAAGTTAAGTGACTTACCCAAAGTCACACAGCTGATGAGTGGTGTAATTATGTTGCACTGTACTCTCCTAAGTGCTCAGTACAGCGCTCTGCACATAGTAAGTGCTCAAAAAATTGTGCTGATAGAAATTAGTTGAGGGGGGGGGCTCAGGGGTCAGCTCCAAGCTCCTTGGCCTGGCCTCACCCCCACTCAGTCCACTTCAGATCAGAGATATTTGTCCATATTTGTCCAGTTTCCTTCCTCAGTCCAGGGCCAGAACTGGGTGAGCCCCGAAGCTCTGGGTATGATATAATCAGAGCTAAAGTACCGATTCACCATTTACTTACTATAATAATAATAATAATGGCATTTATTAAGCGCTTACTACGTGCAAAGCACTGTTCTAAGCGCTGGGGAGGATACAAGGTGATCAGGTTGTCCCACTGGAGGCTCACAGTCTTAATCCCCATTTTAACAGATGAGGTAACTGAGGCCCAGAGAAGTGAAGTGACTTGCCCCAAGTCACACAGCTGACAATTGGTGGAGTGGGATTTGAACCCATGACCTCTGTTCTTTCCAATGAGCCACACTGCTTCGTGGGAATGGGGGCCCAAAACCTAAACATCCGTCTAACACGTTTCCTAGGATTCCGACTGTGTAGGTGACCCCAACACGCCTGACCCTTTCTGGCATCACCCTCTCATCCCAACCCCACCTCACTCCCGCACCTGTGACCATGTTCCTGATCCCTTTACTCCTTCTCCCAAAATCCCAAGTAAGTACTTTACACCTAGGTGGCCACTAAGAAGCATATGCACATAAAAAAATCTTTTTACAGATCAGAAGAACTCTTTCAGCCTCACTTTTAGTTCTTCCATAGACAACAGGATGCTGGGGGGAACTGTAGTAATGGTTGCCCTATTTGTCATTCATTCTAATGGTTAGGGATTTGCCTTTTAATATTCCTAATTTTCCCTCTAATAATCCATATTATACAATTATTTTGTACATATCTATTCTGTTTATTTTATTTTGTTAGTATGTTTGGTTTTGTCTCCCCCTTTTAGACTGTGAGCCCACCGTTGGGTAGGGACTGTCTCTATATGTTGCCAATTTGTACTTCCCAAGTGCTTAGTACAGTGCTCTGCACACAGTAAGTGCTCAATAAATACGATTGATGATGATGATGATGATCCTCTGACCTCATTACCCCATTTTAAAACAGTTCCTTCGCCCTCCGCAAATAGCGACTCCCCCAAACCTTGCTGCAATATCATCTGACCTTCCCCTCAGATTCAGGAAATGGGGGCAGACTCAGAAGGTGGACGAAATTGAAGGCCATTTCACTTGCAGAGTTCAGCTCCAGGCACTCTGGGCACACCCATGCTATCCCCAATTCTCCATAACCTCATCTGTAAAATGGGGATGAAGACTGTGAGCCCCACATGGGACAACCTGATCACCTTGTATCCTCCCCAGCGCTTAGAGCAGTGCTTTGCACATAGTAAGCGCTTAACAAATGCTATCATTATTATTATTATTATTATAACCTGCGGCTCACAGGCTTTGGAGTCAGAGGTCATGGGTTCAAACCCCGGCTCGGCCAATTGTCAGCTGTGTGACTTCGGGCACGTCACTTAACTTCTCTGTGCCTGTTACCTCATCTGCAAAATGGGGATTAAGACTGTGAGGCCCCCATGGGACAACCTGATCACCTGGTAACCTACCCAGAACTTAGAACAGTGCTTTACACGTAGTAAGTGCTTAATAAATGACATCATTATTATTATTATTATCTCTCTGCCTATGTCTTTCTTCCTCTCGACCAATCAATCAGTCATATTTATTAAGCGTTTACTGTTTGCAGTGCATTATACTAGGCATTCGAGGAGTACAATATAACAGAGTTGGTTGAATCGTTCCCAGCCCGCAACGATCATACAGTCTCCGTTCCTTTCTCTTTTTCACCCCAGCAGAGCCCAGTTAGGGGAATCAGGACCTAACGAAGAATTACCCCCTCCAGAAATCTGTAAGGGAGGACAAATACCCAATCCCTGCAGCTGAGTGGCCAAGACCCAGACCGGCAAACTGATCTGCACTAGCAGAATGTCTCACCTCGGCCTCCAGTGAGAGAAGGAACCAGTGTTTCCAACTAGACGGTGGATTTTGTCCCCGAGCTGAATTTCAAAAATCAGGGCCATTCCAGATTGGAGTAAGGTTTGTGGAGAAGAGGGGCTCGGGCCAGTGTGTGAGGTAATGTGAGATTAGGCTAGGGTTGGGTAGTGTTGGGATTGTGTTGATTAGTTAGGGTTAGACCTAGGGCTGGGCTTGGGTTGCGATCTTGCGATCTTATGTTGCCAACTTGTACTTCCCAAGCGCTTAGTACAGTGCTCTGCACACAGTAAGTGCTCAATAAATACGATTGATGATGATGATGATGATCAAAGGTGGGGTAAAGGTTGAGGCGACAGTTTGGCCGAGGGTTGAATCGAGGGTTGAAGTTGGGTGCTGGCTCAGAGTCCACGTTAGGGTTGGCTTTGGGGTTAGGACGAAGGTTAGGGCAGGGGCTGGGGTTAGTATCTTGGGGCTGAATTAGTAAAAGAGTTGTGAGGTTAGAGGTAGGGTTATATTTTATTTGTGCTGTGCAGTTTTTCGGATTCAAAGATCAGCAATCCATATGTTTAGACAAGCTGGCCACTGTTCATGGGGTTTGAGATTTGATCTTTGGCTATGACCCGGCCTAGAACATTTCCACCCAGAAACCCAAAATCCACTGCATGTCCGTGTTGGTCAGCTACATTGGCACTAGGAATCTTCCTTCACTTTGGCGGCAGTCTGGGGGTCCAAGTTCAGAGAGGTTGAGGGCTGAGAGACAGGAGCCCATTTCTGGCTGTGGCGAGAGTCTTTCAAGGAGAGACCAGGAAACCGAGTCCCAGATCTGAAGCTTCCAACTCCTTGGGGTGGCACAGGGTGCTCGGGCATCTCCTGTGCCCTCTCCTCCTACGGAGAGGGGTAGATAGGAGATGGGGGACACAGATGGAGGATGGGAACAGTGGGTTTGCCTGTTGGGTGGGTAAAGATTCTTCTTGGGCCCTTTGACCCTCAGCCCCATGGCTGGTGCTTCTCAGGGGAGCCTGGACTCTCCATTCCAACGTTGGATCCAGCCTGAGGGCAGGAGATAGGCACAGACAAGAGGGGATCCCATTTCCTGCTCCTTAGGGAGCCGGGGGGCTCTCACTGGGCCTAGGGCAGAGGTCGCACGGGGGCCGTGCTGTTGAGGAGAGCGTTCATCTTGGGGCTCCCAGTCGGGGCCCCGCTGGCCGCCATCTCCACTGTGGCTGGGGCGGGGGTGTCCCCCTCCTCCCCGCCCAGCTCGCCGTCGTCCCCCAAGACCCTCTTGAAGACCACCCCGACGGGCTCCCGCGGCCGGCGCTTCCACCGCCTCCCCACCAGGTAATAGACGAGCGGGTGGGCGCAGCAGTTGGCACAGGACAGGATGTCGGCCACGTAGTAGAAAATGTGGAAATAGTGGTCCAGCCAGCCCAGAGAGCCTGACAACAGGCCGGAGAGGAACCACTTGACGCCCAGGGGCAGGCCACACACGAGGAACACGGGCACCAAGAGCAGGGTGACGACGTACAGCCTGGCCGGCCGCCTCGGCCGGACAACGCACTGCACCTTGAACAGCAGGGCCAGGCCGGACAGCAGCATGACGGCGGCGAGGGGGAAGAGCAGGGCGGCCCAGGCTATGCTGAACTCATAGCAGGGCTGCTCGAGGAATCCCCTTGCCCAGTCGTAGCAGTAGTGGTCCCCAAAAAGGTGCCACAGGACGGCCAGGGTCCAGAGCAGGCCGCACACGGTGGCCGAGAGGTGGGGTGGCCGGCGGCAGCGGTGCCAGCTGGGGAAGAGGACGGACAGGCATCGCTCGGCGCTGAGGGCGGTCACCGTGCCCAGCGCCGTGATGTAGGGAGAGACGGTTCCCCGGTCCATGTAGAGGTCGGTGTGAAAGAGGAACTGATCTTCCCGGTGCCCGAGGCTGAGCAGGACGAACAGCAGCTGGCACAGGAGGAAGGCAAAGTCGGCCAAGGCCAGGTTGAGGAGGTACACGGTGAATGGGTTCCGCTTGAGGTGGAGGCCGAGGAACCAGAGGACCAGGCCGTTGGCCACCAGGCCGCCGGGGTCGGCGAGCAGGATGAGGATGTTCCTGACCAGCAGGACTCTCCCCAGGCCGTAGTCGCACCACGGACACTCGTTGATGGCCAAGGCGGCCAGTTGGGTCCGGTTCCCGGCGTCCGGCTCCCAGCGCGGCCGTGGTTGGAGCTGGGCCATGGCGGGCGTTCCGGGGCCTGGAGGTCGGTGGACCCTCCTGCGGAGATAAGGGGATCACGTGACGCGGGAGGCAGCATGGCCTAGTGGAAAAAGCCCAGGCCCGATAATCAGAGGATGTAGGTTCTGATCCCGGCTCCTCAACTTGTCCGCTGTGTGACCCTGGGCAAGTCGCTTCACTTCTCTGGGCCTCAGTTACCACATCTGTAAAATGGGGATTAAGACTCTGAGCCCCACGTGGGGCAACCTGATCGCCTTGTATCCTCCCCAGCGCTTAGAATAGTGCTTTGCACATAGTAAGGGCTTAACAAATGCCATCATCATCATTATTATTATTCTCTGGGCCTCAGTTCCCTCCTCTGTAAAATGGGGATTAAGACTGTGAGCCTCCTGGGGGACAGGGACTGTGTCCAACGTGATTACCTCGCATCTACCCCAGCACTTAACAAATACCACAATTATTATTATTATTATTATTATTATATATTAATATATTATATATTATATTATATTTATATTATATTATATGTTAATATAATATGTTAATTATTATTAATGATGGTGATGATGATGATGATGATAATAATAATAATAATAATAATAATAATAATAATGATAATAATATGTGGGGGTCTCAGCCCCAGCCAGGTCTTTCAGAATGGGGTCCAGGGCCCACTGGGATCCGAGGCAGGGATGGGGTCTGGACATCAGGAAGACAGAGTTGGACTAAACCTGTTGGCCTTGTCCCGCAGAGGGAGGGTCCCTGCAGAGACCCTTCAGACCCTGGCCAAGGGGAGGGGCATTCCCTCCACTCATTCATTCATTCATTCATTCATTCATTCAATCATATTTATTGAGCACTTACTGTGTGCAGAACACTGTACTAAGCGCTTGGGAAGTACAAGTTGGCAACATATAGAGACGGTCCCTACCCAACAGTGGGCTCACAGTCTAGAAGCTGTCACAGTCATCATGACAAGGGCTGCCCTCGGGCTCTGCCACCCTAGCCTGGTCCCTGCCCCCTCATTTCTGGGCGAGTGGGCTATATGTTGCCAACTTGTACTTCCCAAGAGCTCAGTACAGTGCTCTGCACACAGTAAGCGCTCAATAAATACGACTGAATGAATGAATGGGCACTTCCTGCCACCTCCTAAACCAGCAAGGAACCCAAACGCAGCATGACCTAGTGAAAAGAGGAGCAGCTTGCCATAGTGGCTAGAGCACGGGCCTGGGAATGAGAGGTCATGGCTTCTAAACCCACCTCTGCCCCTGGTCTGCTGTGTGGCCTTGGGCAAGCCCCTTCACTCCTCTAGGCCTCAGTTACCTCATCTGAAAATGGGCATGAAGAATGTGAGCTCTGTGTGAGACAGGGGACTGGGTTCAACTGGATTTGCTTGTATCCACCCCAGCCTTTAGTACAGTGCCTGGCACATAGTGTGTGTGTAACCAATATTATTATTAATTAATTATTAAAAAAGCACAGGCCCGGGTGTTAGAGCTCTAATCTTAAACCCACCACTGCCCCTGGTCTGCTGTGTGGCCTTGGGCAAGCCCCTTCACTCCTCTAGGCCTCAGTTACCTCATCTGAAAATGGGCATGAAGAATGTGAGCCCTGTGTGAGACAGGGATTGGGTCCAGCTGGATTTGCTTGTATCTACCCCAGCCTTTAGTACAGTGCCTGGCACATAGTATGTGCTTAACAAATATTATTATTAATTAATCAGTCAATCAATCAATCGTATTTATTGAGCGCTTACTTTGTGCAGAGCACTGTACTAAGCGCTTGGGAAGTACAAGTTGGCAACATATAGAGACAGTCCCTACCCTACAGTGGGCTCACAGTCTAAATTAATTAACAATCTAATTAATTATTAAAAGGGCACAGGCCTGGGTGTTAGAGTTCTAATCCTGGCTGTGCCACTGTCCTGCTGTGTGACTTTGGGTAAGTCACTTCATTTCTCTGTCCCTCAGTTCCCTCATCCGTAAAATGGGGATGTAAATGCCCGTTCTGCTCTTTAGACTGTGAGCCCCATGTGGAAGTCTGGATACCCCAGCCTTTGTGCATGTGTGTGCACGCGTGCTTGTGCACATGTGTGTTTGTGTGTACGTGTGTGTGTTTAGTGTTTTCTGGAGAGGGCATCTGTTTCACTGTGGTGCATCCATTCATGTCTGCTGTGGGATTTTGGGCAAGTCTCTGTGCCTCAGTTCCCTCATCTGTAAAACGGGGATTGAGACTGTGAGCCTCACGTGGGGCAACCTCATGACCCCAGCGCTTAGAATGGTGCTTGGCACATAGTAAGTGCTTAACAAATGCCATCATCATTATTATTCTATTAATGGGAGTTTATGTGACTGTGTCCTGGTCTCTCTCTGCCTCTGTTTCCCTCTGAGTCTCCCTGTCTCTGTCCCCTTTCAGGTGAGCATCAAAGGAGACTGTTTGACTTTCTGTTCATCCTGACTCTCTATCCGCTCCCTGTCAGACAGGTAATCCTTAACCTTTATTTTTCTTTACCGGCCACCTTCTTCCATCCCTACCACCCTGGTCTCCTTTCCTCACCCATCCCACTCTCCCCTCGGCTCTTTCAGATTCCCTTTCCCAATTTTCCCAGACACCCGCCAGGCCCAGCAGGCCAGACGCAGGGAGGACCAGGACAAAGGGTTCAAAGGAGCAGAGGGAGAGGAGCAGGGTGGGGGGAGTCAAGGAAAATGAATCAATGAAGAGGCTTCTCCTCCTCCTCTCCTCCTCCCCATCCCCTCCGCCCTACCTCCTTCCCCTCCCCGCAGCACCTCTCTATATATTTGTACAGATTTAATAATAATAATAAAAATAATGATGGCATTTATTAAGCGCTTGCTACGTGCAAAGCACTGTTCTAAGAGCTGGGGTAGATACAAGGTGATCAATTTGTCCCATGTGGGGCTCACAGACTTAATCCCCATTTTCCAAATGAGGTAACTGAGGCACAGAGAAATTAAGTGATTGCCCAAAGTCACACAGCTGACAGGTGGTGGAGCCGGGATTTGAACCCATGACCTCTGACTCCAAAGCCCGGGTTCTTTCCACTGAGCCACGCTGCTTCTCTATTTATTTTACTTGTACATATTTACTATTTATTTCATTAATGAAGTGCATATAGCTTTAATTCTATTTGTTCTGACTATTTTGACACCTGTCTATATGTTTTGTTTTGTTGTCTGCCCCTTCTAGACAGTGAGCTCGTTGTTGGTTAGGGACCATCTCTATATGTTGCCGACTTGTACTTCCCAAGCGCTTAGTACAGTGCTGTGCACACAGTAATGGCTCAATAAATACGATTGAATGAATGAATAAAAAGCAGGATGGAAAGCACATTCGCTGTGGGTGCTGAAAGGGGCACAATAATAATAATTATGGTATTTGTTAAGCGCTCACTATGTGCCAGGCACTGTACTAAGTGAGACGCCTGGATCGCGTGAGTACCAGGAAACAGGAACTCTAAGGGGGAGGACTGAGCTCTGATCTCCTGGGGGAAAGGACTAAACTCTGATCCCTGAGTGGGAATACTGACCTCTTAATAATAATAATAATAATAATGGTATTTGTTAAGCACTTACTATGTGCAAAGCACTGTTCTAAGCGCTGGAAAGGCTACAAGGTAATCAGGTTGTCCCACGGTGGGCTCACACTTTGAATCCCCGTTTTACAGATGAGGTAACTGAGGCACAGAGAAGTGAAGTGACTTGCCCAAAGTCACACAGCTGACAGTTGGTGGAGCCAGGATTTGAACCCATGACCTCTGACTCCAAAGCCCGGGCTCTTTCCACTGAGCCACGCTCCTTCGGGGAAGGGAGGGGAAAGAGGGGAAGGCCAGGAGGAAGGCAGAGGGGAGGGAAGGGGAAATGAAGGTGAGGTGCGAGAGAGGGGACGAACGATGAGGAAGAAGCAGGGTGGCCTAATGGATGATCAATCAATCAATCGTATTTATTGAGCGCTTATTGTGTGCAGAGCACTGTACTAAGCGCTTGGGAAGTACAAGTTGGCAACATATAGAGATGGTCCCTACCCAACAATGGGCTCACAGTCTAAAAGGATAATGGATAAAGCACAGCCCTGGGAGCTAGAGGGCCTGGGTTCCAAATCCAGCTCCGTCACTTACCTGCTGTGTGACCTTGGACAAGTCACTTAAGGAGAAGCAGCATGGCTCAGTGGAAAGAGCACGGGCTTTGGAGTCAGAGGTCATGGGTTCGAATCCTGGCTCCATCACATGTCTGTTGTGTGACCTGGGGCAAGTCACTTAACTTCTATGAGCCTCAGTTACCTCATCTGTAAAACGGGGATTAAGACTGTGAGCCCCCCGTGGGACAAACCGATCACCTTGTATTCCCCCCCAGCGCTTAGAACAGTGCTTTGCAAAGAGTAAGCACTTAACAAATGCCATCATTATTATTATTATTACTTAACCTTCCTGTGCTTCATTGTCTCTAACTGCAAAATGGGTATTCAATACCTGTTTTCCCTTCTCAGATTCATTCATTCATTCATTCATTCAATAGTATTTATTGAGCACTTACTGTGTGCAGAGCACTGTACTAAGCGCTTGGGAAGTACAAGTTGGAAACATATAAAGATGGTCCCTACCCAACAACGGGCTCACAGTCTAGAAGGGGGAGACAGACAACAAAACAAAACATATTAACAAAATCAATCAGTCAATCAATCATATTTATTGAGCGCTTACTGTGTGCAGAGCACTGTACTAAGCGCTTGGGAAGTACAAGTTGGCAACATACAGAGATGGTCCCTACCCAACAACGGGCTCACAGTCTAGAAGGGGGAGACAGACAACAAAACAAAACACATAGAAAGGTGTCAAAGTCATCAAAACAAATAGAATTCAAGCTATATGCGCATCATTAACAAAATAAATAGAATAGTAGCAAGGCGCAGTGGAAAGAATCCGGGCTTTGGAGTCAGAGGTCACGGGTTCAAATCCCGGCTCCTCCACCTGTCAGCTGTGTGACTTTGGGCAAGTCACTTCACTTCTCTGGGCCTCAGTTTCCTCATCTGGGGAAAGGACAGGGTGGATGGAGCAGGGCCGGGAGAGCAGGAGAGGACGGGGCGGGGAGAGCGGGAAAGGACAGCACCTGTATATATGTTTGTACAGATTTATTACTCTATTTATTTTACTTGTACATATTTACTATTCTATTTATTTTATTTTGTTAATATGTTTTGTTTTGTTGTCTGTCTCCCCCTTCTAGACTGTGAGCCCGCTGTTGGGTAGGGACCGTCTCTGTATGTTGCCAACTTGGACTTCCCAAGCGCTTAGTACAGTGCTCTGCACACAGTAAGCGCTCAATAAATACGATTGATTGATTGATTGATTTTGTTAATATGTTTTGTTTTGTTGTCTGTCTCCCCCTTCTAGACCGTGAGCCCGTTGTTGGGTAGGGATCATCTCTATATGTTGCCAACTCGTACTTCCCAAGTGCTTAGTACAGTGCTCTGCACACAGTAAGCACTCAATAAATACGATTGATTGATTGATTTTGTTAATGTTTTGTTTTGTTGTCTGTCTCCCCCTTCTAGACCATGAGCCCGTTGTTGGGTAGGGACCGTCTCTGTATGTTGCCAACTTGTACTTCCCAAGCGCTTAGTACAGTGCTCTGCACACAGTAAGCGCTCAATAAACACGATTGATTGATTGATTTTGTTAATATGTTTTGTTTTGTTGTCTGTCTCCGCCTTCTAGACTGTGAACCCGTTGTTGGGTAGGGACCGTCTCTGTATGTTGCCAACTTCAACTTCCCAAGCGCTTAGTACAGTGCGCTGCACACAGTAAGCGCTCAATAAATACGATTGAATGAATGAATGAATGAATGAAAATGGAGATTAAGATTGTGAGCCCCACGAGGGACAACCTTGATTACCTTGTATCCCCCCAGCGCTTAGAACAGTGCTTGACACGTAGTAAGCGCTTAACAAATACCAACATTATTAGTAGTAGCAGTAGTAAATATGTACAAATATATATACAAGTGCTGTGAGGAGGGGAAGGAGATAGGGCGGGGGGGGGGGGGTGGACAAGAACTGTACCTGACCTGATTACTTTGTATCTACTCAGCGTTTAGAACAGTGCTTGACACATAGTAAGCGCTTAACAAATACCAACATTATTAGTAGTAGCAGTAGTAAATATGTACAAGTAAAATAGAGTAATAAATCTGTACAAATATATATACAAGTGCTCTAGGGAGGGGAAGGAGATAGGGCGGGGGGGGGGGGGGGATGGACAAGAACTGTATCTGACCTGATTACTTTGTAGCTACTAAGCGTTTAGAACAGTGCTTGACACATAGTAAGCGCTTAACAAATACCAACATTATTAGTAGTAGCAGTAGTAAATATGTACAAGTAAAATAGAGTAATAAATCTGTACAAATATAGATACAAGTGCTGTAGGGAGGGGAAGGAGATAGGGCCGGGGGGATGGACAAGAACTGTATCTGACCTGATTACTTTGTATCTACTCAGCGTTTAGAACAGTGCTTGACACATAGTAAGCGCTTTACAAATACCAACATTATTAGTAGTAGCAGTAGTAAATATATACAAGTAAAATAGAGTAATAAATCTGTACATACATATATATACAAGTGCTGTAGGGAGGGGAAGGAGATAGGGTGGAGGGGATGGACAAGAACTGTATCTGACCTGATTACTTTGTATCTACTCAGCGTTTAGAACAGTGCTTGACACATAGTAAGCGCTTAACAAATACCAACATTATTAGTAGTAGCAGTAGTAAATATGTACAAGTAAAATAGAGTAATAAATCTGTACAAATATATATACAAGTGCTCTAGGGAGGGGAAGGAGATAGGGCGGGGGGGATGGACAAGAACTGTATCTGACCTGTTTACTTTGTATCTACTCAGCATTTAGAACAGTGCTTGACACATAGTAAGCGCTTAACAAATACCAACATTATTAGTAGTAGCAGTAGTAAATATGTACAAGTAAAATAGAGTAATAAATCTGCACATATATATATATATATATATATACAAGTGCTGTAGGGAGGTGAAGGATACAGGGTGGGGGGGGGATGGACAAGAACTGTACCTGACCTGATTACTTTGTATCTACTCAGCGTTTAGAACAGTGCTTGACACATAGTAAGCGCTTAACAAATACCAACAGTATTAGTAGTAGCAGTAGTAAATATGTACAAGTAAAATAGAGTAATAAATCTGTACATATATATATATACAAGTGCTGTAGGGAGGGGAAGGAGATAGGGCAGAGGGGATGGACAAGACCTGTACCTGACCTGATTACTTTGTATCTACTCAGCGTTTAGAACAGTGCTTGACACATAGTAAGCGCTTAACAAATACCAACATTATTAGTAGTAGCAGTAGTAAATATGTACAAGTAAAATAGAGTAATAAATCTGCACATATATATATATATATATATATATATATACAAGTGCTGTAGGGAGGTGAAGGATACAGGGTGGGGGGGGGGATGGACAAGAACTGTACCTGACCTGATTACTTTGTATCTACTCAGCGTTTAGAACAGTGCTTGACACATAGTAAGCGCTTAACAAATACCAACAGTATTAGTAGTAGCAGTAGTAAATATGTACAAGTAAAATAGAGTAATAAATCTGTACATATATATATATACAAGTGCTGTAGGGAGGGGAAGGAGATAGGGCAGAGGGGATGGACAAGACCTGTACCTGACCTGATTACTTTGTATCTACTCAGCGTTTAGAACAGTGCTTGACACATAGTAAGCGCCTAACAAAAACCATTTTTTAAAAGCCTTCCTTTGTCCGTCTTCCTTCTTCCCGCTTTGCTCTGCATCCCTTTTCCTCCCGCCCGGAGCTGCCCTAAAAGGGGTGTGTGTTCGTCTTTATCCATTGTTCAGGGTCTGTTTCCAGAAAGGCCCAGATCATCAGCTCCTCGCCCCCACAACCCCCAGCCCGGCTTTCTCCTCTCTGCTGTCTCCCCCTATTAATAATAATAATAATAATAATAATAATGGCATTTATTAAGTGCTATGTGCAAAGCACTGTTCTAAGCGCTGGGGAGGTTACAAGGAGATGATGATGATGGCATTTATTAAGCGCTTACTATGTGTAAAGCACTGTTCTAAGCACTGGGGAGGTTACAAGGCGATCAGGTTGTCCCTCGGGGGGCTCACAGTCTTTATCCCCATTTTACAGATGAGGGAACTGATGCACAGAGAAGCGAAGTGACTTGCCCAAAGCCACTTGCCCAAATAATAATAATAATAATTATAGTATTTGTTAAGCACTTACTAAGTGCAAAGCACTGTTCTAAGCGCTGGGGGGATACAAGGTGATCAGGTTGTCCCACGTGGGGCTCACAGTCTTAATCCCCATTTTATCCATTCATTCATTCAATCAATCGATTCATTGAGCGCTTCCTGGGTGCAGAGCACTGTACTAAGCGCTTGGGAAGTCCAAGTTGGCAACATCCTAGAGAGACGGTCCCTACCCAACAGTGGGCTCACAGTCTAGAAGGCAGATGAGGGAACTGAGGCATAGAGAAGCTGAGTGACTGGCCCATAGTCACCCAGCTGACAATTGGCGGAGCCGGGATTTGAACCCATGACCTCTGACTCCAAACCCCGGGCTCTTTCCACTGAGCCCCGCTGCTTCTCTAAAGGTCACTGTTTTCCCGGTTGGAACAAGAGGGAGGAGGAGCAGGGGCGGTGTGGATTCCTGAGGAGAGGGGCAGCGGGGTCTCCGAGCTCTTGGGACTGTCTCTATATGTTGCCAACTTGTACTTCCCAAGCGCTTAGTACAGTGCTCTGCACACAGTAAGCGCTCAATAAATACGATTGATTGATTGATTGATTGATTGATTGGAAAGAATGAGGGTCTCTGAGGAAGCTGGGGAGGGGGCGAAGGCCTGGGGATGGAAGAGGGAGAAATCCGGCCCGATTCCGGGAACCAAGGACAAGAACCTGGGAGAGTCGAAGGGTCACTTGATGATAATAATAATAATAATGGTGGCACTTATTAAGCGCTTACTAGGTGCAAAGCACTGATCTAAGCACTGGGGACGTTACAAGGTGATCAGGTTGTCCCACGGGGGGCTCCCAGTCTCCATCCCCTTTTCACAGATGAGGTCACTGAGGCACAGAGAATAATAATAATGGCATTTATTAAGCGCTTACTAGCTGCAAAGCACTGTTCCAAGCGCTGGGGACGTTACAAGGTGATCAGGTTGTCCCACGGGGGGCTCCCAGTCTTCATCCCCATTTTACAGATGAGGTCACTGAGGTACAGAGAATAATAATAATGGCATTTATTAAGCGCTTACTAGGTGCAAAGCACTGATCTAAACACTGGGGACGTTACAAGGTGATCAGGTTGTCCCACGGGGGGCTCCCAGTCTTCATCCCCATTTTACAGATGAGGTCACTGAGGCACAGAGAATAATAATAATGTCATTTATTAAGCACTAACTAGGTGCAAAGCACTGATCTAAGCACTGGGGAGGATACAAGGTGATCAGGTTGTCCCACGGGGGGCTCCCAGTCTTCATCCCCATTTTACAGATGAGGTCACTGAGGCACAGAGAATAATAATAATGGCATTTATTAAGCGCTTACTAGGTGCAAAGCACTGATCTAAGCACTGGGGACGTTACAAGGTGATCAGGTTGTCCCATGGGGGGCTCCCAGTCTTCATCCCCATTTTACAGATGAGGTCACTGAGGCACAGAGAATAATAATAATGGCATTTATTAAGTGCTTACTAGGTGCAAAGCACTGTTCTAAGCGCTGGGGACGTTACAAGGTGATCAGGTTGTCCCACGGGGGGCTCCCAGTCTTCATCCCCATTTTACAGATGAGGTCACTGAGGCACAGAGAATAATAATAATGGTATTTATTAAGCGTTTACTAGGTGCAAAGCACTGATCTAAGCCCTGGGGAGGTTACAAGGTGATCAGGTTGTCCCACGGGGGGCTCCCAGTCTTCATCCCCATTTTACAGATGAGGTCACTGAGGCCCAGTGACTTGCCCAAAGTCACACAGCTGACTCCCCCTCTCCATCCCCCCTGCCTTATCTCCTTCCCTTCCCCACAGCACCTGTATATATGTATGTTTGTACGTATTTATTACCCTATTTATTTATTTTACTTGTACATATTTATTCTACTTATTTTATTTCGTTAATATGTTTTGTCTTGTTCTCTGTCTCCCCCTTCTAGACTGTGAGCCCACTGTTGGGTAGGGACCGTCTCTATGTGTTGCCGACTTGTACTTCCCAAGCGCTTAGTACAGTGCTCTGCACACAGTAAGCGCTCAATAAATACGATTGAATGAATGAATGAATGAATGACAACTGGAGGAGCCGAGATTTGAACCCATGACCTCTGACTCCAAAGCTCTTTGCATTGAGCCACACTGCTTCTCTAATTTGTTAAGTGCTTACTATGTGCCAAGCACTTTTCTAAGCGCTGGGGTAGATACAGGGTCATCAGGTGGTCCCACGTGGGGCTCACAGTCTTCATCCCCATTTTCCAGATGAGGGAACTGAGGCCCAGAGAAGTGAAGTGACTTGCCCCAAGTCACACAGCTGACAAGTGGCAGAGCTCTTTCCACTGCCTGTGACTCTCTAGGCCACGACAAGCCGGGCAGAGACACGCGGGGCAGGAGTCCGGATTAATTCATTTATTGATTCAATCGTATTTACTGAGCGCTTACTGTGTGCGGAGCACTGTACGAAGCGCTTGGGAAGTCCAAGTTGGCAACATCTAGAGACGGTCCCTACCCAACAGTGGGCTCACAGTCTAGAAGGGGGAGACAGAGAACAAAACCAAACATATTAACAAATTAACCAAATAAAATAGATAGAATCCATATGTACAAATCAAATAAATCTATTAATAGAGTAATAAATCCGTACAAACATATATACATAAATATAGGTGCTGTGGGGAGGGGAAGGAGGTAAGGCGGGGGGGGATGGGGAGGGGGTGAGGAAAAAGGGGGCTCAGTCTGGGAAGGCCTCCTGGAGGAGGTGAGCTCTCAGTAGGGCTTTGGATGCTTCCAGACGCCCTCTCACCCCCGGGGTCTCATCCCGTGGGGAAGGGTCGGAGGAGGAGGGTTAAGGGAGGGCAGAGCGACTCTCCAATCAATCAATCAATCGTATTTATTGAGCACTTACTGTGTGCAGAGCACTGTACTAAGCGCTCCTAGGACTGGTTCCAGCTCCCAGCCCTGTCCACCACCCCTTCCGGACCCTCCCGGCCCCGGATTCCCAGCCCCTCTGCCCCGTTACAATAACAATAATAACAATTACGGTATTTATTCATAATAATAATAATAATGATGGCATTTATTAAGAGCTTACTATGTGCAAAGCACTGTACTAAGCGCTGGGAAGGTTACAAAGTGATGAGGCTGTCTGTCCCCTGTGGGGCTCACAGTCTTCATCCCCATTTTATAGATGAGGGAACTGAGGCCCAGAGAAGTGAAGTGACTTGCCCGAAGTCACACAGCTGACAGTTGGTGGAGCGGGGATTCGAACTCATGACCTCTGACTCCAAAGCCCGAGCTCTTTCCACTGAGCCACGCTGCTTCTCTAAGCGCTTACTTGTTAAGCGCTTACTGTGTGCCAGGCGCTGTACTAAGCGCAGGAGCGGATACAAGCATATCAGGTTAATTATTTAATTAATGATGCCATGTGTTAAGCGCTTACTATGTGCAAAGCACTGTTCTAAGTGCTGGGGAGGATACAAGGTGATCAGTTTGCCCCACTTGGGGCTCATAGTCTTAATCCCCATATTACAGATGAGGGAACTGACCGTCTCTATATGTTGCCAACTTGTACTTCCCAAGCGCTTAGTACAGTGCTCTGCACGCAGTAAGCGCTCAATAAATACGATTAAATGAATGAATGAATGAACTGAGGCACAGAGAAGTTAAGTGACTTGCCCAAAGTCACACAGCTGAGAAGCGGCGGAGCCGGGATTAGAACCCATGACCTACGACTCCCAAGCCCATGTTCTTTCCCCAAGCGCTTAGTACAGTGCTCTGCACACGGTAAGCGCTCAATAAATACGATTGATTGATTGATTGATTGATTTCCCCTGAGCCATGCTGTACAGTCCCTGTCCCACAAAGGGCTCACAGTTTTAATCCCCATATTACAGATGAGGAAACTGAGGCACAGAGAAGTGAAGTCACTTGCCCAAAGCCACACAGCAGACAAGTGGCTGAGCGGGATTAGAACCCATGACCTCTGACTCCCAAGCCCGGGTTCTTTCCACTGAGCCATGCTGTGCAGTCCCTGTCCCACATAGGGCTCACAGTCTTAATCCCCATATTACAGATGAGGGAACTGAGGCACAGAGAAGTGAAGTCACTTGCCCAAAGCCACGCAGCAGACAAGTGGCCAAGCGGGATTAGAACCCATGACCTCTGACTCCCAAACCTGGGCTTTTTCCACTGAGCCACGCTATACAGTCCCTGTCCCACATAGGGCTCACAGTCTTAATCCCCATATGACAGATGAGGAAACTGAGGCACAGAGAAGTGAAGTCACTTGCCCAAAGCCACGCAGCAGACAAGTGGCCAAGCAGGATTAGAACCCATGACCTCTGACTCCCAAACCCGGGCTATTTCCCCTGAGCCACGCTGTACAGTCCTTGTCCCACATAGGGCTCACAGTCTTAATCCCCATATTACAGATGAGGGAACTGAGGCACAGAGAAGTGAAGTCACTTGCCCAAAGCTACACAGCAGACAAGTGGCCGAGCGGGATTAGAACCCATGACCTCTGACTCCCAAGCACGTGTTCTTTCCCCTGAGCCACGCTGTACAGTCCCTGTCCTACGTAGGTCTCACAGTCTTAATCCCCATATTACAGATGAGGAAACTGAGGCACAGAGAAGTGAAGTCACTTGCCCAAAACTACATAGCTGACAAGTGGCCGAGCGGGATTAGAACCCATGACCTCTGACTCCCAAACCCGGGCTTTTTCCACTGAGCCACGCCGTACAGTCCCTGTCCCACATAGGGCTCACAGTCTTAATCCCCATATTACAGATGAGGGAACTGAGGCACAGAGAAGTGAAGTCACTTGGCCAAAGCCACGCAGCAGACAAGTGGCCGAGCGGAATTAGAACCCATGACCTTCTGACTCCCAGGCTTGTGGGGGAGCAGGGACCCCGGCATCCAGGGGGAGACCCCGCTCGGCGCCCCCTCACCTGCCTTGGCCTCGCTCTGCGGGGCCGGTGATGATGACGATGATGATGATGATGATGGGATTTATTAAGCGCTTACTATGTGCAAAGCACTGTTCTAAGTGCTGGGGGGTTACAAGGTGATCAGGTTGTCCCATGGGGGGCTCACAGTCAACCCCCATTTTACAGATGAGGGAACTGAGGTCCAGAGAAGCAGCGTGACTCAGTGGAGAACAGCCCGGGCTTTGGAGTCAGAGGTCATGGGTTCAAACCCCGGCTCCGCCAACTGTCAGCTGTGTGACTTTGGGCAAGTCACTTCACTTCTCTGGGCCTCAGTTCCCTCATCTGTAAAACGGGGATTGAGACTGTGAGCCCCCCGTGGGACAACCTGATCATCTTGTAACCTCCCCAGCGCTTAGAACAGTGCTTTGCACGTAGTAAGCGCTTAATAAATGCCATCATAAAACAAAGTGACTCGCCCAAGGTCACACAGCTGACAATTGGCGGAGCCGGAATTTGAACCCACGACCACTGACTCCAAAGCCCGGGCTCTTGCCACTGAGCCACGTTGGAGGGGGCCAGGACATAGCTGGGGGGAGGGTCATCACCCTGCCAGCAGGGAGCCGGGGGACCCCGGACCCTCCCTCCCGGCCTCGCCCGGAGCCCCCAGGGCCCCTTCCGACGCTGGAGGGGAAATCGAGGCCCAGAAAGTGTCTGGAGCGGGAAGCACCGGGGCCTACCTGGGCTTGGGTCCGGGCTGCGGCCTGCTCGTCCTCTGGAAGCCCAGGCCCTGGCCAAGACAGGGCTGGGCAGGGCGTCTCCCCCAGCCCCCCAGTCCCCCCACGTGGTCCCAGGGCCCGTCCCCCACTCAGCCAGAGGACACAAACACCCTCTGTTCTCCCCCGGGGCTGCCGCCAAGCCGGGATTCATTCATTCAGTCGTATTTATTGAGCGCTTCCTGTGTGCAGAGCACTGTACTAAGCGCTTGGGAAGTCCAAGTTGGCAACATAGATGGTCCCTACCCAACAGAGGGCTCACAGTCTAGAAAGGCACGCGCTCGGGCCGGAGACAGGGGACAACTAGGCCCGGGGCCTTGCGCCCAAAAAGCCCACTGAGGCAGGGAAACGGCCCCGGCCCTCGCCCACCCCATCCGCTGATCAATCAATCAATCAATCAATCAATCGTATTTATTGAGCGCTTACTATGTGCAGAGCACTGTACTAAGCGCTTGGGAAGTACAAATCGCCACCAGCATCCCCGGGGTCGCCACCCGAATCCCCCTCATCGGCCTCCTCATCTCAGAGAAGCGGCGTGGCTCAGTGGAGAGAGCCCGGGCTTGGGAGGCAGAGGGCGTGGGTTCGAATCCCGCCTCCACCGCTTATCAACTATGTGCCCTTGGTCACTTTCTAGACTGTGAGCCCACTGCTGGGTAGGGACCGTCTCTATATGTTGCCAACTTGTACTTCCCAAGCGCTTAGTATGGTGCTCTGCACACAGTAAGCGCTCAGTAAATACGATTGATGATGATGATGTTGTCAACTTGTACTTCCCAAGCGCTTAGTACAGTGCTATACAGTAAATACGAATGAATGAATGAACTTTTCTGTGCCTCAGTGACCTCATCTGTAAAATGCGGATTAAGACTGTGAGCCCCACGTGGGACAACCTGGTTACCTTGTACATACCCCAGCGTTTAGAACAGTGTTTGGCACATAGTAAGCGCTTAACAAATGCCATCATTATTATCTCCGTTCTCCTCATCATCATCACCACCCTCATCTTCATCCCCCTGCTCCTCTTCAGCACCATCCCCTTCCTCCCCATTCTCATCACCATCCCCGTCCTCCCCATCGCCATCCTTATCTTCATCACCATCCCCCTCACCACCACCGTGCTCCTCATCTGCTTCGGAGTCAGAGGTTATGGGTTCGAATCCCGGCTCCGCCGCATGTCTGCTGTGTGACCTTGGGCAAGTCATTTCACTTCTCTGAGCCTCAGTTACCTCATCTGTAAAATGGGGATGAAGACTGTAAGCCCCCCGTGGGACACCCTGATCACCTTGTAATCTTCCCCAGCGCTTAGAACAGTGCCTTGCACACAGTAAGCGCTTAATAAATGCCATTATTATTATTATTATTATCCTCCTCCTCCTCCTCCTTATCTTCCTCACCATAATAATAATAATGATAATTGCATTTGTTAAGCACTTACTATGTGCCAAGCACTGTTCTAAACGCTGGGGTGGGGGTGCAAGGTAGTCAGGTTGTCCCACGTGGGGCTCACAGTTTTAATCCCCATTTTACAGTTGAGGTAACTGAGGCCCAGAGAATAATAATAATAATGACATTTATTAAGCGCTTACTATATGCAAAGCACCGTTCTAAGCGCTGGGGAGGTTACAAGGTGATCAGCTTGTCCCATGGAGGGGCTCACAGTCTTAATCCCCATTTTACAGATGAGGTAACTGAGGCCCAGAGAAATGAAGTGACTTGCCCAAGGTCACCCAGCTGACAAGTGGCAGAGCCGGGATTAGAACCCATGACCTCTGACTCCCAAGCCCGGGCTCTTCTCACTGAGCCACGCTGCTTCTCTGCATCATCGTGGGTTCTAATCCCAGCTCCGCCGCTTGTCTGCTGTGTGACCTTAGGCAAGTCACTTTTAACTTCTCTGTGTCTCAGTTACCTCATCTGTAAAATGGGGATTAAGACTGTGAGCCCCCCGTGGGACAACCTGGTTACCTTGTATCCACCCCAGTGCTTAGAACAGTGTTTGGCACATAGTAAGCGCTTAATAAACGCCATCATTATTATCTCCGTCCTCTTCCTTGTGAGCCCAATGTTGGGTAGGGACTGTCTCTATATGTTGCCAATTTGTACTTTCCAAGCGCTTAGTACAGTGCTCTGCACATAGTAAGTGCTCAATAAATACGATTGATGATGATGATCTCCATCCTCATCTCCATCCCCAGGCCTCTCCTCATCACCACAAGCAACCTTCTCTTCCTCACCATCCTCATCACCTTCATCACTATACCCATCTCACCACTATCTTTCTCATCCCTTCCCCATCATTAATGAAATCCGCATCATCACTTTCATTCATTCAATCGTATTTATTGAGCGCTTACAGTGTGCAGAGCACTGGACTAAGCCCTTGGAAAGTACAATTCGTCAACAAATAGAAACATTCCCTACTCAACAATGGGCTCGCGGTCTAGCAGGGGGAGCCAGACAAAAAAACAAGTGGACAGGAATCAATATAAATAGAATTATAGACATAAACACATCATTAATAAAATAGAATAATAAATATGAAATTCTAATTCTGTTTGTTCTGACGACTTTGATACCTGTCTCCGTGTTTTGCTTTGTTGTCTGTCTCCCCCTTCTAGACTGTGAGCCCACTGCTGGGTAGGGACCGTCTCTATATGTTACCAACTTGTACTTCCCAAGCGCTTAGTCCAGTGCTCTGCACACAGTAAGCGCTCAATAAATACGATTGATGATGATGATGATGTTGCCAATTTGTACCTCCCAAGTAGTGGGAGTTTTTGAAGCCAAGGGTGAGGAGTTTTTGTCAAGACTCTTCTCACCATCATCATTTTAGACTGTGAGCCCACTGTTGGGTAGGGACTGTCTCTATATGTTGCCAACTTGTACTTCCCAAGCGCTTAGTACAGTGCTCTGCACACAGTAAGCGCTCAATAAATACGATTGATTGATTCTCTCCTCCCTGTGCTCCTTTTCATCACCATAACAGTCCTCCTTTTCCTCATCATCCTCATCATCACCATATCGAGAAGCAGTGTGGATTAGTGGCAAGAGCCCGGGCTTGGGAATCAGAGGGCGTGGGTTCTAATCCCGGCTCTGCCACTTATCAGCCATGTGACTTTGGGCAAATCGCTTCACTTCACTGGGCCTCAGTTACCTCATCTTAAAAATGGGGATTAAGACTGTGAGCCCCACGTGGGACAACCTGATGGCTTTGTATCTATTATTATTATTACCCCAGTGCTTAGAACAGTGCTTGGCACATAGTAAGCGCTTAACAAATATAGAAGCAGCTTGGCTCAGTGGAAAGAGCACGGGCTCTGGAGTCAGAGGTCATGGGTTCGAGTCCCGGCTCCGCCACATGTCTGCTGTGTGACCTTGGGCAAGTCACTTAACTTCTCTGAGCCTCAGTTACCTCATCTGGAAAATGGGGATTAAGACTGTGAGCCCCACGTGGGACAACCTTATCACCTTGTACCCCCAGCGCTTAGAACAGTGCTTTGCACATAGTAAGCGCTTAACAAATGCCATCATCATCATCATTAACAAATGCCATCTTTATTAAGTTACTTGCCCAAAGGCACAAAGCTGCTAAGTGGCGAAGCAGGGATTAGAACTCGGGTCCTCAGATTCCCAGGCCCGTCTTTCCATCATCATTGTCCTCATCATCTCCAGCCTCAGCTTTGTTGTCATCCCCTTCACCATCCTCCTCCCCCTCATCCTCGTTACCACCTCGTAATCGCCATCAACATCATTACCATTAATAATGATGGCATTTGTTAAGTGCTTACTATGTGCAAAGCACTGTTCTAAGCGCTGGGGGTGGTACAAGGTGAGCAGGTTGTCCCACGTGGGGCTCCCAGTCTTAATCCCCATTTTATAGATGAGGTAATCGAGGCTCAGAGAAGTTAAGTGACTTGCCCAAGGTCACATAGCAGACATGTGGCAGAGCCGGGATTCGAACCCATGACCTCTGACTCCAAAGCCTGTGCTCTTTCCACTGAGCCAATCAATCGATCAGTACTTGGGAAAGTGCATCAGAAGGAAAACATGTTTTGTTGTCCTCAAGGAGCTGATATTCTAAATCAGCAACCAGCTGTGAGCCTGTTGTTGGGTAGGGATCGTCTTTATATGTTGCCGATTTGTACTTCCCAAGCGCTTAGTACAGTGCTATGCACACAGTAAGCACTCAATTAATACGATTGAATGAATGAATGAATGGCGGTAGAGAAGCAGCGTGGCTCAGTGGAAAGAGCCCGGGCTTTGGAGTCAGAGGTCATGGGTTCAAATCCCGGCTCCGCCAATTGACAGCTGTGTGACTTTGGGCAAGTCACTTCACTTCTCTAGGCCTCAGTTCCCTCATCTTTAAAATGGGGATTAAGACTGTGAGCCCCCCGTGGGACAACCTGATCACCTTGTAACCTCCCCGGTGCGTAGAACGGTGCTTTGCACATAGTAAGCGCTTAATAAATGCCATTATTATTATTATTTGTTAAGTGCTTACTATGTGCCAAGCATTTCATTCATTCAATCGTATTTATTGAGCGCTTACTGTGTGCAGAACACTGTTCTAAGCGCTTGGGAAGTACAAGTTGGCAGCACATAGAGACAGTCCCTACGCAACAACGGGCTCACAGTCTAGAAGGGGGAGACGGACAACAAAACAAAACATCTGGACAGGTGTCAAGTCATCAGAATAAACAGAAGTAAAGCTGGATGCACAGCATTAACAAAATAGAGTAGTGAATATGTACAAGTAAAATAAATAGAGTAATAAATCTGTACAAACATATATACAGGGGTTGTGGGGAGGGGAAGGAGGTAGAGTGGGGGGGTGGGGAGGAGGAGAGGAAAAGGGGGGTTCAGTGTGGGAAGGCTTCCTGGAGGAGGTGAGCTCTCAGTAGGGCCTTGAAGGGAGGAAGAGAGGGAAGGGAGGGCATTCCAGGATAGCGGGAGGATGTGGGCCGGGGGTCGACGGCGGGACAGGCGAGAACGAGGCACGGTGAGGAGATGAGCGGCAGAGGAGCGGAGGGTGCGGGCTGGGCTGGAGAAGGACAGAAGGGAGGTGAGGTAGGAGGGGTGAGGTCAAGCGCTTAGTACAGTGCCCTGAACACAGTAAACGTTCAATAAATACGATTGAATGAATGACTGAATGGAGAGCCTTGAAGCCGAGAGTGAGGAGTTTTTCCTTGATGTGTAGGTTGACTGGCAGCCACTGGAGATTTTTGAGGAGGGAAGTGACATGCCCAGAGCGTTTCCGCACAAAGAGGATCCGGGCAGCAGCGTGAAGTATAGACTGAAGTGGGGAGAGACAGGAGGATGGGAGATCAGAGAGGAGGCTGATGCAGTCATCCAGTTGGGATAGGATGAGAGATTGAACGAGCAGGGTAGTGGTTTGGATGGAGAGGAAAGGACGGATCTTGGCGATGTTGCGGAGGTGAGACTGGCAGGTTTTGGTGATGGATTGGATGTGAGGGGTGAACGAGAGAGCGGAGTCTGCTGCTAATCTCCTCACCGTACCTCGTTCTCGCCTGTCCCGCCATCGACCCCCGGCCCACGTCCTCCCCCGGGCCTGGAATGCCCTTCCTCTGCCCATCCGCCAAGCTAGCTCTCTTCCTCCCTTCAAGGCCCTACTGAGAGCTCACCTCCTCCAGGAGGCCTTCCCAGACTGAGCCCCTTCCTTCCTCTCCCCCTCGTCCCCCTCTCCATCCCCCCATCTTACCTCCTTCCCTTCCCCACAGCACCTGTGTATATGTATATACGCTTGTACATATTTATTACTCTATTTATTTTATTTTACTTGTACCTATCTATTCTATTTATTTTATTTTGTTAGTATGTTTGGTTTTGTTCTCTGTCTCCCCCTTTTATACTGTGAGCCCACTGTTGGGTAGGGACTGTCTCTATATGTTACCGACTTGTACTTCCCAAGCGCTTAGTACAGTGCTCTGCACACAGTAAGCACTCAATAAATACGATTGATGATGGTGATGATGAGGATGACACCAAGGTTGCGGGCTTGCGAGACGGGAAGGATGGTAGTGCCGTCTACAGTGACGGGAAAATCAGGGAGAAGGCAGGGTTTGGGAGGGAAGTTAAGGAGTTCAGTCTTGGACAAATTGAGTTTAGATGGCGGGCAGACATCCAGATGGAGATGTCTTGAAGGCAGGAGGAAACTTGAGCCTGAAAGGAGGGAGAGAGAGAGAGAGCAGGGGCAGAGATGTAGATTTGGGTGTCATCAGCGTAGAGATGATAGTTGAGACACTATTCTAAGCGCTGGAGTAGATGCAAGGTAATCAGGTTGGCCCACGGGGGGCTCCCAGTCTTAATCCCCATGTTATAGATGAGGTAACTGAGGTCCAGAGAAGTGAAGTGACCTGCCCAAAGTCACCCAGCTGACAAGTAGCAGAGCCGGGATTAGAGCCCACAACCTGGAACTCCCAAGCCCGTGCTTTTCCCAATAAACTACGCAATCTGAGCCTTGGTTGGCTGTGAGGTTTGTCTCCAATGAGCAGTCGGAAAGTCACTCTGAAAGCAAAAATCATTTGTGCTGGAAATGAGTTTATTGTTCTACCTGCGGTGGGAGTTGGAATTCCGAAGGGGAGGTCACAGATGGGGACTCCAGTGAGTTAAGTGACGCAGAGAGTTTGGATTATTAATAATTGCCACGAGCCCTTGGCTCGTACAAACTGGGACTTTCCTGGATCTTCTAGACTGTGAGTCCACTGTTGGGTAGGGACTGTCTCTATATGTTGCCAGTTTGTACTTCCCAAGCGCTTAGTACAGTGCTCTGCACACAGTAAGTGCTCAATAAATATGATTGATTGATTGATTGATTAGATCAGGGGAGCCTCAGTGACTCGTCGTAGAAGCAGCGTGGCTTAGTGGAAAGAGCACGGGTTTGGGAGTCAGAGGATGTGGGTTCTAATCCCAGCTCTGCCCCTTAGCTGTGTGACTTGGGGCAAGTCACTTCACTTCTCTGTGCCTCAGTTCCCTCATCTGTAAAATGGGGATTAAGACGGTGAGCCCCACGTGGGACAACCTGATCACTTTGTATCTCCCTCATTCATTCATTCAATCATATTTATTGAGCGCTTACTGTGTGCAGAGCACTGAACTAAGCGCTTGGGAAGTACAAGTTGGCAATATATAGAGACGGTCCCTACCCAACAGTGGACTCACAGTCTAGAAGGGGGAGACAGAGAACAAAACAAAACATATTAACAAAATAAAATAAATAGAATAAACATGTACAAGTAAAATAAATAGAGTAATAAATATGTACAAACATATATACATATATACAGGTGTACTTTGTGTCTCCCTCAGCAGTATGTACAGGTGTACTTTGTATCTCCCTGAGCACTTAGAACAGTGCTTTGCATGTAGTAGTAATAATAATAATAATAATAACGGTATTTGTTAAGCACTTACTATGTGCAAAGCACTGTTCTAAGCCCTGGGGGGGATGCAAGGTGATCAGGTTGTCCCACTGGGGGCTCACAGTCTTCATCCCCATTTTACAGATAAGGGAACTGAGGCCCAGAGAAGTTAAGTGACTTGCCCAAAGTCACACAGCTGACAATTGGCACAGCCGGGATTTGAACCCATGTCCTCTGACTCCAAAGCCAGCCCGGGCTCTTTCCACTGAGCCACGCTGTGCTTAACATATGCAATCTTATCGTTATTATTAATCTGTAAAATGAGGATGAAGACTGTGAGCCCCACCTGGGGCAACCTGATTACCTTGTAACTACCCCGGGGCTTAGAACAGTGCTTGGCACATAGTAAGCGCTTAACAAATACCATAATAATCAATCAATCGTATTTATTGAGTGCTCACTGTGTGCAGAGCGCTTGGGAAGTACAGGTTGGCAACATATAGAGACGGTCCCTACCCAACAGGGGGCTCACAGTCTAAAAGTGGGCTCACAGTTTTAATCCCCATTTTAATCAATCAATCAATCGTATTTATTGAGTGCTTACTGTGCGCAGAGCACTGTACTAAGCGCTTGGGAAGTACAAGTTGGCAACATATAGAGACGGTCCCTACCCAACAGTGGGCTCCCAGTCTAGACGGGGGAATAGAGTCAATAATAGACTCCTCTATTCCTCTAATAGAAGGAATAATAGAGTCAAATCACAACACCGACCACCAGTTACTGTGGAAAGTTTTTTAATTGGTTTTACCAGGGTGCGAGGGAGTGACATACACACAACACACATTCACTCGCTCCACCAAGGGTCCAATATCAGTCCAAAGGCTTCTTCTTTTTGCTCCCAGCTGCTTTTTGTTGTTTTGAGTGCTGCTCTCCTGCTGCACCTGCTGAATACTTTCTTCTTCTGGTCCGGCTGCTTCCCGCTCTGCATGACACTGGCACCTGTGGGCTGCTTCCTTGTGATTCAAAACAACCCCCTTTTATCTACCTTAAGCATCACAGCTGGGGCTCTACGTGGTAGCCATTAGTTGGCCCAGGCCCGTTAATAATAATAGTAATAATAATAATAATAATAATAATAATAATAATAATAATGTTGGCATTTGTTAAGCGCTTACTATGTGCAAAGCACTGTTCTAAGCGCTGGGGGGATACAAAGTGATCAGGTTGTCCCATGTGGGGTTCACAGTCTTAATCCCCATTTTACAGATGGGGTAACTGAGGCTCAGAGAAGTTAAGTGACTTGCCCAAGGTCACACAGCAGACATGTGGTGGAGTCGGGATTCGAACCCATGACCTCTGACTCCAAAGCCTGTGCTCTTTCCACTGAGCCACGCTGCTTCTCCATTATTGCCCATTATTATTCTCATTGTCATTATGTGTATTTGTTCAGCACTTACTATGTGCCAGGCACTGTACTAAGGGCTGGGGTGAATACCGACAAATAATAATAATAATAATAATTGCATTTATTAAGCGCTTACTATGTGCAAAGCACTGCTCTAAGCGCTGGGGAGGTTACAAGGTGATCAGGTTGTCCCACGGGGGGCTCACAGTTTTAATCCCCATTTTAATCAATCAATCAATCAATTGTATTTATTGAGCGCTTACTGTTTGCAGAGCACTGTACTAAGTACTTGGGAAGTACAAGTTGGCAACATATAGAAACAGTCCCTACCCAACAGTGGGCTCACAGTCTAAAAGTGGGCTTACAGTTTTAATCCCCATTTTAATCAATCAATCAATCAATCGTATTTATTGAGCGCTTACTGTGCGCAGAGCACTGTACTAAGCGCTTGGGAAGTACAAGTTGGCAACATATAGAGACGGTCCCTACCCAACAGTGGGCTCACAGTCTAAAAGGGGGCTTAGGCCCAGAGAAGTGAAGTGACTTGCCCAAAGTCACACAGCTGACAGTTGGCGGAGCCGGGATTTGAACCCCTGACCTCTGACTCCAAAGCCCGGGCTCTTTCCACTGAGCCCTGGTTGGACACAGTCCCTGTCCCATTTGGGGCACACAATAATAATAATAATAATGGTATTTGGTAAGCACTTATTATGTGCCAAGCACTGTTCTAAGCGCTGGGGTGGATACAAGGTAATTAGCTTGTCCCACGTGGGGCTCACACTCTTAATCCCCACTTTACAGATGAAGTAACTGAGGCACAGAGCAGTCAAGTGGCTTGCCCAAGATAACAAAGCAGACAAGTGGCGGAGCCGGGATCAGAACCCAGGTCCTCATTTTAGAGATGAGGTTACATAGGCCCAGAGAAGTGAAATCAATCAATCAATCAATCGTATTTATTGAGTACTTTTTTTTAATGACATTTATTAAGCGCTTACTATGTGCAGAGCACTGTTCTAAGCGCTGGGGAAGTTACAAGGTGATTAGGTTGTCCCACAGGGGGCTCACAGTCTTAATCCCCATTTTACAGATGAGATAACTGAGGCACAGAGAAGTTAAGTGACTTGCCCAGAGTCGAACAGCTGACAATTGGTGGAGCTGGGATTTGAACCCATGACCTCTGACTCCAAAGCCCGGGCTCTTTACCACTGAGCCACGCTGCTTCTCTACTTACTGTGTGCATAGCACTGTACTAGGCGCTTGGGAAGTACAAGTCGGCAACACATAGAGACAGTCCCTACCCAGCATCATCATCATCATCAATCGTATTTATTGAGCGCTTACTATGTGCAGAGCACTGTACTAAGCGCTTGGGAAGTACAAATTGGCAACATATAGAGACAGTCCCTACCCAACAGTGGGCTCACAGTCTAGATGACTTGGGAAATGACTTTCCCAAGGTCATACAGCAGACAAGCGGCGTTACCAGGTAGATTAGGGAGAGAAGGCCACATCTCCCTTCATGCTCCGCCACCATAGACCAGCCATCACCTGTCTCAAGTCGAGCGCATCAATGCCTTCACGAAATCTCTTCCTTGTTGATTGCAGAATCAGTCACTAATAAGGCACCCCAATAATAATCACAATAATAATAATAGTGGTATTTGTTCAAGTGCTTACTATTACCAAGGACTGTACTAAGCGCTGGGGTAGGTGTGAAATAATCAGATTGGACAGAGAACTTAACCCACATGGGCCTGGTTAAAGAAGAAATCAATAGAAGCCAGTTCTTTGTCCAACTTGGAATCTCCCACTTGGGCTGTCAATCAGTGGTATTTATCAGAAGCAGCGTGGCTCATTGGAAGAGCCCGGGCTTTGGAGTCGGTGGCCATGGGTTCAAATCCCGCTCCGCCGCTGGTCAGCTGTGTGACTTTGGGCAAGTCACTTTTTTTTTTAATGGCATTTATTAAGCGCCTACTATGTGCAAAGCACTGTTCTAAGCGCCGGGGAGGTTACAAGGTGATCAGGTTGTCCCACGGGGGGCTCACAGTCTTAATCCCCATTTTACAGATGAGGGAACTGAGGGACAGAGAAGTGAAGTGACTTGCCCAAAGTCACACAGCTGACAAGTGGCGGAGCCGGGATTTGAACCCATGACCTCTGATTCGAAAGCCCGGGCTCTTTCCACTGAGCCACGCTGCTTCTCTAACTTCACTTCACTTCACTTCACGTCTCTGTGCCTCAGTTACCTCATCTGTATAATGGGGATTGACTGTGAGCCCCCCGTGGGACAACCTGGTCACCTTGTATCCCCCCTAGCTCTTAGAACAGTGCTCTGCACATAGTAAGTGCTTAATAAATGCTATTATTATTATTATTATTATTATCAGTGGTAAGAGAAGCAGCACGGCTTAATGGATCGGGCACGGATGTCAGAAGGACCTGGGTTCTAATCCCAACTTTGGTACTGGTCTGCTGTGCAATTTTGGGCAAGTCACTTGACTTCTCTGTGCCTCATCTTTAAAATGGGGATTGAGAGCGTGAACCTCATGTGGGACAGGAATTCTGTCCAACCTGATTATCTTCTAGAGTGTGAGCCCGCTGTAGGGTAGGGACCATCTCTATATGTTGCCAACTTGTACTTCCCAAGCGCTTAGTACAGTGCTCTGCACACAGTAAGTGCTCAATAAATATTAAGAGAGCAGCGTGGCTCAGTGGAAAGAGCCCAGGCTTTGAAGTCAGAGGTCATGGGTTCAAATCCCGGTTCCGCCACTTGTCAGCTGTGTGACTTTGGGCAAGTCACTTAACTTCTCTGGGCCTCAGTTCCCTCATCTGTAAAATGAGGATGAAGACTGTGAGCCCCCAGTGGGACAACCTGAGCACCTTGTAACCTCCCCAATGCTTAGAACAGTGCTTTGCACATAGTAAGCGTTTAATAAATGCCATCATGATTATTATAAATATGATTGAATGAATGAATGAATGAACTTGTATCTACCCCAGAGCCTAAAACAGTGTTTGGCACTTAAAAAGCACCATAATTATTACTATTATTATTACTATTATTAATAATAATATTTTTTTTGTTGCCCGGCCATGTTGGTCAGCATGATGAGCAAGTTGTTGATGATCCAGAAGGTTCTGAGGTAATAGTCACACCATAGACAGTTTTAGACTGTGAGCCCACTGTTGGGTAGGGACTGTCTCTATGTGTTGCCAACTTGTACTTTCCGAGCGCTTAGTACAGTGCTCTGCACACAGTAAGTGCTCAATAAATACGATTGATTGATTGATTGATTGAGGATGGACGAGGTGGCCTTCTGCCAGGATTGTCCCCAAACTGAAAAACCAGATGTTGGGGGTGGATGGGGGGCTTGGGCCTTGGTCAGGGTGCGGGTGAGGCTGGGGATTAGAGTCAGGTCTCGAATTCTGGCTAAAATCAGAGAACGGTTTTCAATTTCTGGGACAGCCCTGCCTTGATAATAACAATACTTACGGTACTTGTTAAGCGCTTACTAAGTACCAAGCACTGTTCTAAGCGCTGGGGTAGAACAAGTTAATCAGGTTGGACACCGTCCCGGACTCACATCGGGCTCACCCTCTTAATCCCCGTTTTTTGCAGATGAGGTGACGGAGGCCAGAGAAGTTAAGTGACTTGCCCAAGGTCACACAGCAGACGTGTGTGAGCCAGGATTGGAACCGGGATTAGAACCAAGAGAAGCAGCGTGGCTCAGTGGAAAGAGCACGGGCTTTGGAGTCAGAGGTCATGGGTTCAAATCCCGGCTCCGCCACTTGTCAGCTGTGTGACTTTGGGCAAGTTACTTGACTTCTCTGTGCCTCAGTTCCCTCATCTGTAAAATGCGGATTAAGTCTGTGAGCCCCACGTGGGACAGCCTAATCACTTTGTATCCTCCCCAGCGCATAGAACAGTGCTTTGCACATAGTAAGCGCTTAATAAATGCCATCATCAATCCATGACCTTCTGATTCCCAGGCCCATGCTCTATTCGCTATGCCATGCTGCTTCCCTCGCTACCTCGGTCCTGAAGGCAGGGCCTCAATCGATCAATCCATTGTGTATATTGAGCGCTCACTGTGTGCAGAGCACTGGACTAAGTGCTTGGGAGAGTACAATGTAACAGTGTAACCGAGTTGGGAGACACGTTCCCTGTCCACAACAAGCTTCCAGGACCTCAATTAATCAATCAGTCATATTTATTGTGCACTTACAGTGTGCAGAGCACTGTATTAAGCGCTCAGGAGTGGGCCTGATAGAGCGACTGGTACCTCAAGTTTTCCAGCTCTCTTGCAGACCGTGCCCTGGAAGGAAGGGGATGGTGGAGAGGAAGACCGAGCGGATTGACTTAGGTATCTGGTGTTTCCCTACTTTGGGGGAGGCACGTAGGTATCAGACACACCCTGTGCCCCCTGCCCCTCCATGGGAAGCGAGCCAGGCCCGGGAGGACCCAGAGGGAAGATGGATCCCAGTGGAGAATCTGGAAGAGAGTGGCCTTGCCAGGAAGATGGACGCTCCTCCTGGGCCCAGGGAATCACTTGACCCTTCCTTCTCCCGAGGCCGAGCCTGGACCCTTAAAGCCAGTTACAGGCCCAGCCCAGGGGAGAAGATGGGGATGGATACAGGGGGGATTCCATCTCCATCTCCGTGGGAATCGGGGCCGCGCTTCTCACTGGGCGGAGGGCAAAGGCCGCCCGGGGGTCGTGCTGTTGGGAAGCGCGTTTTTCTTGGGGCTCCCCGTCGGGGCCCCGCCGGTGGCCATCTCCACGGTGGCTGGGGCGGGGACGTCGCCCTCCTCCCCGTCCAGCTCGCCTTCGTCCCCGAAGGCCCTCCTGAGGATCACCCTGATGGACTCCCGCAGCCTCCGCTTCCTCTGCCTCCCTACCAGGTAGTAGACGAGCGGGTGGGCGGAACTGCCGGCGCAGGACAGGATGTCACCCACGTAGAAGAAGAGGGGCACGTAATCGTCCCGCCACCCAAACAGGAACCACTTAACGCCCAGGGGCAGGCCGCAGGCCAGGGTCACGGGCACCAGGAGCAGGGTGATGATGCAGAGCCTGGCCGGACGGCGCGGCCGAGCACGGCACCGCATCTTGACCAGAAGGGCCAGGCTGGACAACAGCATAACGGCGGTCAGGAGGAAGAGCAGGGCGGCCCAGGCCACGCAAAAGCCATAGCAAGGCGTGTTATTGAAGTACCTGTAGAAGTCCCCGCAGGTATATTCCCTCACCACGTGCCAGAGGAACGCCCCGGCCCAGAGCAGGGAGCACATGGCGGACGACAAGGCCGGGGGCCGGCGGCGGCGGAACCAGCGAGGAGCGAGAGCCGACAGGCTGCGCTCGGTGGTCAGGGCCGCCAGGACCCCCAGGCCCGAGGCGTAGGAGAAGAACGTGACCCTGTCGATGAACCTCTCGATGAAGAGGAGGAAGTCGTGGTCCAGCTGCCCGAACTGGACGGCCGTGAACAGGGCCTGGCACAGGAGGAAGGAAAAGTCGGCCCCGGCCAGGTGCAGGATGTACACGGTGAACGGGTTCTGCTTGTGGCGCAGGCCGAGAAACCAGAGGACCAGGCCGTTGCCGGCCAGCCCGGCCAGGCTGGTCAGCACGATGAGGAAGTTCTTGATGATCCGGAAGGTTCGGAGGTCGTAGTCGCACCACGGGCAGTCGAGGATGGACGAGGCGGCCAGCTCTGTCCCGGGGCCGGGGGCCGGCTCCCAGCGTGGTCCCGGGGGGGGCCCGGTCATGGCGGTCCCTCTCGGGTCGGGAAGCGGTCGCCCACGCTGGGCTTGGTGAACGGCGGACGGACCCTCCTGGGGAGAGAGAAATTGCCACCCGGCACCAAGACTGAGGTGTGGTTTGGAAGTTGGAAATACCTATCAATCGGGTATTTACCGAGAATAATGGAGTTGGAGACAGATTCCCTGCTCACAAGGTAAGCCACTTCACCCCCTAACTCTCCCCTATCCTTCCCCTAGATGAGCCATCCAAGGCCCATGACCCTTCCCTCTCCATCCCTAAATCTCTCCAGTGTCCCAGCACAGACGGTCCAACAGTACTAACTCTCCCTTCTTCATCCCTAATTCTCCCCCTGTGTCCCAGCACTGACTATCCAACATTCCTGTCTCTCCCATCTCCATCCCTGACTCTCCCCCAGTGAACCACTACGGACCGTCCAACATCCCTGACTCATCATCCATCCGTCATCCTCACCATCCTTGATTTTCCTGTCCTGGGACTCAGCCTGGACAATCGACCATAATTTTCCCAGGCCCCTCTGAACCCGCTGGTGTTCCCGGCTGTATAATTCCCTGTGGGGGCAGGTTTCCTGATCCCGACCCCAGTTGATGAAGAAGTGTTTTCTGTTTCTTTTGTTTCAACACTCTCCTTCCCCCATTCTTGAAATTCAGGAGGGGCCCAGGTCCATTTCAGGGAGGCTTGGGTTCATTGCCCTGGAGAGGTGGGGGCTGTAACTCTGCACACAGTAAGCGCTTAATAAATATGATTGAATAAATGAATGGTGAAGGGGTTTGGAAACTCTGGCTCGTATCACCCTGGACCTCTCCACCCCCCCCCATCCCCAAGGGCCTTCCCCCCACATCCTCCCCCACGGCCTTCCTCTCCTCCCCCTTCCATCCTCCAGACCACTGGTCTCCCCCATCATCTAAACCTCCTGACAACCCACCTCCTCCAGGAGTTTTTCCAGATTTATTTTTTTCAAGTCAGATCCCCCCTTGTCAGCATCTAGGTAGTCACAGCCACCCACACTGCTAACGTACATATCAATTTATAAACTCTAATGCTTGGGAATTTATTTAATCGCTAATCCATTTCTCCATTCTCTGTTCTCCTTTTCGTCCTACCTGGGCTTCATCATCATCATCATCATCAATCGTATTTATTGAGCGCTCACTGTGTGCAGAGCACTGTACTAAGCGCTTGGGAAGTACAAGTTGGCAACATATAGAGACGGTCCGTACCCAACAGTGGGCTCACAGTCTAAAAGGGGGAGACAGAGAACAAAACCAAACATACTAACAAAATAAAATAAATAGAATAGATATGTACAAGTAAAATAAATAAATAAATAAATAGAGTAATAAATATGTACAAACATATATACATATATACAGGTGCTGTGGGCATATACACCAGTGCCATGGGGTGGGGAAGGGGGTAGAGCAGAGGGAGGGAGTTGTGGCGATGGGGAGGGGAGGAGGAGCAGAGGAAAAGTGAGCACTCACTATGTGCTCTCTAAGCACTTTGCTTAGTGCAAAGAAGCAGCGTGGCTCAGTAGGAAAGAGCCCGGGCTTTGGAGTCAGAGATCATCATCATCATCATCATCAATCGTATTTATTGAGCACTTACTATGTGCAGAGCACCGTACTAAGCGCTTGGGAAGTACAAATTGGCAACATATAGAGACAGTCCCTACCCAACAGTGGGCTCACAGTCTAAAAGGGGGAGACAGAGAACAAAACCAAACATACTAACAAAATAAAATAAATAGAATGGATATGTGCAAGTAAAATAAATAAATAGAGTAATAAATATGTATAAACATATATACATATATACAGGTGCTCTGTGAAAGGGAAGGAGGTAAGATGGGGGGGATGGAGAGGGGGACGAGGGGGAGAGGAAGGAAGGGGCTCAGTCTGGGAAGGCCTCCTGGAGGAGGTGAGCTCTCAGCAGGGCCTTTCACAGTCTAGAAGGGGGAGACAGACAACAAAACAAAACGTATTAACAAAATAAAATAAATAGAATAGTAAATATGTACAAGTAAATTAAATAGAGCAATAAATATGTACAAACATATGTACAGGTGCTGTGGGGAGGGGAAGGAGGTAAGGCAGGGGGGATGGAGAGGGGGAGGAAGAAGGGGCTCAGTGTGGGAAGGCCTCCTGGAGGAGGTGAGCTCTCAGTAGGGCTTTGAAGGGAGGAAGAGAGCGAGCTTGGCGAATATGCGGAGGGAGGGCATTCCAGGCCAGGAGGAGGACTTACTATATGCCAGAAAGTTAAGTACTTACTAATTAAGTACTTACTATGTGCCAGAAACTGTACTAAGCTCTGGGGTAAATACCAGATAATCAGGTTGGACACAGTTCATGCCCCACATGGGGCTCACAGTCTTATTCCCCATTTTACAGATGAGGGAATTGAGATACAGAGAAGGGCAATAATAATAACTGTGGTATTTGTTGAGCACTTACTATGTGCCTGACACCGTACTAAGTGCTGGGGTGAATACAAGCAAATTGGGTTGGACACATTCCCTGTCCCACACGGGGCTCACAATCTCAATCCCCATTTTACAGATGAGGGAACAGAGGCCCAGAGAAGTGTTGTGACTTCCCCAAGGTCACACAGCAGAAACTTGGGGGATACCAGAATTAGGAGCCAGTTCCTTTGACACCCAGGCCCATGCCTGGGAGAAGCAGCGTGGCTCAGTGGAAAGAGCACGGGCTTGGGAGTCAGAGGTCATGAGTTCAAATCCTGGCTCCACTGTGTGACTTTGGGCAAGTGGCTCAGTGGAAAGAGCACGGGCTTTGGAGTCAGAGGTCATGAGTTCAAATCCTGGCTCCGCTGCGTGACTTTGGGCAAGTGGTTCAGTGGAAAGAGCACGGGCTTGGGAGTCAGAGGTCATGAGTTCAAATCCTGGCTCCGCTGTGTGACTTTGGGCAAGTGGCTCAGTGGAAAGAGCACGGGCTTGGGAGTCAGAGGTCATGAGTTCAAATCTTGACTCTGCTGTGTGACTTTGAGCAAGTCACTTAACTTCTCTGGGCCTCAGTTACCTCATCTGTAAAATGGGGATTAAGACTGTGAGCACCCCGTGGGACAACCTGATCGCCTTGTAAACGCCTCCCAGCGCTTAGAAGAGTGCTTTGCACATAGTAAGCGCTTAATAAATGTCATTATTATTATTATTATGCCCTATCTACTAGGCCTCGCTGCCTTCTACTTCTGATTGATTGGCTGATTGATTGACTGATGGACTGACCGTCATTCCCCCTGCTTTCAGCCAAGCCACATTTTGTACTTCCCAAGCGCTTAGTACAGTGCTCTGCACACAGTAAGCGCTCAATAAATACGATTGATGATGAAGCCGAGCACTGCCCGCTCTCCAGTTCAGTTGGCTGCTCCTTCCCCATGGCTTTCAAACATGCTCACAAGAAGCAGTGTGGCCTAATGGTTAGAGCAAGGGCCTGGGATTCAGAGGACCTGGCTTCTAATCCCCACTCCATCACTTGTCTATTGTGTGACCTTGGACAAGTCACTTCACTTCTCTGTACCTCGGTTCCTTCATCTGTCAAATGGGTTAATAATAATAATAATAATAATGGCATTTATTAAGCGCTTACTATGTGCAAAGCACTGTTCTAAGCGCTGGGGAGGTTACAGGGTGATCAGATTGTCCCACGGGGGGCTCACAGTCTTCATCTCCATTTTACAGATGAGGTAACTGAGGCCCAGAGAAGTGAAGTACAGTACACTTAGTACAGTACAAGCGCTTAGTACAGTGCTCTGCACATAGTAAGCGCTCAATAAATACGATTGATTGATTGAAGTGACTTGCCCAAAGTCAAGCAGCTGACAACTGTGAGCCCGCTGTTGGGTAGGGACCATCTCTATATGTTGCCAACTTGTACTTCCCAAGCGCTTAGTACAGTGCTCTGCACACAGTGAGCGCTCAATAAATATGATTGAATGAATGAATGAACTGGATTTGGACCCATGACCTCTGACTCCAAAGCCCATGCTCTTTCCACTGAGTCACGCTGGATGCAATGCCTGTTCTCCCTCCTACTTAGAGGGTGAGCCCACATGGGACCTGATGATCTTGTATCTACCCTGGCGCTTAGTACAGTGCTTGGCACGTAGTATGCACTTAACAAAGGTTATTATTATTATTATTAACCTTGAGCATAAAAAACCCTCCCTTGGCCACAGGGCTACCTCCAGTTATCACCGCATCTATCACCATTCCTTTCCAAAATCCTGGAGTGACTTGTTTACTTCTGCTGTCTCCATTATTTTTTTTTGAACGGTAAATTAAGTGCTTATAATAATAATAATAATAATGGCATTTCTTAAGCACTTACTATGTGCAAAGCACTGTTCTAAGCGTTGGGGGGGATACAAGGTGATCAGGTTGCCCCAGGTGGGGCTCACAGTCTTCATCCCCATTTTACAGATGAGGTAACTGAGGCACAGAGAAGTTAAGTGGCTTCCCCAAGGTCACACAGCTGACAAGTGGCAGAGCTGGGATTCGAACCCATGACCTCTGACTCCCAAGCCCGAGCTCTTTCCACTGAGCCACGCTGCTTCTCATGCTTACCATGTGCCAGGCACTGTACTTAGCGCTGGGGTAGATACAAACTATTCAGATTACACAGTCTTAATCCCCATTTACAGATGAGGTAACTGAGGCACTGAGAAGTTAAGTGACTTACCCAAGGTCACACAATAGACAGGTGACAATGCCGGGATTAGAACCCAGGTCCTCTGATTCTCAGGCCCCTGCTCTATCCACTAACCAACTCCAGTTCTCCAGTTCTCTCCTTGACCCCCTGTAAACTCACTTCTATCAATCAATCAATCAATTATATTTATTGAGCGCTTACTGTGTGCGGAGCACTGGACTAAGCGCTTGGGAAGTACAAGTTGGCAACATATAGAGACAGTCCCTACCCAACAGTGGGCTCACAGTCTAAAAATTTTTAATAATGATGATGATGGCATTTATTAAGCGCTTACTATGGGCAAAGCACTGCGGAGGATACAAGGTGATCAGGTTGTCCCACGTGGGGCTCGCAGTCTTCATCCCCATTTTCCAGATGAGGTAACTGAGGCACAGAGAAGTGAAGTGACTTGCCCAAAGTCACACAGCTGACAATTGGCGGAGCCGGGATATGAACCCATGACCTCCGACTCCAAAGCCGGTGCTCTTTCCACTGAGCCACGCTGCTTACTCTAGACTGTGAGCCCACTGTTGGGTAGGGACCGTCTCTATATGTTGCCAACTTGTACTTCCCAAGCGCTTAGTACAGTGCTCTGCACACAGTAAGCGCTCAATAAATACGATTGATTGATTGATTGATTGACTTCCACCTCTTTACTCCATAGAAACCTCCCTCTCTAAGGACACCAATTACCTCCTCCGTACCAAACAACCCAAGATCGCACAGCAGATGAGTGGTGAAGCCACAAACACAGTTTCATTCATTCATTCAATCGCATTTATTGAGCGCTTACTGTGTGCGGAGCACTGTACTAAGCGCTTGGGAAGTCCAAGTTGGCAACATATAGAGACAATCCCTACCCAACAACGAGCTCACGGTCTAGAGGGGGAGACAGACATTAATAGAAATAGATAAAACAATCAATTACAGATATATACAGATAGATACATATGTGCTGTGGGGAGTCATTCATTCAGTCGTATTTATTGAGCGCTTACTGTGTGCGGAGCACTGTACTAAGCGCTTGGGAAGTCCAAGTTGGCAACATATAGAGACGGTCCCTACCCAACAACGAGCTCACGGTCTAGAGGGGGAGACAGACATTAATAGAAATAGATAAAACAATCAATTACAGATATATACAGATAGATACATATGTGCTGCGGGGAGTCATTCATTCAGTCGTATTTATTGGGCACTTACTGTGTGCGGAGCACTGTACTAAGCGCTTGGGAAGTCCAAGTTGGCAACATATAGAGACAATCCCTACCCAACAACGAGCTCACGGTCTAGAGGGGGAGACAGACATTAATAGAAATAGATAAAACAATCAATTACAGATATATACAGATAGATACATATGTGCTGTGGGGAGTCATTCATTCAGTCGTATTTATTGAGCGCTTACTGTGTGCGGAGAAAGATAAGTCAAAGAAAATGTCAAGTTTACAGGCTTGTGAGACAGGGAAGATGGTAGTGGTGTCTACAGTGATATTCACCCCAAGCTCAGCCCCACACCACTCTCTTACATATCCATTTCCCCAACTGTAATTTAATTTGAACGTCCATCTCGGCTTGTGTTCAATCGGCTAATCGTATTTATTGAGTGCTTACTGTGTGCAGGGCACTGAACTAAACTCCTGGGAGAGTTCAGTACCCTGCCCACAAGGGACTTGCAGTCTAGAGAAGCAGCGTGGCTCAGTGGAAAGAGCCCGGGCTTTGGAGTCAGAGGCCACGGGTTCAAATCCTGACTCCGCCAATTGTTGGCTGTGTGACTTTGGGCAAGTCACTCAACTTCTCTATGCCTTAGTGACCTCATCTGTAAAATGGGGATGAAGACTGTGAGCCCCCCGTGGGACAACGTGATCACCTTGTAACCTCCCCAGCGCTTAGAGCAGTGCTTTGCATGTAGTAAGTGCTTAATAAATGCCATTATCATAAATGCCTTTTAGACTGTGAGCCCACTGTTGGGTAGGGACTGTCTCTATATGTTGCCAACTTGTACTTCCCAAGCGCTTAGTACAGTGCTCTGCACACAGTAAGTGCTCAATAAATACGATTGATGATGATGATGATGATCATTATTATTATTATTCGAGGGGAAGACAAACATTAATCTAAATATATAAATTAGGGATTTGTACATACGCACTGTGGGGTTGAGGGGGGGATGCAGAAAGGTTACAAATTCAAGTGCATAGAGTGTATACCATAAGAGAAGCAGCGTGGCTCAGTGGAAAGAGCCCGGGCTTTGGAGTCAGAGGTCATGGGTTCGAATCCCTGCTCTGCCACATGTCTGCCGTGTGACCTTGGGCAAGTCACTTGACTTCTCTGAGTCTCAGTTATCTCATCTGTAAAATGGGGATTAAGACTGTGAGCCCCACGTGGGTCAACTTGATCACCTTGTATCCCCCCCAGCGCTTAGAACAGTGCTCTGCACATAGTAAGTGCTTAACAAATGTCATCATTATTATAAGCTCCTTGCGGCCAAGGGTTGTGTCCACCTACTCTATTGTATTGTACTCTTTCAAGCGCCTAGGACAGTGCTCCGGCCAAAGTAAGCGGTCTGTAAATACCATTGATTGATTGACCTAATTTTCCTGCCATGATTCAGGGGGTCTGGGCGTCCAAAGAGGGGTGGAGGGAAAGGATCTTGGGAGGGAACGTAGTAATAATAATAATAATGATGGTATTTGTTTTAGACTGTGAGCCCACTGTTGGGTAGGGACCGTCTCTATATGTTGCCAACTTGTACTTCCCAAGCGCTTAGTACAGTGCTCTGCACACAGTAAGCGCTCAATAAATACGATTGATTGATTGATTGATTGATTTGTTAAGCACTTGCTATGCGCCAAGCTCCTCCTGGATTGACTGACAGGACAGGTATCTGAGAAGTAGCGTGGCTTAGTGAATGGAGCCTTGCCTGGGAGTCATTAGGACCTGGGTTCTAATCCCAGCTCTGCCACTTGTCTGCTGTGTGACCTTGGACAAGTCACTTCTCTGGGCATCAGTTCACTCAGTTACTCGGGGCACTCTGGGCCTTGGTTGCCTCATCTGTGAAATGGGGATTAAGAGTTTGAGCCCATATGGGACTATGTCCGATCCAATTAATTTGTATCTACCCCAGAGCTTAGAACAGTCTTTGGCACATAATAACCGCTCAACAAGTACCATTACTATATATTTTTAATGGCATTTTATTAAGCACTTACTAGGTGCAAAGCACTGTTCTAAGCGCTGGGGAGGATACAAGGTGATCCTGATGGTTGTCCCACATGGGGCTCACAGTCTTAATCCCCATTTGACAGATGAGGTAACTGAGGCCCAGAGAAGTGAAGCGACTTGCCCAAAGTCACACAGCTGACAATTGGCGGAGCCGGGATTTGAACCCATGACCTCTGACTCCAAAGCCCGGGCTCTTTCCACTGAGCCACGCTGCTTCCCCTATTATTATTATTAGGTATCTGAATCTCCCCCTTTTAGACTGTGAGCCCACTGTTGGGAATATGTTGCCAACTTGTACTTCCCAAGCGCTTCGTACAGTGCTCTGCACACAGTAGGCGCTCAATAAATACGATTGATTGATTGACTGATTGATTAGGGGTGCCAGTTTCTCCTCTGGTGTCTTGTGTGATCTGGGCAGACCCTTACACGGAAGGAATCCCCCTTCCCCGCTTTTCCCAGCTGGAGATGTTGTCAAGCCCGGGTTCCCAGGGACAAGGAAAGGCCCAGAACCAAACCCCCGGGGGAAACTGAGTCAGAGAACGAGACCACAGAGCGAATTACCTGATCCGAGGCGAAGCAGCTGCCTCTCTCTGCTTCCGCTGGGTGTTGGGCCTTGTCGTGGAGTTCGCCGCTGCCCCAGTCCCCGGGAAGAGTCCGGCCCGGGCCCGTGGGCCGGCCTGGAGACGGGATCGGGATGTTTTTTCCAAGTCCTGTCCACCCTCCGCGGTCACGTGGTGCCCAGTGCTGCCAGTGGTCAGCCCATCTCCGGGACAGGCATCCCTTTGTGTTGTCCAGAAACAGAGAACAAAGAAAGGGTGGCATTCTCGGCTCTGGGAAAGCCGCCTGCTTCAGGCTGAAGCCGCAGAAAACTACAGTAAACTAGAAGCAGCGTGGCTCAGTGGAGAAGACACCGGGCTTTGGAGTCAGAAGTCATGGGTTCGAATCCCGACTCTGCCAATTGTCAGCTGGGTGACTTTGGGCAAGTCACTTCTCTGGGCCTCAGTTCCCTCATCAGTAAAATGGGGATTGAGACTGTGACTCCCATGTGGGACAACCTGATCTCCTTGTAACCTCCCCAGCGCTTAGAACAGTGCTTTGCACATAGTAAGCGCTTAATAAATGCCATCATTATTATTATTATTACAGGAATTAGGGAAGGGGGCTTCGTGGGTCCGGGCCCTGGGGGTCCCTGAGGGGACAGAATATAGCGAGGGTCAAAGCATTGGGGGGACTCAGGGGCGAGCAACCATACTGATGAGGAGTGGAAGCCGGTGGCTGCTTCTTAGAGAAGCGGCGTGGCTCAGTGGAAAGAGCCCGGGCTTTGGAGTCATCATCATCATCATCAATCGTATTTATTGAGCGCTTACTATGTGCAGAGCACTGGACTAAGCACTTGGGAAGTACAAATTGGCAACATATAGAGACAGTCCCTACCCAACAGTGGGCTCACAGTCTAAAAGGGGGGAGACAGAGAACAGAGAACAAAAGGGGGGGGAGTCAGAGGTCATGGGTTCCAATCCCGGCTCCGCCCATTGTCAGCTGCGTGACTTTGGGAGAGTCACTTAGCTTCTCCGGGCCTCAGTTACCTCCTCTGTAAAATGGGGATTAAGACTGCGAAGCAGCGTGGCTGGGGAAGCAGTGTGGCTCAGTGGAAAGAGCGTGGGCTTTGGAGTCAGAGGTTAGGAGCTCAAATCCCCGCTCTGCCAAGTGTCAGCTGTGTGACTTTGGGCAAGTCACTTGACTTCTCTGGGCCTCAGTTTCCTCATCTGTAAAATGGGGATTAAGACTGTGAGCCCCACGTGGGACAACCTTGATTACCTTGTATCTCCCCCAGCGCTTAGAACAGTGCTTGGCACATAGTAAGCACTTAATAATAATAATAATAATAAGTTTGGTATTTGTTAAGTGCTTACTATGTGCAAAGCACTGTTCTAAGCGCTGGGGAGGATACAAGGTGATCAGGTTGTCCCTTGTGGGGCTCACAATCTTAATCCCCATTTTACAGATGAGGGAACTGAGGCCCAGAGGGAACTGAGGGCCTCAGGCCCAGGAACAGAGGCCCTGAGGCACGTTTAATAATAATAATGGTATTTGTTAAGCGCTTACTATGCTTAACGTATACCATTATTATTATTATTATTATTATTATCCGTCACAAAACCTGCCGGTCTCAACTTCACATCACCAAGATCTTCCCTTTCCCCTCCATCCAAACCGCTACCACGTTAGTACAATCACTCATCCTATCCCGACTGCTCCCTCTACCCTACCCCCTTCCCTTCCCCACAGCACTTGTATATATTTGTACAGATTTATTACTCTATTAATTTTATTAATGACATGCGTTTAGCTATAATTCTATCTATTCTGACGGTATTAACACCTTTCTACCTGTTTGGTTTCGTTGTCTGTCTCCCCTTTCTAGACTGGGAGCCCGTTGTTGGGTAGGGACTGTCTCTATGTGTTGTCGATTTGTACTTCCCAAGCGTTCAGTCCAGTGCTCTGCACACAGTAAGCGCTCAGTAAATACGATTGAATGAATGAATGAACAAATACTATCATCATTATTATTATTATCATTATTAAGAAAAGGGGAGGAGGAGGAGGAAGACTTCTAGACTGTGAGCCCATTGTTGGGTAGGGACCATCTCGAGATGTTGCCAACTTGGACTTCCCAAGCGCTTAGTCCAGTGCTCTGCACACAGTAAGCGCTCAATAAATACGATTGAATGAATGAATGAAGAGTGGGTGAGTTTGGGGCTAGCAGGGCCGTCTGGGGAGCTGGCCGGGCGAGGGGGAGATGGAGAAGGAGCCCCCAGACGGCTCTGCTCCATTTGAGAAGCAGCGTGGCTTAGTGGCAAGAGCCCGGGCTTGGGAGTCGGGGGTCGTGGGTTCTAATCCTGCCTCTGCCACTTATTAGCTGTGTGACTTTGCCCACTGTTGGGTAGGGAGCGTCTCTATATGTTGCCAACTTGTACTTCCCAAGCACTCTGCACGCTATGCTCAATAAATACGATTGATTGATTGATTGAGTCACTTAGCAGCGTGGCTCAGTGAAAAGAGCCCGGGCTTGAGAGTCAGAGGTCGCGTGTTCTAGTCCCGGCTCCGCCACATGTCTGTTGTGTGGCCTTGGGCAAGTCACTTAACTTCCCTGAGCCTCAGTTCCCTCATCTGTAAAATGGGGATTAAGACTGTGAGCCCCACGTGGGACAACCTGATCACCTTGCATCCCCCCACACCCACTCGCCTGCTGATTAGAACATAGTAGGCACTTAACAAATGCCATTATTATTATTATTATTATTATTATATTATTATTATTATTATTTGTTGCTAATTTGTACTTCCCAAGCGCTTAGTACAGTGCTCAGCACATAGTAAGCGCTCAATAAATACGATTGAAACATGGCTGTCGCCGGACGACACGGTCTCTTCTGCTGCTCTCTGCAGTGCAGGCCTCTTCTTCTCCCACTCCCCCAGACTCACCGGAAAAGGAGGAGGTGTCGGTTTCCTTCTCGCCCCCCAATGTCGCTTTCGCACTATCCCTCCTCCCCCTTCCCTTTCCTTCCCTTCCTTTGAAGCCCATATTATTCGCCTCTACCACCCCCTCCAGATTCTTGTAGCCGTCATCTACCGCCCTCCGGGCCCCACTTCCAACTTCTTTAACGACTTTGACCCCTTCCTCACATTCCTTCTCTCCTTCTCCATGCCCACTCTGATCCTCGGAGACTTCAATATCCACATGGATATCCCTAACGACTCCTCTGCCGCCCGCCTTCTATCTCTCCTTGACGCTGCCAACCTCTTCCTCCACCCCACCTCACCCACTCACCAACTTGGTCATACCCTAGACCTCATCATCTCCTACCGCTGCACTGTGTCCACCCTCACCAACTCTGTGATCCCTCTCTCTGATCATAATCTTCTCACCTGCCTCCTCACTCACACACCTTTCCCCCGTAAATCCGTATTACTCCCTCACAGAGATCTCCGCTCTCTGGACCCCACCCATCTTTCGGAGCGCCTCACACCCCACCTCGCCGCCCTCTCCTCTCTACCCAGTCTTGATGATCAGATTACTGCTCTCAACTCTACCCTTTCTACTCAGCTAGACTCACTCGCTCCCCTTTCCCTTCGCCGCTCTCGCACCACTAACCCACAGCCCTGGATCACTGCCACTGTCCGCCTCCTTCGCTCTTATGCTCGAGCTGCCGAACGCTGCTGGCGAAAGTCTAAACACCATGCCAACCTCGTTCACTTCAAGTTTATCCTTTCCTGCCTTAACTCAGCCCTCTCTTCTGCCAGACAAAACTATTTCTCCTCCCTTATTGACACCCATGCCCATCACCCCCGCCAGCTCTTCCGTACATTCAACTCCCTTCTCAGGCCCCCGGTTCCTCCCCCTCCTCCTTCCCTCACCCCCAACGATCTGGCCTCCTACTTCATTAACAAAATTAAATCCATCAGGTCCGACCTCCCCAAAGTCTCTTCCCCCCTTTCTCCAACCCCCCGGCTCTCAACACTCTCTGCTACTCTCCCATCCGTCCCAGCGGTATCCTCAGAGGAACTCTCCTCCCTCCTCTCAAGTGCTACTCCGGCCACCTGTGCTTCTGACCCCATTCCCTCTCATCTTATGAAATCTCTCGCTCCATCCCTTCTCCCCTCCTTAACTTCCATCTTCAACCGCTCACTCTCCACTGGTTCCTTCCCCTCTGCCTTCAAACATGCCCATGTCTCTCCCATCCTAAAAAAACCCTCTCTTGACCCCACCTCACCTTCTAGTTATCGTCCCATATCCCTCCTACCATTCCTTTCCAAACTCCTTGAACGAGTTGTCTACACGCGCTGCCTAGAATTCCTCAACAACAACTCTCTCCTCGACCCCCTCCAGTCTGGCTTCCGTCCCCTTCATTCCACGGAAACTGCGCTCTCAAAGGTCACCAATGACCTCCTGCTTGCCAAATCCAACGGCTCATACTCTGTCCTAATCCTCCTCGACCTCTCAGCTGCCTTTGACACTGTGGACCACCCCCTTCTCCTCCACACGTTATCTGACCTTGGCTTCACAGACTCCGTCCTCTCCTGGTTCTCCTCTTATCTCTCCGGTCGTTCTTTCTCAGTCTCTTTTGCAGGCTCCTCCTCCCCCTCCCATCCTCTTACGGTGGGGGTTCCCCAAGGTTCAGTACTTGGTCCCCTTCTGTTCTCAATATACACTCACTCCCTTGGTGACCTCATTCGCTCCCACGGCTTCAACTATCATCTCTACGCTGATGACACCCAGATCTACATCTCTGCCCCCGCTCTCTCCCCCTCCCTCCAGGCTCGCATCTCCTCCTGCCTTCAGGACATCTCCATCTGGATGTCCGCCCGCCACCTAAAGCTCAACATGTCGAAGACTGAGCTCCTTGTCTTCCCTCCCAAACCTTGTCCTCTCCCTGACTTTCCCATCTCTGTTGACGGCACTACCATCCTTCCCGTCTCACAAGCCCGCAACCTTGGTGTCATCCTCGACTCTGCTCTCTCATTCACCCCTCACATCCAAGCCGTCACCAAAACCTGCCGGTCTCAGCTCCGCAACATTGCCAAGATCCGCCCTTTCCTCTCCATCCAAACTGCTACCCTGCTCATTCAAGCTCTCATCCTCTCCCGTCTGGACTACTGCACTAGCCTTCTCTCTGATCTCCCATCCTCGTGTCTCTCTCCACTTCAATCCATACTTCATGCTGCTGCCCGGATTATCTTTGTCCAGAAACGCTCTGGACATATTACTCCCCTCCTCAAAAACCTCCAATGGCTACCGATCAATCTGCGCATCAGGCAGAAACTCCTCACCCTGGGCTTCAAGGCTCTCCATCACCTCGCCCCCTCCTACCTCACCTCCCTTCTCTCCTTCTACTGCCCAGCCCGCACCCTCCGCTCCTCCACCGCTAATCTCCTCACTGTACCTCGCTCTCGCCTGTCCCGCCATCGACCCCCGGCCCACGTCATCCCCCGGGCCTGGAATGCCCTCCCTCTGCCCATCCGCCAAGCTAGCTCTCTTCCTCCCTTCAAGGCCCTGCTGAGAGCTCACCTCCTCCAGGAGGCCTTCCCAGACTGAGCCCCTTCTTTCCTCTCCCCCTCGTCCCCCTCTCCATCCCCCCGTCTTACCTCCTTCCCTTCCCCACAGCACCTGTATATATGTATATATGGTTGTACATATTTATTACTCTATTTATTTATTTATTTATTTATTTATTTTACTTGTACATTTCTATCCTACTTATTTTATTTTGTTGGTATGTTTGGTTCTGTTCTCTGTCTCCCCCTTTTAGACTGTGAGCCCACTGTTGGGTAGGGACTGTCTCTATGTGATGCCAATTTGTACTTCCCAAGCGCTTAGTACAGTGCTCTGCACATAGTAAGCGCTCAATAAATACGATTGATTGATTGATTGATTGATTGATGATGATGGTGATGATGATGATGATTATTCTAGACTGTGAGCCCACTGTTGGGTAGGGACCGTCTCTGTTGTCAACTTGGACTTCCCAAGCGCTTAGTCCAGTGCTGTGCACACAGTAAGCGCTCAATAAATATGAATGAATGAATGAATGAATGAATGAATGAATGGAAAAATTGGGAGGGGGATCGAGTCGGAGTCAAAGACGGGCCCGAGCGCCCCCAAGCGGCCAAAACCGTTTTATTCTATTTATTCTATTCGGTCGTATTTCTTGTGTGCTTACTACTACTACTACTACTACTACTAATAATAATAATAATAATAATAATAATGGCATTTGTTAAGCGCTTACTATGTGCAAAAAACACTGTTCTAAGCGCTGGGGAGGTTACAAGGTGATCAGGTTGCCCCACGTGGGGCTCACAGTCTTCATCCCCATTTTCCAGATGAGGTCACTGAGGCCCAGAGAAGTGAAGTGACTTGCCCAAAGTCATTCCTTCATTCATTCACTCAATCGTATTTATTGAGCGCTTACTGTGTGCAGAGCACTGTTCTTTGCTTGCATTCATTCATTCAATCGCATTTATTGAGCGCTTACGGTGTGCAGAGCACTGGACTAAGCGCATGGGAAGTCCAAGTTGGCAACATATAGAGACGGTCATCTATCGTATTTAATCGTATTTATTGGGCGCTTACTGTGTGCAGAGCACTGTACTAAGCGCTTGGGAAGTACAAGTTGGCAACATCTAGAGACAGTCCCTACCCAACAGTGGGCTCACAGTCTAAAAGGGGGAGACAGAGAACAAAACCAAACGTACTAACAAAATAAAATAAATAGAATAGATATGGACAAGTAAAATAAATAAATAAATAAATAGAGTAACAAATATGTACAAACGTATATACATATATACAGGTATATATACATATATATGGTCCCTACCCAACTGCGGGCTCACGGTCTAAAAGGGGGAGACAGAGAACAAAACAAAACATATTAACAAAATAAAATAAATAGAATAAATATGTACACCCAGCTGACAAGGGGAGGAGCCGGAATTAGAACCCATGACCTCTGACTACCAAGCCCGGGCTCTTTCCACTGAGTCAGGCTGCTTCTCTACCAACTCTACTAGAATCTATCAACTCTGTTGTATTGTACTCTGCCAAGCGCTTAGTAAGAGCTCAATAAATATGCTTGATTGGCTGGGAGGGGGCAGGGATGTTGTGGGTGGGTGGGAAGGGTCATGGACATGGGCCCCTTAGGGACAGCGCTCCTTGAGAGTATTCATTCATTCAATCGTATTTATTAATAATAATAATAATAATAATGTTGGTATTTGTTAAGCACTTACTATGTGCAAAGCACTGTTCTTTGCTTGTATTCATTCATTCATTCACTCAATCGTATTTATTGAGTGCTTACGGTGTGCAGAGCACTGGATTAAGCACTTGGGAAGTACAAGTTGGCAACATCTACAGACGGTCCCTACCCAACAGCGGGCTCACAGTCTAGAAGGGGGAGACAGACAACAAAACTAAACATATTAATCAATCAATCAATCGTATTTATTGAGCACTTACTGTGTGCAGAGCACTTTCATTCAATCGTATTTATTAATAATAATAATAATAATGTTGGTATTTGTTAAGCACTTACTATGTGCAAAGCACTATTCTTTGCTTGTATTCATTCATTCAATCGTATTTATTGAGCACTTACTGTGTGCAGAGCGCTGTACTAAGCACTTGGGAAGTCCAAGGTGGCAACATATAGAGACGGTCCCTATCCAACAGTGGGCTCACAGTCTAGAAGGGGGAGACAGACAACAAAACAAAACATATTAATCAATCAATCAATCGTATTTATTGAGCGCTTACTGTGTGCAGAGCACTTTCATTCAATCGTATTTATTAATAATAATAATAATAATGTTGCTATTTGTTAAGTGCTTACTATGTGCAAAGCACTGTTCTTTGCTTGTATTCATTCATTCAATCATATTTATTGAGCGCTTACTGTGTGCAGAGCACTGTACTAAGCGCTTGGGAAGTACAAGTTGGCAACATAGAGAGACGGTCCCTACCCAACAGCAGGCTCACAGTCTAAAAGGGGGAGACAGAGAACAAAACCAAAAATACTCACAAAATAAAATAAATAGAATAGATATGTACAAGTAAAATAAATAAATAAATAAATAGAGTAATAGATATGTACAAACATATATACATATATACAGGTACTGTGGGGAAGGGAAGGAGGTAAGATGGGGGGATGGAGAGGGGGATGAGGGGGAGAGGGAGGAAGGGGCTCAGTCTCGTATTTATTGAGCGCTTACTGTGTGCAGAGCACTGGACTAAGTGCTTGGGAAGTCCAAGTTGGCAACATATAGAGACAGTCCCTATCCAACAGCGGGCTCACAGTCTAGAAGGGGGAGACAGACAATAAAACAAAACATATTAGCAAAATAAAGTAAATAGAATAAATAGGTACTAATAAAATAAATAAATAAATAGAGTAATAAATACGTACAAACATATATACATATATACAGGTGCTGTGGGGAGGGGAAGGAGTAGACAGGCCCCCTCAAACAAGCCAGGGCCACTTTACTGGTCCAGGGCAGAGCTGGGGTGAATACACATATTCTCATTCTCTCTCTCTCTCTCTCTCTCTCTCTCTCTCTCTCTCTCTCTCTCTCTCTCTCACTCTCTCTATCTATCTATCTATCTATCTATCTATTTATTTCTCTCTCTCCCTCCTGCTCTGGGACCTTGGACGAGTCACTTTGCTTCTCTGTGCCTCAGTTACCTCATCTGCAAAATGGGGATGAAGACTGTGTGCCCCACTTGGGGTACAGACTGCATAATAATAATTGTGGTATTTGTTATGTGCTTACTCTTTGCTAAGTACTGTTCTAAGCGCTGGGGTAGATACTAGAGCATTCATTCATTTCTAGACTGTGAGCCCGCTGTCGGATAGGGACCGTCTCTATATGTTGCCAACTTGTCCTTCCCAAGTGCTTAGTCCAGTGCTCTGCACATAGTAACCGCTCAATAAATACGATTGAATGAATGAATGAATTGAGCACTTACTATGTGCAGAGCACTGTACTAAGCTCTTGGGAAGTACAAGTCGGCAACGTCTAGAGACGGTCCCTACCCAACAACGGGTTCACAGTCTAGAAGGGGAGGCAGACAACAAAACAAAACGTGTAGACTGGTGTCAAAATCGTCAGAACAAATAGAATTAAAGAAGCAGCGTGGCTCAGTGGAAAGACCATGGGCTTTGGAGTCAGAGGTCATGGGTTCGAATCCCAGCTCTGCCAATTGTCTGCCGTGTGACTTTGGGCGAGTCACAACTTCTCTGTGTCTCAGTTCCCTCATCTGTACAAGCACTGGACTAAGCGCTTGGGAAGTCCAAGTTGGCAACATAAAGAGACAGTCCCTACCCAACAGTGGGCTCACAGTCTAGAAGGGGGAGACAGAGAACAAAACCAAGCATACTAACAAAATAAAATGAATAGAATAGATATGTACAAGTAAAATACATAAATAAATAAATAGAGTAATAAATATGTACAAACATATATACATATATACAGGTACTGTGGGGAAGGGAAGGAGGTAAGATGGGGGGATGGAGAGGGGGATGAGCCCCCTGTGGGACAACCTGATCGCCTTGTAACCTCCCCAGCGCTTAGAACAGTGCTTTGCACATAATAAGCACTTAATAAATGCTATTATATAATTAAAGCTATATATACATCATTAACAGAATAAATAGAATAGTAAATATGTACAAGATAATGCAGTACATATGTACAAGATAACGCTTAGCACAGTTGCCTGGCACAAAGTAAACACCTAACAAATACCATTTTTTTTTTAAAAAAGTCCTGGGCTGGAGTCTTTTTCGTTTTGGGGGGGGGGAAGACGGGGGTGAGCAGTGGCCCGGCATGGGTTCTGGATGCGAGTCCATCCCCTCTCTGTCCCCAGGCACATCCGGTGACCGCCTCCTGCTTCCCTTGACCAATCAATCAATCAATCAATCAGTTGGCGAGCTGAAACCATGGCCTGGGTACCCCCAGACGTGACCGGAAGCGACTCCAGGAGAGGGGACCCTGCGGTCAGCGTGAGCCAAGGAGCAACAGCCCCTAGCCCCCCTGAGACCCCGAGAAACCATTATGGAAGAGAAATCTCCAATGATGACTTTCATCCCCATTACATCGTCGAATTTCTGGCCCTGGTGTTCTGCCTGGCTGGGCTGGTGGGGAACTTTTAGACTGTGAGCCCACTGTTGGGTAGGGACCGTCTCTATGTGTTGCCAACTTGTACTTCCCAAGCGCTTAGTACAGTGCTCTGCACACAGTAAGCGCTCAATAAATACGATTGATTGATTGATTGATTGAACGGCCTCGTGCTCTGGACCCTCGGCTTCCGCCTGGAGAGAACCCCTTTCACGGTCTACATCCTCCACCTGGCCGCCGCCGACCTGCCGGGCCAAAAATTATCTCACGCAGCTGTTGCACATATGTAGCTGGGTGTCGGGTGTGAATCTAATCATGTCCATAGTCTCCATGGCCACGTTTTTTCTCGGGCCGGGCCTGCTCTCGGCCCTGAGCACCGAGCGCCGTCTGTCCATCCTCTTTCCACGTTGCTACCGCAACCGTTGCCGCCCAGTAGCTCTGTCTTCCGCGGTATGTGCCCTCCTCTGGGCCATCGCCGGCCTCTTCACTTTATTCTGTAGCCTCTTCTGCGGCCTAAGAGACGACATCGGGTATGACAAGGCATGCGGGCCGCTGACTACCACGTGGAAACCTGTGGTCTCCCTCGCCCTGACGCTGTGTCTGATGGGGATCAATCTGCGCATCAGGCAGAAACTCCTCACCTTGGGCTTCCAGGCTGTCCATCCCCTGGCCCCCTCCTACCTCACCTCCCTTCTCTCCTTCTCCAGCCCAGCCCGCACCCTCCGCTCCTCCGCCGCTAATCTCCTCACCGTTCTCGCCTGTCCCGCCATCAATCCCCGACCCACGTCCTCCCCCGGGCCCGGAATGCCCCCAATCCCTCTGCCCATCCGCCAAGCTCGCTCTCTTCCTCCCTTCAAGGCCCTGCTGAGAGCTCACCTCCTCCAGGAGGCCTTCCCAGACTGAGCCCCTTCCTTTCTCTCCCCCTCGTCCCCCTCTCCATCCCCCCCATTTTACCTCCTTCCCTTCCCCACAGCACCTGCATATATGTTTGTACATATTTATTACTCTATTTGTTTATTTATTTTACTTGTACATATCTATTCTATTTATTTTATTTTGTTAGTATGTTTGGTTTTGTTCTCTGTCTCCCCCTTTTAGACTGTGAGCCCACTGTTGGGTAGGGACTGTCTCTAGATGTTGCCAATTTGTACTTCCCAAGCGCTTAGTACAGTGCTCTGCACATAGTAAGCACTCAATAAATACGATTGATGATGATGATGATGATGGGGCTGCCCGGCCTCGTCCTGTGGGTCGGCGGCCGGGGCCGAGTCCTTCGCCGATCGCCTTCGAGGCTCTACCTCACCATCCTGCTCATCACACTGGTTTCCTACACCATTTGTTGGTCCATTTTCCTGCAAGACCACAGTCTCCTGCCCCACTGTTTTTCAATCTCGCAGTTCCTGTCCTGCTTCGACTGCAGGGCCAAACCTGTCATCTACGTCCTGGTGGGCTGTTGGGCGAAGCAGAGGTCGCGGGAGCTGCTCGCCGGCGTTGTGCAGAGGGCATTCACTAAGTAGCCCGAGCTTGGGGGGGTGGACGAGGGCCTGGGGAGTCTCCCCCGAAAGCCACTGCGGACACATCGCCATAAACCTGGTAGTGGGGAGCGAAGGGGCCCGGTCAGCAGTGAACCACGGCAACTATAAATAAATCATGGCCTAGAGAAGCATCACGGCGTGATTCATTCATTCGATCGTATTTATTGAGCGCTTACTGTGTGCAGAGCACTGTACTAAGCGCTTGGGAAGTACAAGTTGGCAACATATAGAGACGGTCCCTACCCAACAGTGGGCTCACAGTCTAGAAGGTGGCGGGGGGGAGTTCAGTTTTACCGAGTTGTTAAACACATTCCCTGCCCACAATGAGCTTTCAGTCTACAGGGACTCCCCTTCATTTAGGCCACGGTGCCTCCCCAAAACTGGATTGTCAGTCCTACTTCAGTCTGTCCTACTTCAGTCTTAGCCGCCTCCGTCCCAGACTTTGACAATTCATCAACGTCCAGAGTTTTCTGTGAACCCTGTAGAACCCCTAAGTATCTGGCTGGGTCCGAGGGAAATTACTTGGTTAAGTGGTGGTGTGTGATTATTTGCACAAAGAAGGAGACACTTTGTCCTTGAACAGTGGCTGGGTGAGTGACCCTTTTAGGATCCTGTCCATGGAGGCCGTCATGTCCCGGTTCCTCAGGCTGTAGATGAGGGGGATCAGGGAAAGGGGCACTACCGTGTAGACCACGGAAACCAGCAGGTTCACAATCAAGGAGGAGTCTGAGGGAGGCTTGATAAAGACAAATACAACCGCCGAGAAGAAAAAGTATTTAAGCACTTACTATGTGCCAAGAACTCTTCTACACACTGGAATAGATACAAGGTAATCAGGTTGGACACAGCCCCTGTCCCACATAGGGCTCACAGTCTTAATCCCCATTTTATAGATGAGGTAACTGAGACACAGAGAAGTGAAGTGACTAGCCACCACAGGCCTGGGGGTCAGAGGGTTGTGGGTTCTAATCCCCGCTCTGCCACTTGTCTAATGTGTTACTTTGGGCAAGTCACTTTACTTCTCTCTGCCTCAGTTCCCTCATCCCTTAGGTAGGGACCGCTGCTGTATGTTGCCAACTTGTACTTCCCAAGCGCTTGGTCCAGTGCTCTGCACACAGTAAGCGCTCAATAAACACGATTGGATGAATGAATGAATGAATGAATGAATGTGAGCCCTGTGTGGGACAGGGAATGTGTCCTACTCGATCAGCTTGTATTCATTCATTCACTCGTATTTATTGAGTGCTTACTGTGTGCAGAGCACTGTACTAAGCGCTTGGGAAGTACAAGTTGGCAACATATAGAGACAGTCCCTACCCAACAGTGGGCTCACAGTCTAGAGAACAAAACGAAACATATTAACAAAATAAAATAAATAGAATAGATAGGTACAAGTAAAATAAATAAATAAATAGAGTAATAAATATGTACAAACATATATACATATATACAGGTGCTGTGGGGAAGGGAAGGAGGTAAGACGGTGGGGATGGAGAGGGGGACGAGGGGGACAGGACGAGGGGGACTCCAAATACTTCTTGGACTTTTTCTTACTAGTGACAGAGCCAGGTGACACAAGGAAGAAAGGAGAGGACATTTTATTCATTTTATTTATTTATTTTATTTTGTTAATATGTTTTGTTTTGTTCTCCCCCTTCTAGACTGTGAGCCCACTGTTGGGTAGGGACCGTCTCTATATGTTGCCAATCTGTACTTCCCAAGTGCTTAGTACAGTGCTCTGCACACAGTAAGCGCTCAATAAATATGATTGAATGAATGAATTAATTAATTCAAGATCGTATATTTTAGTCAAGTTCCACAGCCATGGTCACAGAGAGGGGGCAGAAAGTGATTTGGGGTGGGGGGAAAAGGCAAGGGGCAGACATTCATTCATTCTTTCATTTAATCGTATTTATTGAGCGCTTACTGTGTGCAGAGCACTGGACTAAGCGCTTGGGAAGGACAAGTCGGCAACATGTAGAGACGGTCCCTACCCAACAACGGGCTCACAGTCTAGAAGGGGGAGACAGACAACAAAACAAAGCTTGTGGACAGGTGTCAAGTCATCAGAATAAATAGAAATAAAGTTAGGTGCACATCATTAACAAAATAAATAGAATAGTAAATATGTACAGGTAAAATAGATAGAGTAATCAATCTGTACAAACATCTATACAGGGGCTGTGGGGAGGGGAAGGAGGTAGGGTGGGGGGGATGGGGAGGAGGAGAAAAAAGGGGGCTCAGTGTGGGAAGGCCACCCGGAGGAGGTGAGCTCTCAGTAGGGCTTTGAAGGGAGGAAGAGAGCTAGTTTGGCGGATCAATCAATCAATTGTATTTATTGAGCGCTTACTGAATGCAGAGCACTGTACTAAGCGCTAGGGAAGTACAAGTTGGCAACATATAGAGACGGTCCCTACCCTACAGCGGGTTCACAGTCTAGAAGGGGGAGACAGAAAACAAAACCAAACATATTAACAAAATAAAATAAATAGAATAGATATGTACAAGTAAAATAAATAAATTAATAGAGTAATAAATACGTACAAACATATAGACATATATACAGGATGTGCGGAGGGAGGGCATTCCAGGCCAGCGGGAGGACGTGGGCTGGGGGTCGACCGCGGGACAGGTGGGAACGAGGCCCAGTGAGGAGGTGAGCGGCGGCAGAGGAGCGGAGGGTGCGGGCTGGGCTGGAGAAGGAAAGAAAGGAGGTGAGGTAGGAGGGGGTGAGGTGATGGACAGCCTTGAAGCCCAGGGTGAGGAGTTTTTGCCTGACTTGCCCAAAGTCACACAGCTGACAGTTGGCGGAGCCGGGATTTGAACCCATGACCTCTGACTCCAAAGCCCAGGCTCTTTCCACTGAGCCACGCTGCTTGTATCCACCCCAGCGCTTAGTACACTGCCTGGCACATAGTAAAGGCTTAACAAATACTGACCTTGGGCAAACCACTTAATGTATATATGTATATATCTATAATTTTACTTATATTGATGCCTGTTTACTTGTTTTTATGTCTGTTCCCCCCCCCCCCACCGCCCACCTGCTTTTTGGCAGGGATTATCTGATTTTATTGCTTTATTGTACGTTCCAAGTGCTTAGTACAGTGCTCTTCAGACAGTAAGCGCTCAATAAATATGATTGAATGAATGAATGCATGAATAAATATGACTGAATGAGTGAATGAATGAACTTCTCCGCACCTCAGTTCCCTCATCTGTAAAATGGGGATTAAGACTATGAGCCCCATGTGGGACAACCTGATCACCTTATACCTACTCCAGCGCTTAGAGAAGCAGCGTGGCTCAGTGGAAAGAGCACGGGCTTGGGAGTCAGAGGTCGTGGGTTCTAATTCCGACGCTGGCACCTGTCAGCTGTGTGACTTTGGGCAAGTCACTTCACTTCTCTGGGCTTCAGTTCCCTCATCTGTCAAAAGGAGATGAAGACTGTGAGCCCCAAGTGGGACAACCTGATCACCTTGTATCTCTCCCAGTGTTTAGAACAGTGCTTGGCACATAGTAGGTGCTTAACAAATGCCATTATTATTATTATTATTATTATTATTATTATTATAGGGGAAGCAGTGTGGTTTAGTGGAAAGAGCCTAGCCTTGGGAGTCAGAGGTCGTGGGTTCTAATTCTGACCCTACCACTTATTAGCAAGTCACTAAACTTCTCTGGGCCTCAGTTCCCTCATCTGTAAAATGGGGGTTGACTGTGAGCCCCCCCCCCCGTGGGACAACCTGATCACCTTGTATCCCCCCAGCACTTAGAACAGTGCTTTGCACATAGTAAGCACTTAATAAATGCCATTATTATTATTATTATTATCAGCTGTGTGACTTTGGGCCAGTCATTTGACTTCTCTGTGGCTCAGTTCCCTCATCTGAAAAACGGGGATGAAGACTGTGAGCTCCACGGGGGACAACCTGATGACCTTGTATCTACCCCCAGCGTTTAGAAAGTGTTTGGCACATAGTAAGCGCTTAACAAATACCATCATCATCATTATTATTATTATTGTTGCTATGCATCTCCCCCTGCGCTTAGAATAGTGCTTGGCACATAGTAAGTGCTTAACAAATACCATCATCATCATTATTAATATTATTGTTATTACCTTGTATCTCTCCCAGCGCTTAGAACAGTGCTTTGCACATAGTAAGCGCTTAATAAATGCCATTATTATTATTATTAGAGGCAGCGTTGCTCAGTGGAAAAGGCACGGGCTGGGGAGCCAGAGGTCAAGGGTTCTAATCCCGGCTCCGCCACTTGTCAGCTGGGTGACCTTAGGCAAGTCACTTCACTTCTCTGGCCCTCAGTTCCCTCATCTGTAAAATGGGGGTGAAGACTGTGAACCCCACGTGGGACAACCTGATTACCTTGTATCTTCCTCAGCGCTTAGAACAGTGCTTGGCACATAGTAAGCGCTTAACAAATAAAAAAAAATTATTATTGTTACAGTGCTCTGCACACAGTAAGCGCTCAATAAATACGATAGAATGAATGAATGAAAGAATCATTATCATTCTAGACTGTGAGCCCGTTGTTGGCTAGGGACTAGTCTCTATCTGTTGCCGACTTGGACTTCCCAAGCGCTTAGTCCAGTGCTCTGCACACAGTAAACGCTCAATAAATACAATTGAATGAATGAATCATCATCATTCTAGACTGTGAGCCCGTTGTTGGGTAGGGACCGTCTCTCTGTGTTGCCGACTTGGACTTCCCAAGCGCTTAGTCCAGTGCTCTGCACGCAGTAAGCACTCAATAAATACAATTGAATGAATGAATCATCATCATTCTACATTGTGAGCCCGTTGTTGGGTAGGGACCGTCTCTCTATGTTGCCAACTGGTACTTCCCAAGTGCTTAGTCCAGTGCTCAGCACACAGTAAGCTCTCAATAAATACGATTGAATGAATAAATCATCATCATTTTAGGCTGTGGGCCAGTTGCTGGGTAGGGACCGTCTCTCTATGTTGCCGACTTGTACTTCCCAAGCGCTTAGTCCAGTGCTCTGCACGCAGTAAGTGCTCAATAAATACGATTGAATGAATGAATGAAAGAATCATCATCATTCTACATTGTGAGCCCATTGTTGGGTAGAGACTGTCTCTATCTGTTGCCGACTGGTACTTCCCAAGCGCTTAGTCCAGTGCTCTGCACGCAGTAAGCGCTCAATAAATACGATTGAATGAATGAATGAAAGAAACATCATCATTCTACATTGTGAGCCCATTGTTGGATAGGGACCGTCTCTCTATGTTGCTGACTTGGACTTCCCAAGCGCTTAGTCCAGTGCTCTGCAGGCAGTAAGCGCTCAATAAATACGATTGAATGAATGAATGAAAGAAGCATCATCATCCTACATTGTGAGCCCGTTGTTGGGTAGGAACCGTCTCTCTATGTTGCCGACTTGGACTTCCCAAGCGCCTAGTCCAGTGTTGTAAGTGAGCACTCAATAAATACGATTGAATGAATGAATGAAAGAAGCATCATCATCCTACTTTGTGAGCCCGTTGTTGGGTAGGGACCGTCTCTCTATGTTGCCGACTTGGACTTCCCAAGCGCTTAGTCCAGTGCTCAGCACACAGTAAGCGCTCAATACATAGGATTGAATGAATAAATCATCATCATTTTAGGCTGTGGGCCAGTTGTTGAGTAGGGACCATCTCTCTATGTTGCCGACTTGGACTTCCCAAGTGCTTAGTCCAGTGCTCTGCATGCAGTAAGCGCTCAATAAATACGATTGAATGAATGAATGAAAGAAGCGTCATCATTCTACATTGTGAGCCCGTTGTTGGGTAGGGACCGTCTCTCTACGTTGCCGACTTGGACTTCCCAAACGCTTAGTCCAGTGCTCAGCATGCAGTAAACGCTCAATAAATATGATTGAATGAATAAACCATCATCATTTTAGGCTGTGGGCCAGTTGTTGGGTAGGAACCGTCTCTCTATGTTGCCGACTTGGACTTCCCAAGCGCTTAGTCCAGTGCTCCGCACACAGTAAGCACTCAATAAATACGATTGAATGAACGAATGAAAGAAGCGTCATCATTCTACATTGTGAGCCCATTGTTGGGTAGGGACTGCCGACTTGTACTTCCCAAGCGCTTAGTCCAGTGCTCTGCACACAGTAAGAGCTCAATAAATACGATTGAATGAATGAAGCATCATCATCCTACATTGTGAGCCCGTTGTTGGGTAGGGACCGTCTCTCTATGTTGCCGACTTGGACTTTCCAAGCTCTTAGTCCAGTGCTCAGCACACAGTAAGCGCTCAATACATACGATTGAATGAATAAATCATCATCATTTTAGGCTGTGGGCCAGTTGTTGGGTAGGGACCGTCTCTCTATGTTGCCGACTTGGACTTCCCAAACGCTTAGTCCAGTGCCCTGCACGCAGTAAGCGCTCAATAAATACGATTGAATGAATAAATCATCATCATTTTAGGCTGTGGGCCAGTTCTTGGGTAGGGACCGTCTCTCTATGTTGCCGACTTGGACTTCCCAAGCGCTTAGTCCAGTGCTCTGCACGCATTAAGCACTCAATAAATACGATTGAATGAATGAATGAAAGAAGCATCATCATTCTACATTGTGAGCCTATTGTTGGGTAGGGACTGCCGACTTGTACTTCCCAAGCGTTTAGTCCAGTGCTCTGCACACAGTAAGCGCTCAATAAATACGATTGAATGAATGAATGAAAGAAGCATCATCATTCTGCATTATAAATACGATTGAATGAAGAAATCATCATCATTTTAGGCTGTGGGCCAGTTGTTGTGTAGGGACCGTCTCTCTAAGTTGCCGACTTGGACTTCCCAAGCGCTTAGTCCAGTGCTCTGCACGCAGAGAGCGCTCAATAAATACGATTGAATGAAGAAATCATCATTATTTTAGGCTGTGGGCCAGTTCTTGGGTAGGGACCGTCTCTCTATGTTGCCGACTTGCACTTCCCAAACGCTTAGTCCAGTGCTCTGCACGCAGTAAGCGCTCAATAAATACGATTGAATGAATAAATCGTCATCATTCTTCATTGTGAGCCCATTGTTGGGTAGGGACCGTCTCTCTACGTTGCCGACTTGGACTTCCCAAGCTCTTAGTCCAGTGCTCTGCACGCAGAGAGCACTCAATAAATACGACTGAATGAAGAAATCATCATCATTTTAGGCTGTGGGCCAGTTGTTGGGTAGGGACCGTCTCTCTATGTTGCCGACTTGGACTTCCCAAACGCTTAGTCCAGTGTCCTGCACGCAGTAAGCGCTCAATAAATCCGATTGAATGAATGAAGGAAGGAAGGAATCATCATCATCATCATCATCATTCCCGGCGGCGGCCTATCCCGCTCCTCCCGTTGCTTCCCGCCGGGTTTTCCTTGCTTCCCTCCCGCCCCCTCCTCCCGAGGTGACGGAGCTTCGTGCTATTTCCCGCAGCCTCCGCCGCGCCAACAGCTGGGCCTTCTCCCTCCGGGGGCCGGAGCCCCCCAACCCCGGGACCCCCGGGACCCCCGGGACCCCCAGGACCGGCCCCTGCAGGGTAAGGCCCGTTAGAGCCGGGGCTGGGGCCGCAGGGCTTTATTTGGGGGGTGATCTGGCTTGGCAGGAGCCCCCCATGCCCAATTCCCCGCTTCCCGACGAGGGGAGGGGGCTGCATTCATTCATCCAGTCTTACTTATTGAGCGCTTACTATGTGCAGAGCGCTCAGTTGGTTGGGGTCCTTCCTGGAGGGGACCCCTCTGTCCCCCCTCGATGGGGCTGCTGTTGGCTGGTGGGGGGCTGGGGGCTCCTGGATGCATCTATCGCTCGGTTGTTACTGTGTCCCCCCTCCTGTCCCCGTCGCCCCGATATCCTGATCCCTTCTTAGGGATGAAGACCCCTTCCCGTCCCTGCCGGCCACCAATCCATCCATCCATCCATCCATCCATCCATCCATCCATCAATCCATCCATCCATCAGGCCACAGCCCTGCAGGGCCTTGTCGAGGGGATGGAAGAAGCCAGGGGGCCCGCCCATGGAGGGGGGCGCTTACCGCAGTCCCCCGCCTTGTCTGTCCATCCCACTGACCACCCACCCCCCTTCCAGCCTGGCAGTCAAGGAAGGATGTGACCTCTGACCTCCTCACCCTCCTGTCCAGACATCAGTGCCCCCTGCCCCAAGTCCCAAGCTCCGGACATCTGGATCAATCAATCAATCAATCGTATTTATTGAGCGCTTACTGTGTGCAGAGCACTGTACTAAGCGCTTGGGAAGTACAAGGAAGATAAGGAGATGTGCCCCATTCCCAGCTGGCCCTAGCCCCCCATCCCTGGAGCCCCTAAGGGTCCAGGCGATCAGCCTTGGGCCTGGAAAATGTGCAGGCCACAACGAGGGTGGGCCGTGACACCATGAATAACCCATCAGGGTCGCTTCCCCCTGCGTCACTACTCTTCCGACCCCCCTTCCTTCCCACTGGCAAAAATCGTGACTGCGGCTTTTCTGGCCGCGAGGGAGGTTTCCAAGGCTCCTGACCCCACTGTTCTAGGGTCCTGGGGTCCTGCTTCTCCTGGTGCTGCCGGAGCGCTTAGGGGAAGGGTCCGGGGGTCTGCGCGGACTTCGTCCATTGCTGGGGACTATGACAGGTAGACAAACACACACAGAGAGGGAAAGGGAGAGAGATAGAGAGAGAGACAGAGATAGGGAGAGAGATGGAGGGAGAGACAGAGAGTTGGAGAGACAGAGGCAGAGAGGGATGGGGAGAGAGAGACAAAGAAAGATTCATTCAATCGTATTTATTGAGCGCTTACTGTGTGCAGAGCACTGGACTAAGCACTTGGGAAGTACAAGTTGGCAACCTATAGAGACGGTCCCTACCCAACAGCCGGCTCACAGTCTAGAAGGGGGAGACAGACAACAAAACAAAACATATTAACAAGGTAAAATAAATAGAATAAATATGTACAAATAAAATAGAGTAATAAATATGTACAAACATATATACATATCTACAGGTGCTGTGGGGAGGGGAAGGAGGTAAGACGGGGGGATGAGGAGGGGGAGAAGAAGGAGGGGGCTCGGTGTGGGAAGGCCTCCTGGAGGAGGTGAGCTCTCAGTAGGGCTTTGAAGGGAGGAAGAGAGCTAGCTTGGCGGATGTGCGGAGGGAGGGCATTCCAGGCCCGGGGGAGGACGTGGGCTGGGGGTCAATGGTGAAATGGGCAAGATGAGGCCCAGTGAGGAGGAGAGCAGCGGCAGAGGAGCGGAGGGTGCGGGCTGGGCTGGAGAAGGACAGAAGGGAGGTGAGGGAGGAGGGGGCGAGGTGATGGACAGCCTTGAAGCCGAGGGTGATTAGTTTTTGCCTGATGCGTAGGTTGATTGGTAGCCACTGGAGATTTTTGAGGAGGGGAGTGGCATGCCCAGAGCTTTTCTGCACAAAGACGATCTGGGCAGTAGTGTGAAGTATGGATTGAAGTGGGGAGAGACAGGAGGATGGGAGATCGGAGAGGTGGCTGATGCAGTAATACAGTCGGGATAGGATGAGAGATTGAACCAGCAGAGTAGCGGTTTGGATGGAGAGGAAAGGGTGAATCTTGGCGATGTTGCGGAGGTGAGACCGGCAGGTTTTGGTGACGGATTGGATTTGAGGGGTGAACTAGAGAGCGGAGTCGAGGATGACACCAAGTTTGCGGGCTTGTGAGACGGGAAGGATGGTAGTGCCTTCAACAGTGATGGGAAAGTCAGGGAGAGGGCAGAGTTTGGGAGGGAAGATACGGAGTTCAGTCTTGGACATGTTGAGTTCTAGATGGCGGGCAGACATCCAGATCGAGATGTCCTGAAGGCAGGAGGAGATGCGAGCCTGGAGGGAGGGAGAGAGAGCAGGGGCAGAGATGTGGATTTGGGTGTCATCGGCATAGAGGTGATAGTTGAAGCTGTGGGAACGAATGAGTTCACCAAGGGAGTGACTGTAGATAGAGAACAGAAGGGGACCAAGAACTGACCCTTGAGGAACCCCTACTGTAAGGGGGTGGTTGGGGGAGGAGGGGCCCGCAAAAGAGACTGAGAATGAAGGGCCGGAAAGATGAGGAGAACCAGGAGAGGACGGAGTCTGTGAAGCCAAGGTTGGATAGCGTGTTGATGAGAAGGGGGTGGTCCACAGTGTCGAAGGCAGCTGAGAGGTCGATGGAGAGAGGCAGAAAAAAAGAGAGATGGAGAGACACTGAGAGACATGGAGAGAGACAGAAAGAGAGAAAGAGACAGAGAGAGAGATGAGACACAGAGGTGGAGAGATGGAGAGAGACAGAGAAAGAGAGAGATGGGAAGAGACCGAGAAAGAGAGATGGAGAGAGAGACAGAGAAAGGGAGAGAGTTGGAGGGACAGAGAAAGAAAGATGGAGTCAGAGATGGAGAGAGAAAGAGAAAGAGAGAGATGGAAAGAGACCAAGAAAGAGAGATGGAGAGAGAGACAGAGAAAGAGAGAGAGCTGGAGAGACAGAGAAAGAAAGATCAATCAATCAATCAATCATATTTATTGAGCGCTTACTTTGTGCAGAGCACTGTACTAAGCGCTTGGGAAGTACAAGTTGGCAACATATAGAGACAATCCCTACCCAACAGTGGGCTCACAGTCTAAAAGGGGGAGACAGAGAACAAAACCAAACATACTAACAAAATAAAATAAATAGAATAGATATGTACAAGTAAAATAAATAAATAGAGTAATAAATATGTACAAACATATATCCATATATACAGGTGCTGTGGGGAAGGGAAGGAGGTAAGATGGGGGGATGGAGAGGGGGACGAGGGGGAGAGGAAGGAAGGGGCTCAGTCTGAGAAGGCCTCCTGGAGGAGGTGGTGGAGATGGAGAGAGTCAGAGATGGAGAGAGACAGAGAAAGAGAGAGATGGAAAGAGACCGAGAAAGAGAGATGGAGAGACAGAGAGAGAGAGAGAGATGAAGAGATAGAGAAAGATGGAAAGACAGAGAAAGAGAGAATGGGAGTTGGGTTTTCGGTCTGGCCTGGCCTCTGATGCTTTAACCCAGAACAGAGAGATGGAGAGACGCAGAGAGAGAGAGATGGAGATAGAGGCCTTCCCAGACTGAGCCCCTTTTTTCCTCTCCTCCTCCCCATCTCCCCGGCCCTACCTCCTTCCCCTCCCCAAAGCACCTGTATATATGTTTGCGCAGATTTATTACTCTATTTATTTTACTTGTACATATTTACTATTCTATTTATTTCATTAATGATGTGCATCTAGCTTTGTTTCTATTTATTCTGATGACTTGACACCCGTCCACATGTTTTGTTTGGTCATCCGTCTCCGCCTTCTAGACTGTAAGCCCGTTGTTAGGTAGGGACCGTCTCTATATGTTGCCGACTTGTACTTCCCAAGCGCTTAGTACGGTGCTCTGCACACAGTAAGCGCTCAATAAATGCGATTGAATGAATGAACGAATGGAGAGACACAGAGGGAAGCAGCGTGGCTCAGTGGAAAAGAACACGGGCTTTGGAGTCAGAGGTCATGGGTTCAAATCCCGGCTCCGCCATGGGTTCAAATCCCGGCTCCGCCAATTGCCAGCTGTGTGACTTTGGGCAAGTCGCTTAACTTCTCTGGGCCTCAGTTACCTCAACTGTAAAATGGGGATTAACACTGGAAGCCCCCCCGTGGGACAACCTGATCACCTTGTAACCTTCCCAGTGCTTAGAACAGTGCTTTGCACATAGTAAGTGCTGAATAAATGCCATTATCATCATTATTATTACAGAGAGAGATGGAGACTGTGAGCCCACTGTTGGGTAGGGACTGTCTCTATATGTTGCCAACTTGTACTTCCCAAGCGCTTAGTACAGTGCTCTACACACAGTAAGCGCTCAATAAATTTGATTGATTGATTGATTGATTGATTGATTGAGAGATAGATAGAAAGAGAAGGATGGAGAGACACAGAGAAAAAGAGAATGGGAGTTGGGCTTTCCGTCAGGCCTGGCTTCTGATGCTTTAACCCAGGACTTGGAGTCACCAACCAGACGTCTGGTCCGGCCTGATCTGCCCATTCCGACTCACCCGGTCTCCGGCCAGACTTGCTTGGAGGCGAACTTTAGACTGTGAGCCCACTGTTGGGTAGGGACCGTCTCTATATGTTGCCAATTTGTACTTCCCAAGCGCTTAGTACAGTGCTCTGCACATAGTAAGCGCTCAATAAATACGATTGATTGATTGATTGATTGATTGACTCAGGGCCCTCTCTCCAGGCTCCACCTGGGTTTGCTCCCTGAAACGCCACCGATCGCTCTGCCCGGACCCTCAGCCTGCCTCTTTCCTGGGGTGAAGATGATGATGATGATGATGGCATTTGTTAAGTGCTTACTCTGTGCTGAGTACTGTTCTAAGCACTGAGGGGGTATAATAATAATAATAATGGCATTTATTAAGCGCTTACTATGTGCAGAGCACTGTTCTAAGCGCTGGGGGGGTTACAAGGTGATCAGGTTGTCCCAGGGGGGACTCGCAGTTGTAATCCCCATTTTACAGATGAGGTAACTCAGGCACAGAGAATAATAATAATAATAATGGCATTTATTAAGCGCTTACTATGTGCAAAGCACTGTTCTAAGCGCTGGGCGGGTTACAAGGTGATCAGGTTGTGTCAGGGGGGACTCACAGTTTTAATCCCCATTTTACAGATGAGGTAACTGAGGCACAAAGAATAATAGTAATAATAATGGCATTTATTAAGCACTTACTATGTGCAAAGCACTGTTCTAAGCGCTGGGGAGGTTACAAGGTGATCAGGTTGTCCCACGGGGGGCTCACAGTCTTCATCCCCATTTTACAGATGAGGGACTGAGGCCCAGAGAAGTTAAGTGACTTGCCCAAAGTCACACAGCTGACAACTGGCGGAGCCGGGATTTGAACCCGCGACCTCTGACTCCAAAGCCCGCGCTCTTTCCACTGAGCCACGCTGCTTCTCCTGTAATAATCTCCTGTAATAATAATAACAATAATAATGATGGCATTTATTAAGCGCTTACTTCTAGACTGTGAGCCCGTTGTTGGGTAGGGACCATCTCTATATGTTGTCGACATGTAGTTCCCAAGCGCTTAGTACAGTGCTCTGCACACAGTAAGCATTCAATAAATACAATTGAATGAATGAATGAATACTATGTGCAAAGCACTGTTCTAAGCGCTGGGGAGGTTACAAGGTGATCAGTCTTAATTCCCATTTTACAGATGAGGTAACTGATTCTCTGGTAAGGCCCAGAGAAGCTAGATGACTTGCCTGAGCTCCCCAAGAACCCAGCCGTCCGGGCTCCCGACAGGGTGGTGGCCACGGCTGGATGTTGAATCCTCTGACCCCAGCCGTGGTCTGGTGCCCACGAGCGATGCCAGCTAGACCCTGGCCAGGATCTGGGTTCGAATCCCGCCTCCCCCACACGTCTGCTGCGTGACCTTGGGCAAGTCACTTCACTTCTCTGGGCCTCAGTTCCCTCATCTGGAAAATGGGGATTAAGACTGTGAGCCCCACATGGGACAACCTCATCTCCTTGCATTCCGCCCAGTGCTTAGAACAGTGCTTTGCACATAGTAAGCGCTTAACAAATACCAACATTATTATTATTATTATTATTATCCCACCGGCTGTTGAAACCCTGAGATTTGGCCCATGACCTTCCAGAGAGCAATAATAATACTAATAATAATGATGGCATTTGTTAAGCGCTTACTATGTGTCGAGCACTGTTCAATCAATCAATCAATCAATCGTATTTATTGAGCGCTCACTGTGTGCAGAGCACTGTACTAAGTGCTTGGGAAGTACAAGTTGGCAACATAGTAAGAGCTTAATAAATGCCATAATAATAATAATAATGATAATTATAATAATATTATATTATATTATATTGTATAATATAATAATTATTATAATGTGATATTGTTAATAATAAATAATAATAATATTAATAATGATAATGATAATCAGACACATTCCCTGCCTGTTCCCAGCCCTGACAGTCCCTACCCAACTAAGCGCTGGGGTAGATACAAGGTCATCAGGTTGTCCCACGTGGGGCTCACAGTCTTAATCTCCATTTTACAGATGAGGGAACTGAGGCACAGAGAAGTCAAGTGACTTGCCCAAAGTCACAAAGCTGACAAGTGGCGGAGTGGCGGAGTCTCAATGGCTATAGAGACTGTATTGACCGGTTGGGCCCTGCCTTCCCTGAGTCCGATCCCTCCGGCGGGCAAGAAAACGGGTCCTAGGGCTTCCCACATTCCGCAACCCATCCTCCTTTTTTTTATTGTATTTGTTAAGTGCTTACTATGTGCCAGGTACTATTGTAAGCACTGGGGTAGATAACAAGCTAATCGGATTGGACACAGTCCGTGTCCCACATGGGGCTCGCGGTCTTAATCCCCATTTTACAGATGAGAAACTGAGGCAGAGGCAAGTTAAGAGACTTGCCCAAGGTCACACAGCAGACAGTGGCAGAGCTGGAATTAATAATAATAATAACAATAATGGCATTTATTAAACGCTTACTATGTGCCAAGCACTGTTGTAAGCACTGGGGAGGTTACAAGGTGATCGGGTTGTTCCACGGGGGGCTCACAGTCTTCATCCCCATTTTCCAAATGAGGTAACTGAGGCCCAGAGAAGTGAAGTGCCTTGCCCAAAGTCACACAGCTGGCAATTGGCGGAGCCGGGATTTGAACCCGTGACCTCTGACTCCAAAGCCCGGGCTCTTTCCACTGAGCCACGCTGCTTCCCAATTAGAATTAGAACCTAGGAATTAGAACCTAATTCCTTCTGATTCCCAAACCCGTGGTCTATCCACTAAGACATGCCACTTACTGACTGTCCTGCCCTATTGATCAATTAATCAATCAGCCAATCGATGCTATTTATTGAGTATCTACTGCTGGGCCATCTTCCAAGTGCTTGGGTGAGTACAGTAATATGCCAGTCAGTGGTATTTATTGAGAGTTTAATCAATTGTGTTGATTGAATGCTTACTGTGAGCAGAACGCGGTGAACTTTTGAGACAATACAGTGCAACAGAGTTGGTTGACATTTTCCCTGCCCACAAGGTGCTTAGAGTCTAGAGGAGGAGGCAGACATCAGCGCTTAGGACAGTGCTTGGCACATAGTAAGTGCCTAACAAATGCCATCATTATTATAAATTAGAGCAGAAACAAGACTCTGAGACCCGGGTGGGACAACTATCCGGTATCTACCCAAGTATGTAGTGTAATGTTTGGCACAAAGTAAGTGTGGAGTAGTAATTATGATGCTATTTATTAAACACTCGTTTCTGCCCTCAGTGAGTCTCAATGTAATGGTAGAAAACAACAGGCTTAAAATTGTACAGAACAAAGACACAGAAGAAGGTACTATAAATGTGTCAATATGACGAAATGAGGTGTAAGGTAGAAATAAACATCTAAGAATGAAGTGGAGCTGTTGGCTTGTCGTGACTTGGATTTTGTGGAATGAATCAGGCTTTCTGCATCAGCCTTCTCATCAGCATCAGCCTTCAGCCTTCTCTCTGATCTCCCATCCTCGTGTCTCTCCCACTTCAATCCATACTTCATGCTGCTGCCCGGATCGTCTTTGTCCAGAAATGCTCTGGGCATGTTACTCCCCTCCTCAAAAATCTCCAGTGGCTACCAATCAATCTGCGCATCAGGCAGAAAGTCCTCACCCTGGGCTTCCAGGCTGTCCATCCCCTCGCCCCCTCCTACCTCCCCTCCCTTCTGTCCTTCTCCAGCCCAGCCCGCACCCTCTGATCCTCCGCCGCTAATCTCCTCACCGTACCTCCTTCTCGCCAGTCCCGCCATCGACCCCCGGCCCACGTCATCCCCCAGGCCTGGAATGCCCCCAATCCCTCTGCCCATCCGCCAAGCTCACTTTCTTCCTCCCTTCAAGGCCCTACTGAGAGCTCACCTCCTCCAGGAGGCCTTCCCAGACTGAGCCCCTTCCTTCCTCTCCCCCTCGTCCCCCTCTCCATCCCCCCATCTTACCTCCTTCCCTTTCCCACAGCACCTGTATAGATGGATATATGTTTGTACATATTTATTACTCTATTTATTTATTTTACTTGTACATATCTATTCTATTTATTTTATTTTGTTAGTATGTTTGGTTTTGTTCTCTGTCTCCCCCTTTTAGACTGTGAGCCCACTGTTGGGTAGGGACTGTCTCTATATGTTGCCAACTTGTACTTCCCAAGTGCTTAGTACAGTGCTCTGCACACAGTAAGCGCTCAATAAATACGATTGATTGATTGATTGATTTCTGGAGGAAGTGGAATTTCAGGAGGATTTGAGGATAGAGGGAGCTGGGGTCGAAGAATTTGGGAAGGGGGATTCAGGCCAGGGATCAGAGTGGGGGAAGTGGACCGTGAGGACTGGGCAGCAAAATGAACTTCTCACCCCACCCTTGGCAGGAGGCTGGGTAGAATCGGAGTTGTGCCCCCAGGGTCCTGTTCTCCACCCACTAACAAGGGAGCTACAGTCTTGGGGGGTAAGAATGGGGGATCCCACCCTAGCAGAACGGGGATCCCACAAGAAAAGGTGGGCGGCTAGAGGAACTCCGAGCCGTCAGACCCTCATAAACAGATTGAATCGACCGCAGGAGCGTGGACCCTGGTGTGGGAAGAGCCTGACAGAAGCCATGATGACCACCCAAGTCGGATTCCACTCAGTGCAAAGGCCCGGAAATCCTAGCTCTGCCACTTGTCTGCTGTGTGACCTTGAGAAAGTCACTTCACTTCTCTGTGCCTCAGTTACCTCATTTGTAAAAAGGAGATTGAGGTGGTGGGCCCCACATGGGAAAGGGACCGTGTCCAACTCGATTTACTTGTTTCCACCCCAGCGCTTTGTACACATAGTAAGCGCTTAACAAATAATAATAATAATCGCTCCCACGGCTTCAACTATCATCTCTACGCTGATGACACCCAAATCTACATCTCTGCCCCTGCTCTCTCTCCCTCCCTTCAGGCCCGTGTCTCCTCCTGCCTTCAAGACATCTCCATCTGGATGTCTGCCCGCCATCTAAAACTCAATATGTCCAAGAATGAACTCCTTATATTCCTTCCCAAACCCTGCCCTCTCCCTGACTTTAACATCACCGTTGATGGCACTACCATCCTTCCCATCTCACAAGCCCGCAACCTCAGTGTCATCCTCGACTCTGCTCTCTTGTTCACCCCTCACATCCAATCTATCACCAAAAACTGCCGGTCTCACCTCCGCAACATAACCAAGATCTGCCCTTTCCTCTCCATCCAAACTGCTACCCTGCTGGTTCAATCTCTCATCCTATCCCAACTGGATGACTGCATCGGCCTCCTCTCTGATCTCCCATCCTCCTGTCTCTCCCCACTTCAATCCATACTTCATGCTGCTGCCTGGATCATCTTTGTGCAGAAACGCTCTGGGCATGTTACTCCCCTCCTCAAAAATCTCCAGTGGCTACCAGTCAACCTACGCATCAGGCAAAAACTCCTCACTCTTGGCTTCAAGGCTGTCCATCACCTCACCCCCTCCTACCTCCCCTCCCTTCTGTCCTTCTCCAGTCCAGCCCGCACCCTCCGCTCCTCCGCCGCTAACCTCCTCACCGTTAGGCCTCGTTCTCGCCCGTCCCGCCATCGACCCCCGGCCCACGTCCTCCCCCGGGCCTGGAATGCCCCCAATCCCTCTGCCCATCCGCCAAGCTAGCTCTCTTCCTCCCTTCAAGGCCCTACTGAGAGCTCACCTCTTCCAGGAGGCCTTCCCAGACTGAGCCCCCTCCTTCCTCTCCCCCTCCCCATCCCCCCCACCTTACCTCCTTCCCCTCCCCACAGCCCCTGTATATATGTTTGTACAGATTTATTACTCTATTTATTTTACTTGTACATATCTACTATTCTATTTATTTTATTTTGTTAATGCATTTTGTCTTGTTGTCTGTCTCCCCCTTCTAGACTTTGAGCCCGTTGTTGAGTAGGGACCATCTCTATATGTTGCCAACTTATACTTCCCAAGCGCTTAGTTCAGTGCCCTGCACACAGTAAGCACTTAATAAATACGATAGAATGAATGAATGAATATGTGCAAAGCACAGTTCTAAGCACTGTGGAGGTTACAAGGTGATCAGGTTGTCCCACGGGGAGCTCACAGTTTTAATCCCCATTTTCCAAGTGAGGTCACTGAGGCCCAGAGAAGTTAAGTGACTTGCCCAAAGTCACACAGCTGACAGTTGGCGGAGCCGGGATTAGAACCCATGACCTCTGACTCCCAAGCCCGGGCTCTTTCCACTGACCCATGCTGCCTCAGACACGGAAGGCCTTTGCTGTCCTCGTTCTGGGGCTGGAACGAGAGTCCAGTGGGTCCATCTCTCCCTGGCAGGACTAAGTGTGTGTGTGTTTGTGTGTGTGTAAAATAGGAATATTTTCCTCGAATTTCCACTGAGCACTCCCCTCTGTGACAACTAAGCACTTGGCCGTGTAATAACAATAACAATGATGGCATTTATTAAGCGCTTACTATGTGCAAAGCACTGTTCTGAGCCCTGGGGAGGTCACAAGGTGATCAGGTTGTCCCACGGGGGGCTCACAGTTTTAATCCCCACTTTCCAGATGAGGTCACTGAGGCCCAGGGAAGTGAAGTGCATTGCCCAAAGTCACTCAGCTGACAGTTGGCGGAGCTGGGATTTGAACCCATGACCTCTGACTCCAAAGCCCGGGCTCTTTCCACTGAGCCACGCTGCTTCTCATCATCATCATCAGTGGGATAGAAACTGCTTTCTCTCCCGTTCCTACCCCTCCAAATCGGACTCCAGTCCGTGCTAGGATCTGGGATGAGGAGCAGTGCTTTCTCTCTTACCTCTGCTCTTCCCAAGCCAGCCCTTCCCACTGTTGGGTAGGGACCGTCTCTATATGTTGCCAACTTGTACTTCCCAAGCGCTTGGTACAGTGCTCCGCACATGGTAAGCACTCAATAAATACGATTGAATGACTGAATGAATGCCTCCGGAGCCCTCTGCACCCCCGTTCAAGCCAGCTCACTCGTGTCTTTAAAAGTTAAAAAACCAAAAAAACAACAAAATCAGGAGCAGAGAGTAATCCCAAGAGGTGAACAGCCTCCGCGGGGCTCATTCACTCACGGAGGAATCCAAGTCAGGAGGCTGGTGGTGGGCGGCTGTTAGTCACTGAAGGAATCTTGGCATCTTGGAATCTTTTATTTATTTTATTTTGTTAATATGTTTGCTTTTGTTCTCTGTCTCCCCCTTCTAGACTGTGAGCCCACTGTTGGGTAGAAACCGTCTCTCTATGTTGCCAACTTGGACTTCCCAAGCGCTTAGTCCAGTGCTCTGCACACAGTAAGCGCTCAATAAATACGATTGATTGATTGATTGATTGGCAGAGAGAAATCTTGGAGTCTCCCAACTCCTCCGAAGCCTTTACTTCTCCCCAGCTCCTGCTTTCCGCTCCTCTCCCGCTCAAACTCTCCACTCCTCCCCAGCTCCTTCTCTCCACTCTACCCTAATCAATCAATCAATCAATCATATTTATTGAGCGCTTACTGTGTGCAGAGCACTGGACTAAGCGCTTGGGAAGTACCCTAGAGTGTTTAGCGCTTAGAGCAGTGCTTTGCACATAGTAAGCACTTAACAAATACATATCTTCACCAATAGAGAAGCAGCATGGCTCAGTGGAAAAGAGCATGGGCTTTGGAGTCAGAGGTCGTGGGTTCAAATCCCGGCTCCGCCACTTGTCAGCTGGGTGACTTTGGGCCAGTCACTTCACTTCTCTGGGCCTCAGTTCCCTCATCTGTAAAATGGGGGTGAAGAGTGTGAGCCCCCCGTGGGACAACCTGCTCACCTTGTAACCTCCGCAGCGCTTAGAACAGTGCTTTGCACATAGTAAGCGCTTAATAAATGCCATTATTATTATTATTATTATATCTATTCTATTTATTTAATTTTGTTAGTATGTTTGGTTTTGTTCTCTGTCTCCCCCTTTTAGACTGTGAGCCCACTGGTGGGTAGGGACTGTCTCTCTATGTTGCCAACTTGGACTTCCCAAGCGCTTAGTACAGTGCTCTGCACACAGTAAGCGCTCAATAAATATGATAAAAAAACAAACAAATGCCATCATTATTATCATTATTATTACCCTAGCTCCCACTGTCCAGTCCCCCCTAGCTCCCTCCTGCCACCCCTCCCCAGCTAACTCTCTTGCCCCTGTATAATAATAATAATAATAATAATGATGGCGTTTGTGAAGTGCTTACTATGTGCAGAGCACTGTTCTAAGCGCTGGGGGGGATACAAGGTGATACGGTTGTCCCACATGGGGCTCACAGTCTTAATCCCCATTTTACAGATGAGATCAAGTTGCCAACATCTAGAGACGGTCCCTACCCAACAGCGGGCTCACAGTCTAGAAGGGGGAGACAGACAACAAAACAAAACATATTAACAAAATAGAATAAAATGTACAAATAAAATCAATCAATAAATATAGTAAGCAGCATGGCTCAGTGGAAAGAGCCCGGGCTTTGGAGTCAGAGGTCATGGGTTCAAATCCCGGCTCCGCCAATTGTCAGCTGGGTGACTTTGGGTGAGTCACTTCACTTCCAGTGCTGAGAACAGTGCTTTGCACATAGTAAGCGCTTAAGAAATGCCATTATTATTACTATTATTCTCTGTGTCTCAGTGACCTCATCTGTAAAATGGGAATTAAGACTGTGAGCCCCCCGTGGAACGACCTGATCACCTTGTAACCTCCCCAGTGCTTAGAACAGTGCTTTGCACATAGTAAGCGCTTAATAAATGCCATAATTATTTCCTCTCCATTATATCCTCTGTAAAATGAGTATTAAATCACCCTCCCTTCAGTTTAGACTTTAAGCCACACAGGGGTCAGGGACTGTGTCTCATCAGACTGCCTTGTATTCATTCATTCATTCAATCAATCGTATTTATTGAGCACTTACTGTGTGCAGAGCACTGTACTAAGTGCTTGGGACGTACAAAGCTCTACTCTAGCCCTTTAGTACAATGTCTGGCACAAAGTAAGTGCTTAAAAGGCACCATTAAAAAAACAACAAAAAAGCTATAAGTGGCTACTGGGAAAGGGAGAAGCAGCGTGGCTCAGTGGAAAGAGCCCGGGCTTTGGAGTCAGAGGTCATGAGTTCAAATCCCGGCTCTGCCAACTGTCAGCTGTGTGACCTTGGGTAAGTCACTTCACTTCTCTGGGCCTCAGTTACCTCATCTGTAAAATGGGGATTAAAACTGTGAGCCCCCGTGGGACAACCTGATCACCTTGTAACCTCCCCAGTGCTTAGAACAGTGCTTGGCACATAGTAAGCGCTTAATAAATGCCATCATTATTATTATTATTGTTTTTCTCTGGTTTCTAGGTTCCCTAGGGAGCATTCCCGGGGAGAGCAGGATATGGGCCAACTTGAGTCTGAAGTTAGTTTTATTCGATCATATTTCATTCAGTCGTATTTATTGAGAGCTTACTGTGCGTAAAGCACTGTACTAAGCCCTGGGGAGAGTGCAGTATAACAACAGACAGACCATTCCTGCCCACAGTGAGCTCACAGTCTAGAGGGGGAGACAGACATTAATATAAATAGATTAAATAAATAAATAATTTAATCATTAATAAACAAATAATATATAAATATAATATATTATGTATTTATAAAATATGATAGAGTATAATACATAATAATTGATGATAATGTTATAATTACATTAATAAATAATAGAGAAGCAGTGTGGCTCAGTGGAAAGAACACGGGCTTTGGAGTCAAAAGACAAAATACTTGTACATATCTATTCTATTTATTTTATTTTGTTAGTGTGTTTGGTTTTGTTCTCTGCCTTCCCCTTTTAGACTGTGAGCCCACTGTTGGGTAGGGACTGTCTCTATATGTTGCCAACTTGTACTTCCCAAGCGCTTAGTCCAGTGCTCTGCACACAGTAAGCGCTCAATAAATACGATTGATGATGATGATGATGATGATGCTGGAGTCAGAAGTCATGGGTTCAAATCCCAGCTCCACCAATTCATTCATTCATTCAATCGTATTTATTGAGTGCTTACTGTGTGCAGAGCACTGGACTAAGCGCTTGGGAAGTACAATTGCCAGCTGCGTGACTTTGGGCAAGTCACTTCACTTCTCTGGGCCTCATTTCCCCCATCTGTAAAGTGGGGATGAAGACTGTGATCCCCGGTGGGACAACCTGATCACCTTGTAACCTCCCTACCGCTTAGAACAGTGTGTTGCACATAATAAGCGCTTAATAAATGCTATCATTATAAATTACATATATTTACAGATAATACGTATGGGCTGTGGGGATGGGAGGGAGGATGAATGAAGGAGCAAGAAACAGCGGCGCAGAAGGGAGTAAGAAAAGTGAGAAATTAGTTTTAGTAAAAATAATATTAATAATAATAATAATTGTGACATTCAAGTGCTTACCATGTACCAAGCACTGTACACTGGGTTCTAATCCCGGCTCAGCCACGTATCTGCTGCGTGACTTTACTCAAATCACTTAATTTCTCTGGGCCTCAGTTCCCTCATCTGTAAAATGGGGATGAAGACTGTGAGCCCCAGGTGGGACAGGGACTGCGTCCAACCTGATTACCTCGAGTCTACTCCAGAGCTTAGAACAGTGCTTGACACATAGTAAATGCTTAGCAAAATCCATCATTATTATTAACAAATACTATTCCTATTATTATTCCTATTTCTGCGCAGCACATATGTACTCCCCACGGCTCATATGTATATATCTGTAAGCTATTTATCTATTTATTTATGTATATTAATGTCTGTCTCCCCCTCTAGACTGTAAGCTCGCTGTGGGCATAGAATGTGTCTGATGTTATATTGTGCTCTCCCAAGCGCTTAGTACATTGCTTTGCACACAGTAAATGCTCAATAAATATGTGATTATTATTATTATAATAATGATGGTATTTGTGAAGCGCTTACTATGTGCCAAGCTCTGTTCTAAGCCTGGGGGGATACAAGGTAATCGGGTTGTCCCACACGGGGCTCACAGTCTTAATCCCCGATTTACAGATGAGGGAAATTGAGGCGCAGAGAAGTTAAGTGACTTAATAATGATAATTATGGTATTTGTTAAGCGCTTACTACGTGCCAAGCGCCGTTCAAAGCACTGGGGTAGATACGAGATTATCGGGTTGTCCCACGTGAGGCTCAAAGTCTTCATCCCCATTTTACAGATGAGATAACTGAGGCCCAGAGAAGTGAAGTGACTTGCCCAAAGTCACACAGCTGACATGTTGCGGAGTCGGGATTAGAACCCATGACCTACTAAGGCCCCCATGCATGAATGCAGAGAATAGATGGCCCCATCCTTCCTCTCCCACTTTTCAGCCGGGTCTACTGCCCCGGAAGCATCCGGCTTCTTTCCTGATCCTTCCCGAGTTGTGGGGTGGTGGTCTTTGCGTCCCCCCAGGACACTGTTGTTCATTCATTCATTCCTTCAGTCGTATTTATTGAGCGCTTACTGTGTGCAGATCACTGGACTAAGCGCTTGGGAAGTAAGTCCAGGGGCGGAGAGGTTGGGAATGGCTCCCATCCCTAAACCCCAGTCTTTGGACTCTGGAGTGCGCTAGCTTCATTCATTCATTCCTTCAATCATATTTATTGAGCACTTACTGTGTGCAGAGCACTGGACTAAGCGCTTGGGAAGTACAGTCCAGGTGCGGAGAGGTCGGGAATGGCTCCCATCCCTAAACCCCAGTCTTTGGAGTGTGCTAGCTTCATTCATTCATTCCTTCAATCGTATTTATTGAGCACTTACTGTGTGCAGAGCACTGGACTAAGTGCTTGGGAAGTACAGTCCAGGTGCGGAGAGGTCGGGAATGGCTCCCATCCCTAAACCCCAGTCTTTGGAGTGCGCTAGCTTCATTCATTCATTCCTTCAATCGTATTTATTGAGCGCTTACTGTGTGCAGAGCACTGGACTAAGCGCTTGGGAAGGACAGTCGAAGGGCAGAGAGGTCGGGAATGGCTCCCATCCCTAAACCCCAGTCTTTGGACTCTGGAGCGTGTTAGCTTCATTCATTCATTCCTTCAATCGTATTTACTGAGCGCTTACTGTGTGCTGAGCACTGGACTAAGCTCTTGGGAAGGACAGTCCAGGGGCGGAGAGGTTGGGAATGGCTCCCATCCCTAAACCCCAGTCTTTGGACTCTGGAGCGCGCTAGCTTCATTCATTCATTCCTTCAATCGTATTTATTGAGCGCTTACTGTGTGCAGAGCACTGGACTAAGCGCTTGGGAAGGACAGTCCGGGGGCGGAGAGGTTGGGAATGGCTCCCATCCCTAAACCCCAGTCTTTGGAGTGCGCTAGCTTCATTCATTCATTCCTTCAATCGTATTTATTGAGCACTTACTGTGTGCAGAGCACTGGACTAAGTGCTTGGGAAGGACAGTCCGGGGGCAGAGAGGTCGGGAATGGCTCCCATCCCTAAACCCCAGTCTTTGGAGTGCGCTAGCTTCATTCATTCATTCCTTCAATCGTATTTATTGAGCGCTTACTGTGTGCAGAGCACTGGACTAAGCGCTTGGGAAGGACAGTCGAAGGACAGAGAGGTCGGGAATGGCTCCCATCCCTAAACCCCAGTCTTTGGACTCTGGAGCGTGTTAGCTTCATTCATTCATTCCTTCAATCGCATTTACTGAGCGCTTACTGTGTGCTGAGCACTGGACTAAGCTCTTGGGAAGGACAGTCCAGGGGCGGAGAGGTCGGGAATGGCTCCCATCCCTAAACCCCAGTCTTTGGACTCTGGAGCGCGCTAGCTTCATTCATTCATTCCTTCAATCGTATTTATTGAGCACTTACTGTGTGCAGAGCACTGGACTAAGCGCTTGGTAAGTACAGTCCGGGGGCGGAGAGGTCGGGAATGGCTCCCATCCCTAAACCCCAGTCTTTGGACTCTGGAGCGCACTAGCTTCATTCATTCATTCCTTCAATCATATTTATTGAGCGCTTACTGTGTGCTGAGCACTGGACTAAGCGCTTGGGAAGTACATTCCGGGGGCGGAGAGGTCGGGAATGGCTCCCATCCCTAAACCCCAGTCTTTGGAGTGCGCTAGCTTCATTCATTCATTCCTTCAATCGTATTTATTGAGCGCTTACTGTGTGCAGAGCACTGGACTAAGCGCTTGGGAAGGACAGTCCGGGGACGGAGAGGTCGGGAATGGCTCCCATCCCTAAACCCCAGTCTTTGGACTCTGGAGCGCGCTAGCTTCATTCATTCATTCCTTCAATCGTATTTATTGAGCGCTTACTGTGTGCAGAGCACTGGACTAAGCGCTTCGGAAGGACAGTCCGGGGGCGGAGAGGTCGGGAATGGCTCCCATCCCTTAACCCCAGTCTTTGGAGTGTGCTAGCTTCATTCATTCATTCCTTCAATCGTATTTATTGAGCGCTTACTGTGTGCAGAGCACTGGACTAAGCACTTGGGAAGTACAGTCCAGGGGCAGAGAGGTCGGGAATGGCTCCCAACCCTAAACCCCAGTCTTTGGACTCTGGAGTGCGCTAGCTTCCTTCATTCATTCCTTCAATCGTATTTATTGAGCACTTACTGTGTGCAGAGCACTGGACTAAATGCTTGGGAAGGACAGTCCGGGGGCGGAGAGGTCGGGAATGGCTCCCATCCCTAAACCCCAGTCTTTGGAGTGCGCTAGCTTCATTCATTCATTCCTTCAATCGTATTTATTGAGCGCTTACTGTGTGCAGAGCACTGGACTAAGCGCTTGGGAAGGACAGTCGAAGGACAGAGAGGTCGGGAATGGCTCCCATCCCTAAACCCCAGTCTTTGGACTCTGGAGCGTGTTAGCTTCATTCATTCATTCCTTCAATCGTATTTACTGAGCGCTTACTGTGTGCTGAGCACTGGACTAAGCTCTTGGGAAGGACAGTCCAGGGGCGGAGAGGTCGGGAATGGCTCCCATCCCTAAACCCCAGTCTTTGGACTCTGGAGCGTGCTAGCTTCATTCATTCATTCCTTCAATCGTATTTATTGAGCACTTACTGTGTGCAGAGCACTGGACTAAGCGCTTGGGAAGTACAGTCCGGGGGCGGAGAGGTCGGGAATGGCTCCCATCCCTAAACCCCAGTCTTTGGACTCTGGAGCGCGCTAGCTTCATTCATTCATTCCTTCAATCATATTTATTGAACGCTTACTGTGTGCTGAGCACTGGACTAAGCGCTTGGGAAGTACATTCCGGGGGCGGAGAGGTCGGGAATGGCTCCCATTCCTAAACCCCAGTCTTTGGAGTGCGCTAGCTTCATTCATTCATTCCTTCAATTGTATTTATTGAGCGCTTACTGTGTGCAGAGCACTGGACTAAGCGCTTGGGAAGGACAGTCCGGGGACGGAGAGGTCGGGAATGGCTCCCATCCCTTAACCCCAGTCTTTGGAGTGTGCTAGCTTCATTCATTCATTCCTTCAATCGTATTTATTGAGCGCTTACTGTGTGCAGAGCACTGGACTAAGCACTTGGGAAGTACAGTCCAGGGGCAGAGAGGTCGGGAATGGCTCCCAACCCTAAACCCCAGTCTTTGGACTCTGGAGTGCGCTAGCTTCCTTCATTCATTCCTTCAATCGTATTTATTGAGCGCTTACTGTGTGCAGAGCACTGGACTAAGCGCTTGGGAAGGACAGTCCGGGGGCGGAGAGGTCGGGAATGGCTCCCATCCCTAAACCCCAGTCTTTGGAGTGCGCTAGCTTCATTCATTCATTCCTTCAATGGTATTTATTGAGCACTTACTGTGTGCAGAGCACTGGACTAAATGCTTGGGAAGGACAGTCCGGGGGCGGAGAGGTCGGGAATGGCTCCCATCCCTAAACCCCAGTCTTTGGACTCTGGAGCGCGCTAGCTTCATTCATTCATTCCTTCAATCGTATTTATTGAACGCTTACTGTGTGCAGAGCACTGGACTAAGCGCTTGGGAAGTACAGTCCGGGGGCGGAGAGGTCGGGAATGGCTCCCATCCCTTAACCCCAGTCTTTGGAGTGCGTTAGCTTCATTCATTCATTCCTTCAATCGTATTTATTGAGCGCGTACTGTGTGCAGAGCACTGGACTAAGCGCTTGGGAAGTACAGTCGAGGGGCGGAGAGGTCAGGAATGGCTCCCATCCCTAAACCCCAGTCTTTGGACTCTGGAGTCTGCTAGCTTCATTCATTCATTCCTTCAATCGTATTTATTGAGCGCTTACTGTGAGCAGAGCACTGGACTAAGCACTTGGGAAGTACAGTCGAGGGGCGGAGAGGTCGGGAATGGCTCCCATCCCTAAACCCCAGTCTTTGGACTCTGGAGTGCGCTATCTTCATTCATTCATTCCTTCAATCGTATTTATTGAGCGCTTACTGTGTGCAGAGCACTGGACTAAGCGCTTGGGAAGTACAGTCCGGGGGAGGAGAGGTCGGGAATAGCTCCCATCCCTAAAACCCAGTCTTTGGACTCTGGAGAGTGCTAGCTTCATTCATTCATTCCTTCAATCGTATTTATTGAGCGCTTACTGTGTGCAGAGCACTGGACTAAGCGCTTGGGAAGGACAGTCGAAGGGCAGAGAGGTCGGGAATGGCTCCCATCCCTAAACCCCAGTCTTTGGACTCTGGAGCGCATTAGCTTCATTCATTCATTCCTTCAATCGTATTTATTGAGCGCTTACTGTGTGCAGAGCACTGGACTAAGCGCTTGGGAAGAACAGTCCGGGGGCGGAGAGGTTGGGAATGGCTCCCATCCCTAAACCCCAGTCTTTGGAGTGCGCTAGCTTCATTCATTCATTCCTTCAATCGTATTTATTGAGCGCTTACTGTGTGCAGAGCACTGGACTAAGCGCTTGGGAAGGACAGTTCGGGGGCAGAGAGGTTGGGAATGGCTCCCATCCCTAATCCCCAGTCTTTGGACTCTGGAGTGCGCTAGCTTCATTCATTCATTCCTTCAATCGTATTTATTGAGCGCTTACTGTGTGCTGAGCACTGGACTAAGCACTTGGGAAGTACAGTCCGGGGGCGGAGAGGTTGGGAATGGCTCCCATCCCTAAACCCCAGTCTTTGGAGTGCGCTAGCTTCATTCATTCATTCCTTCAATCGTATTTATTGAGCACTTACTGTGTGCAGAGCACTGGACTAAGTGCTTGGGAAGGACAGTCCGGGGGCGGAGAGGTCGGGAATGGCTCCCATCCCTAAACCCCAGTCTTTGGACTCTGGAGCGCGCTAGCTTCATTCATTCATTCCTTCAATCGTATTTATTGAGCGCTTACTGTGTGCAGAGCACTGGACTAAGCGCTTGGGAAGGACAGTCCGGGGGCGGAGAGGTCGGGAATGGCTCCCATCCCTAAACCCCAGTCTTTGGAGTGCACTAGCTTCATTCATTCATTCCTTCAATCGTATTTATTAAGCGCTTACTGTGTGCAGAGCACTGGACTAAGCGCTTGGGAAGTACAGTCCGGGGGCAGAGAGGTCAGGAATGGCTCCCATCCCTAAACCCCAGTCTTTGGACTCTGGAGCGCGCTAGCTTCATTCATTCATTCCTTCAATCGTGTTTATTGAGCGCTTACTGTGTGCAGAGCACTGGACTAAGCGCTTGGGAAGGACAGTCCGGGGGCGGAGAGGTCGGGAATGGCTCCCATCCCTAAACCCCAGTCTTTGGAGTGCACTAGCTTCATTCATTCATTCCTTCAATCGTATTTATTAAGCGCTTACTGTGTGCAGAGCACTGGACTAAGCGCTTGGGAAGTACAGTCCGGGGGCAGAGAGGTCAGGAATGGCTCCCATCCCTAAACCCCAGTCTTTGGACTCTGGAGTGCACTAGCTTCATTCATTCATTCCTTCAATCATGTTTATTGAGCGCTTACTGTGTGCAGAGCACTGGACTAAGCGTTTGGGAAGTACAGTCCGGGGGTGGAGAGGTCGGGAATGGCTCCCATCCCTAAACCCCAGTCTTTGGACTCTGGAGCACGCTAGCTTCATTCATTCATTCCTTCAATTGTATTTATTGAGCGCTTACTGTGTGCTGAGCACTGGACTAAGCGCTTGGGAAGTACAGTCCGGGGGCGGAGAGGTCGGGAATGGCTCCCATCCCTAAACCCCAGTCTTTGGAGTGCGCTAGCTTCATTCATTCATTCCTTCAATCGTATTTATTGAGCGCTTACTGTGTGCAGAGCACTGGACTAAGCGCTTGGGAAGTACAGTCCGGGGGCGGAGAGGTCGGGAATGGCTCCCATCCCTAAACCCCAGTCTTTGGAGTGCGCTAGCTTCATTCATTCATTCCTTCAATAGTATTTATTGAGCGCTTACTGTTTGCAGAGCACTGGACTAAGCGCTTGGGAAGTACATTCCGGGGGCGGAGAGGTCGGGAATGGCTCCCATCCCAGACCCCAGTCTTTGAACTCTGGAGCGCACTAGCTTCATTCATTCATTCCTTCAATCGTATTTATTGAGCGCTTACTGTGTGCAGAGCACTGGACTAAGCGCTTGGGAAGGACAGTCCAGGGGCAGAGAGGTCGGGAATGGCTCCCATCCCTAAACCCCAGTCTTTGGAGTGCGCTAGCTTCATTCATTCATTCCTTCAATCGTATTTATTGAGCGCTTACTGTGTGCAGAGCACTGGACTAAGCGCTTGGGAAGTACAGTCCAGGGGCGGAGAGGTCGGGAATGGCTCCCATCCCTAAACCCCAGTCTTTGGACTCTGGAGCGTGCTAGCTAGGCCGGACTGGACCAGGCTGGACTGGCCACGGGGCCGACCCCGGAGGGGCCCAGCTCCAGGCCCCCCAGTCCACTGCATTCATTTATTCATTCAATCAATCGTATTTATTGAGCGCTTACTGTGTGCAGAGCACTGTACTAAGCTCTTGGGAAGTCCAAGTTGGCAACATATAGGGACAGTCCCTACCCAACAGTGGGCTCACGGTCTATATGATGGCATTTGTTAAGTGCTTACTACGTGCAAAGCACTATACTAAGTGCTTGG